>NW_028227272.1:44947500-45387500 GCF_978045245.1 Mus caroli
AACAAAATACCCACTGAATGTTTTATAAAATCATCACAAATACACAACAGGAAAAAAAAAAGAAAGTATCTACAACCAATAACACTGGTTAAACTAGATATCTACATGCAAAAGTATGTAAGTAGATCCACATTTATCACCCTGCAAAAAACTCAAGTCCAAATGAATCAAAGACCTCAACATAAAAACCAAACACACTGAATCTGGTAGAAGGCAAAGTGGGGAATAATCTTATACACATTGGTTCAGAAGATAACTCTCTGAACAGAATGCTTATAGCATGAACACTGAGATAAACAATAAATGGGAAATAAACAACCAATGTGCACCTTAACTTGAGGCTCATTCTACAAGAGAAAGCCCATGCCTGATACTGCTTGAATAACTAGAAACTAGAGACTGGATAGCCCAGAGACCTAGGGAAGTGTCAAACACTACTGGTCTTAAAAGTAATGAAATAATTCCTAATGGAATTCTTCTATATTCATAGATCAGTGCCTTGTCCATTTGTCATCAGAGAGGCTTCCCACAGCAGCAGATGAGAACAGAAGTAGAGATCCACAGCCAGATGCTATGTGGAAAGTCTAAATTGTAGGTCTCCATAAGGTCCCTCCTCTAGGAGCTTAGGGAATCCCATATAAGAGGGGGCAGAAATATTGTAGGAGTCAGAGAGGATTGAGGAAACAAGGAGATAACAACCCACTGAATCACAAATCAATGCAAGACACGGGTGCTGCATGTGACTGCATCAGGCTTTCTGCGTATATGCTATGGCTATTAACTTGGTGTTTCTGTGAGACTCCTAACTGTGCCTTCGACGCTTTTGCCTATTCCTGTGACTCTTTTCCTCCTGCTGGGTTGTCTTTTCCATCCTCAAGGGCTTTTGCCTTGTCTTACAGTATTTTGTTTTGTTGTGTTTGACTGTGGTTTCTTGGAGGCCTGCTCCTTTCTGAAGGGTGAGAGAAGAAGGGACAGTGGATACAGGAGACTAGGGAAGTTGGGGGGAACTAAGAGGCATGGAGTGAGAGGAAAGTCTGGTTGGAATGCACTGTATGAGAAAAGAATCTATTAAAAAAAAAAAAACAGAAAACCTCCAAATTCTCAATGAAATATTTTGCAATGTTCGATAACTCAAACAAATTATGTTTAATAAGGAAAGATTGAGATCAATATGTTCTAGGCTTGTTTTTAATGGTATTTATATTTCACCAACTAAGAGGGATAAATCCATTTATGTATTCAAATTTTATTGAAGAAACTTCTTCATCACAAACATCTAGCATTAAAACCATCATTATCTGAATTGTCAGGTTTTTTAAAATTACAAACATAATGAAAAACTTTATGTTAACTCAAAATACATTAATTATAGTCTAGATTAACTATGGCTATTTTTTCAGATTGTTTTATTCAGAGAGCTTAAGCTTGAATACATTTCAGACCACTAAAACAATTTCAAATCAGCAAATGTATAAGGTCAGTAGCTGAACATATCTAACTTAAATATTAAAGGGCTAGATTATTCTTTTTGAGAATTATATTTACTATCTGAAAATCTAGGTTCACATGGTATATTGTCATTCATCTATAATAAGTGGTCTCCTCAGAGCCTCATGTAGGAAGGAAATACTCAGGGACCTTAGCACCTAGGATTATCTGTGCCAAGTAAGAAATGCTAAGTTTGAATAATAACCATCAATAATAAAATAAGTGATAGCATTTTTGAAATGTATTGTTTAGTTTTCTATTACTATAAAAATAAGCCCCACTTCCTGGTCATGGTGGTGTTCCCTGATAGTATATGCAGAAGAGGCAGAAGCAAGAGGATGAGGAGTTCAAAGTCAACCTAGGCTATACCTTAAAAGAAAGAAAGAGAGGAAGGAAGGAAGGAAGAAAGAAAGGAAGGAAGAAAGAAGAGGAAGGAAGGAAAGAAGGAAGGAAGGAAGGAAGGAAGGAAGGGAGGGAGGGAGGGAGGGAGGGAGGGAGGGAGGGAGGGAGGGAGGGAGGGAGGGAGGGAAGGAAGGAAGGAAGGAAGGAAGGAAGGA
Organism: Mus caroli; assembly: GCF_978045245.1. Lineage (NCBI taxonomy): Eukaryota > Metazoa > Chordata > Mammalia > Rodentia > Muridae > Mus > Mus caroli. The sequence continues at coordinate 44,949,546 of NW_028227272.1, forward strand.
AGGAAGGAAGGAAGGAAGGAAGGAAGGAAGGAAGGAAGGAAGGAAGTCCACTACTGACATAGTCTATGGCAGCCCATCAAGAAGAAGGAGTACTCAGACAACAAAACTGCTCGTGCAGTGACAGGAAAGTGAAACAAAGTAGCTAAGTTACCATACTCCTCCAGGGACCCAAAGACCTTCTAAGTCCTGACTCTTAAAATCTCTGTCTCAGTATTGTGAAGCTGATGAAGTCTATAACACGGGGACCTTTGGGAGATATTCAAGATGGAAACTTGAACAGCAAAAGTTTCCAATTTCTGTTTTAGTTACTAAAACCCTCAAGTTATTCGAAATGCAATCAAAGGAAGGGAACTGGGACCAGGACAAGGAGCTTGATTTAAAATTCATGAATTTTCCTTCATTCTGCTCTACTGTCTCTTTTGATGTTCTTCCATAGCCACCTGGACTGCTCGGGGTCCTCTTGTTCTTTGAATTGTTACAATCGTGTGTGCGTGTGTGTGTGCGTGTGCGTGTGCGTGCGTGTGTGTGTGTGTGTGTGTGTGTGTGTGTGTGTGTATGCTCTCACTGTAGGAGAGCAGAGATTGATGAAATAATTTACTAAATTAATATTTATCAAGTAGCTACAGTCTCTGCTACAGTTTGCATATGAATGTCCCGCATAGGACGTTGTATTGAAGAGTTAGTTGACCCCTGGATGGACTATTTGGGAGACGGTGGAATCTTTAGTTGTAGGGCCTACCAGGAGGACACAGGGGAACATGCTGAAAGTTATGCTCAGTCTCTGATAGCTTCCTTTCTTTCTCTTCCCTTCTAAAATTGCGTAAGGTGAATGGCCTCTTTCATGGTGTTCCACTTAGCATCAGGCACACAAAACTGGAGCCGCCAGAAACATGAACTGAAAGCTCTGAAGTCATGAGCCAAAGGAGCCCTTTAAGTTATTTGGCCCAATGTACTGTCACATTTATAGAACATCCGATGGAATTAAAAAGAATGGTACCAGGAAAATGGGGAGAAGTCTATGATTAAATCTGACCATGTGTATTAGAAGTCACCCACCTCCACCTACCATGCTTCCCTCCCAAAGGCTCCATAACCTCTGTAAACAGTGCTACTGTGGGGGCTAAGTACTCAAGCACACAGCATTTGAATCTGATGCTTCTGTTTCAAAACATGTTTGTTCTCCAGGCAGGCAGAATGGAAGAGTTGTGGGATTATGGAGGCTTCCACCCAAATTTAAAGGATGGCCTAGGAGGTTAGGAAATATATGTTAGGTCAAGATATGTTAGGCAGCCCCTTAAAGATGCTGCATGAAATTATGAGAATTGGGGAAGTGGGGATCAGAGATACCAGGAGCATGGGTTATCTGACACAGAGACCTCAACGCAGCAAACAGCCAACCTAATTAAGCTTCAATCCTGAGGGCCTGGAGAACTATATGGCCCAACCCGTTGGTGCTCACATCATCCCTCCAAGTACCCCAAATCCAAACAGGAGGCTACAGAACTTAACACTAGCCCTGCTGGGTGTTGCATCTGTTGAGGTCCTGAAACTCCTTTTAAAGCTCCCCTACCTCTCTTTTTCAGTGTAATGTTACTCTATACCATTGTATGTTGAAAGTGTGTTATTTTCTTTATTCTAAAACTCATGATAAGAGGTATTCTTGAGTCTCAAAAGAGAATTTGAATTTGTACTTCTGAACAATAGTAGAATTCTTAAGCATTGTTTTTTTTTTGTTGTTTTTTTTTAATATGGAATGAGTACATTTTATATAATGAGATGACCATGAACTATTGGGTACCAGAGAATGTTACAACTTGAATACAAATTGCTTTCTACAGTCACAGATGCTGAACAATTGGTTCCCAGGTAAGGTGCCTATCTTGGAAGGCTGAAGAAATTTTAGGTAGTGTGGCTTTAGGAAGTTGATTATGGAATTAACTTAATCTGTGCATGTTTTTGAAATGTACATCTGGTTTACAAATTCCATTTCTTTGTCAGAATGGCCATGATCAAAAACTCAGCTGACAGCCGATGCTGGTGAGGATGTGGAGAAAGAGGAACACTCCTCCATTGCTGGTGAAATTGCAAGCTGGTATAACCACTCTGGAAATTAGTTTGGCGGTTCCTCAAATAATTAGACATAGAACTACCAGAAGATCCAGCAATACCTCTCCTGGGCATACCCAGAAGATGTTCCAACTGGTAATAAGGACACATGCTCCACTATGTTCATAGCAGCCTTATTTAGAGCCAGACGCTGGAAAGAACCTAGATGTCCCTCAACAGAGGAATGGATACAGAAAATGTGATACATTTATACAATGTAGTACTATGCAGTTATTAAAAACAATGAATTCATGAAATTCTTAGGCAAATGGATGTGCCTGGAGGATATCATCCTGAGTGAGGTAACCCAGTCACAAAAGAACACACATGATATGCACTTACTGATAAGTGGATATTAGCCCAGAAGATCAAAATACCCAAGATACAATGTGCAAATCACATGAAACTCAAGAAGGAAGACCAAGAGGTCAGGCGGAGGCTCTGCCGCTGCGGCCGCAGCAGCTCAGCTCCCATTCCCAGGCAGCTTGGAACAGGGACTTTGGCAAATAACTGGAGCGGCGTTCGGGTTAGGTTCTGAGGCCTTCAGACTGGGACTGAGCTTCTCCGCCAGCATCTCCGACTATCCAGCTTTCAGACTGCCGTGGGCCGTTTCTGTTGCCGCGACTCTGTCTGCTCAACCCTGAGAAGTGATGGATATTCTGCACAGAGGAGAATTGGTTGCTGCAATACTCCGCAACCGATCACTTGTGGAAGAGGAAGACCAGCACTTGAAACTGTGCCTTGGAAGTGAAATGGGCCTCTCTTCCCATTTGCAGTCTTGCAAGGCAGGAAGTACACGCATCTTTACCAGCAACAGCCACAGTTCTGTGGTGTTACAGGGTTTTGACCAGCTTCGGCTTGATGGATTGCTTTGTGATGTGACACTGATGCCAGGTGATACAGATGATGCTTACCCTGTGCACAGAGTCATGATGGCATCTGCTAGTGACTACTTCAAAGCTATGTTCACAGGTGGAATGAAAGAACAAGAGTTGATGTGCATCAAGCTTCATGGCGTGAGCAGAGTGGGTCTACGGAAAATTATTGATTTCATCTATACTGCAAAGCTTTCTCTTAACATGGACACCCTTCAGGATACGCTGGAAGCCGCCAGCTTTCTTCAGATTCTTCCGGTTTTAGACTTCTGCAAAGTATTTCTCATATCTGGGGTCACTTTGGATAACTGTGTTGAAGTTGGACGGATTGCCAACACCTACCATCTGACAGAAGTGGATAAATATGTCAACAGCTTCGTCTTAAAGAATTTTGCTGCATTGCTGAGCACTGGGGAGTTCCTGAAGCTTCCCTTTGAGCGCCTTGCCTTTGTCCTGTCCAGCAACAGCCTTAAGCGCTGCACCGAACTTGACCTCTTCAAAGCTACCTGTCGCTGGCTTCGCCTGGAAGAACCTAGAATGGACGTTGCTGCAAAACTAATGAAGAATATACGATTTCCGCTGATGACACCACAGGAGCTCATTAATTATGTGCAAACCGTGGATTTCATGAGAACTGACAATACTTGCGTCAATTTGCTTCTGGAAGCCAGCAATTACCAAATGATGCCGTTTATGCAGCCAGTTATGCAGTCAGACAGGACTGCCATTTGGTCTGACACCACTCGTTTGGTTACACTCGGAGGAGTCCTGAGACAGCAGCTTGTCGTCAGTAAAGAATTGCGCATGTATGATGAAAAGACCCACGAGTGGAAATCTCTAGCCCCCATGGATGCCCCAAGATACCAGCATAGCATTGCTGTCATCGGAAATTTTCTCTACGTTGTTGTTGTTGTTTTGTGTAATTATGACACAAAAGGAAAAACCGCCGTCGATACAGTGTTTAGATTTGATCCTCGATACAACAAATGGATCCAAGTTGCACCTTTAAATGAAAAGCGCACCTTCTTCCACCTAAGTGCCCTCAAAGGATTTCTGTATGCAGTTGGTGGACGAAATGCAGCTGGAGAACTCCCTACTGTGGAATGTTACAATCCGAGAACAAATGAATGGACCTATGTTGCCAAAATGAATGAACCTCACTATGGCCATGCGGGAACTGTGTATGGAGGAGTGATGTATATTTCAGGAGGAATTACCCATGACACTTTCCAAAAGGAGCTCATGTGCTTCGACCCTGATACTGACAAATGGACCCAGAAGGCACCGATGACCACTGTCCAAGACCTACACTGCATGTGTACGGTGGGAGATAGGCTCTATGTCATTGGTGGCAACCATTTTCGCGGAACCAGTGATTACGATGATGTCCTAAGCTGTGAATACTACTCACCTATCCTTGACCAGTGGACCCCAATTGCTTCCATGTTAAGAGGGCAGAGTGATGTTGGGGTCGCTGTCTTTGAGAATGAAATCTATGTGGTTGGTGGATATTCATGGAATAATTGCTGTATGGTAGAGATAGTGCAGAAGTATGATCCAGAGAAAAATGAATGGCATAAGGTTTTCGATCTGCCAGAGTCTCTTGGTGGTATTCGAGCTTGTACACTTACAGTTTATCCACCTGAGGAAGCCACACCATCACCTTCTAGAGAGTCCCCTCTTTCTGGACCCTAAGATCATCCTTACAATTAAGATGCTATATTCCTATCTTTGCAATGTGTCATGATTATCTTCTTTTCCCCCCTTAAGTAGCATATATGTTAGAATTAGCCTTCAGTAATTGATACAGAAAAAAAAATTGACATTGATGTTACTTGTGATGTTTGTATGGCCTAGAATGTTTATAAAGTGGTAACAAACCATCCTTGAAATATATACCATAGAAGCTGATGTTTAACATGAAAACAAAAAAAGTATTGTCTACAAAGTGTTTCTTCAGTACTTTCTAAATGCTGTGTACTGAGTGTAAGGTATTCATCATCTTACATTATAAGCCAAGTTGAAGGTGGATTATAGTAAATGTACAACTGTGCTCACTAGGCTTCAAAGTAAAGAAGTTTTCCTTTCATCTTTAACTGTAAGATGTCAAAGGGAGGCAGCCTGCTCCAATAGGAAACAGTACACAAAAGGTTGCCAACTCGCATGAGCTACCTCCCTCTTTTCATAAAGTATTTTTGACACATCTGTCAACCCACCTGACTGTGTGGGTGCATTGAGAACACACCAAGTTTCTAAGACACACAGGAGAAATAACTGAAATTCACCAACACTAGTTTGTAGGGGAAAGCATGACCCCTCTGCTTATAAGAATTGGTTTGGGGTTTTTTTAAGTGTGTATAGATGAACACACACATACTTATATCAAATACAAATTTTTAAAAATTGAGTGTCAGGTCAAATAAATGTGAAATTTAAAAAAAATTCTTCTAAAAAAAGGCTTCCATGAAAAATGGGGATTCAGTATGCACACATTAAATGCATATATTTTGAACCATACTGAATTTAGGTGGATAAGGGCTAGAAATTTTGAGCAACTAAATTTATCACTTGACCAAATTTTACCTTAAAGAATTATATTCTCTTTTTCCCCTTTGCTGTTGAAGTAACTTACCTGTTCTGTGGATTCTGTATTCTGTACACTCTTGGTTCATGAGGTTATTTAGCACAAAGTGTAACAGCTTCGCCTGGGAAGCTGCTTTTGCTCTATGATGTCCATGGTTTCCCTTCTTTTCTTCAATAAAAACATTTAATGTCATTCTGCTCTAAAAAAAAAAAAAAAAAAAAAAAAAAAAAGAAGGAAGACCAAAGTGTGCATACTTTGATGCTTCTTAAAAGGGGGAACAAAATACCCATGGAAGGAGTTACAAAGACAAAGTGTGAAGCAGACACTGAAGGAATGACCATCCAGAAACTGTCCCACCTGGAGATCCATCCCATAAACAACCACCAAACCCAGACACTATTGTGGATGACAACAAGAGCCTGCTGACAGGAGTCTGATATAGCTTTCTCCTAAGAGGCTCTGCCAGTGCCTGACAAATACAGAAGTGGATGCTCACAGCCATCCATTGGACAGAGCACAGAGTTCCCAATGAAGGAGCTAGAGAAAGGACCCAAGGAGCTGAAGGCGTTTGTAGACCCATAGGAGGAACAACAGTATGAACTAACCAGTAACCCCAGAGCTCCCTGGGACTAAACCACCAATCAAAGAAAACACATGGTGGGACTCATGGCTCTAGCTGCATATGTACCAGAGGATGGCCTAGTCGGTCATCAGTTGGAGGAGAGTCCCTTGGTCTTGTGAAGATTCTATGGCCCTATACTGGGAATATAGGGGGATGCCAGGGCCAGGAAGTAGGAGTGGGTGGGTTGGTAAGCAGGGGGATGGGGGAGAAGATCGGGGAGAGGGTTTTCAGAGGGAAAACCAGAAAAGGGGATAACATTTGAAATATAAATAAAGAAAATATATAATTTTAAAAAGGGGGGAGAAGACAGTTCATCTCTCTGTCTCTCTCTGTCTCTGTTTCCCTGTCTCTCTCTGTGTGTCTCTGTATCTGTCTCTCTGTCTCTGTCTCTCTCTGTGTCTTTCTCTCTCCTTCCCTCTCCCTTTCTGCTTCTTATCCTTCATGAGGTGAAAAGTTTCCACCTGCATGTATTCCTGACCCCTCATAGTGCCCTGCTTTCCCACTTCCCTACAGTTAATAGAGCCAGTGACCACAGAACAAAATCTACTCTGTAGGACCATGAACCGAAGCAGTTATTTTCTCACAGCTGGCAATGAGTAAATTTGTGATGGGTGAAGTGGAAACTGCTAGTTCTTTGGAAAGGTAGTTATGTCAGATGATGTTTTGCTGCATCACACAGGTGCAAGGATGTCTTGTTAAATCAAACATGTGAAAGACTATTTTCCTGAAGCAGATACAGGTGAAAGGATGTTTTGAGGAGCAAAGACATGAAAGGACTCTTGATGAAGGAGTAAATATGACCCCACAGACAGTGAGAGACAAACACTGAACTTTGGTTTGGTTTGTTCTGCCTCACTGCTCTTCACTAAGGACATGCATGTATTGGTGTGCCTTACATAGTGTTGTTGAGCTCAATTGTGATAACTTCAACGTTGAGAGAAACTCACCAAAGAACTGTTCATCAGGTTCCTGCAGCAGCAAGCTGCTTCTAAGACCTTGCCCCAGGCAGGATGGCAAGCCTGGAGGTTTCTTCAGGATTGAAGTACAGCTGCCTGCTGTCTGCTTGCTGAAAGAGCTCGACAGTAGCTGTCAGTTTGTGCCTGGTGTCTACTTGCTGAAAGGTCTGGACTGTAGCTGCTGGTTCATGCCTGGTGTCTGCCTGCCTAGAGGACTGGTCTGCAGCTGCTAAATCATATTTGGTGTTCCCTACAGGACTGAACTGCTGCCAAAGAAGATCAAGCTCACCCCCAAAGAACTAATGATGAACAGGTCCACTCCCCCCACATCCTAATAACTTTTCTCTTCAATTTCTCTGCTGGTGGTGGGCTAGAGGAGAGGTTGAACCCTTATTAAAAGCAGGTAGCAAAAAACTTTATGCCTACAGATGGGTTATATTTTAAATACGTATTTTTATTTTATGAACATTTTGCCTGCCTATATGTAGATATACCCCATGCATGCCTGGTGACTATGGAGACCAAAAGAGGCTATCAGATCCCCTGATTTGGAGTTGATGATTGTTGTAGGCTTCAATCTGGATACTGGGAACTAAACCTGACTCTTCTGAAATAACAAGTATCTTTAAACACAGATCCAACTCTCTAGCCTTTGATGGTTTATATTTTACTATGGGAGACAGTAAATACACAAATAACAACTATATTATGATAAATATTAAGATAAAATGACAATTTTCTATGGAAATTTTTGATTTTCAATTGTGTGAGTCATGGACCAATATATGCCACTAAGAACAGATTCTCTATGGAAATTACATTTCAGTAGACAGCAGAGTAAAGTGAGGGTTGGTGAGAATATTTGCAGATGAAAGATTTTAAGCAGAGAGAATAAAGGAGCAAAGGCACAACAATGGAAACCCACATATGTACTGAACAGATGTCATGAATATCAAACTTATTGAGCAAATAATTCAGTAGACTTTGCCTATATATTACAGGAATCAAAGAACCTTCTGAGATAAACCAAGGTGCATATTTCTCTCTCCAAGGTTATAGCAGAAAAAGTTATGAACCCTCATTTCCTGGCTCAACTGTCTACAAGCAGTCAGGAAAATTATGGTAGAAACTCTGTGCTGAGTGAATATTTTAAGAGATAACAAAAACATACACGCCCGTGGAACTAAGATAACTGCAACAGAAAATCACATTGATTACCATCAGTGCTGACAGTTACAGATGCCCTCACTGCAGAGAATATGAAGAAGTGTGAGAAGGAAGAAAACATACACTTTAACACACAATTTTAGAATAAGGCATACACAAACAAGACTATCACTTCTACTAATGAATAGAGACAGAGTTAAAAAATGATATTGTATAATTACTACTGGCCCATAGCCTCCAAACTACACACCACTGCTCTTATATATCACAGAGTTATCAATATCATCACGTAGCATGGCTGGTTTAAAAAAATAGATTTTTAATAATTTTAAATAAAAACAAAACAGTAGTGTCTTAGTCAGGGTTTCTATTCCTGCACAAACATCATGACCAAGTAGCAAGTTGGGGAGGAAAGGGTTTATTTGGCTTACACTTCCATGCTGCTGTTCATCACCAAAGAAGTCAGGACTGGAACTCAAGCAGGTCAGAAAGCAGCAGCTGATGCAGAGGCCATGGAGGGATGTTCTTTACTGGCTTGCCTCCCCTGGCTTGCTCAGCCTGCTCTCTTATAGAACCCAAGACTACCAGCCCAGAGATGGTCCCACCCACAAGGGGCCTTTCCCCCTTGATCACTAATTGAGAAAATGCCTTACAGTTGGATCTCATGGAGGCATTTACTCAACTGAAGCTCCTTTCTCTGTGATAACTCCAGCTGTGTCAAGTTGACACAAAACTAGCCAGTACAAGTAGATTCCCAAAATTTCTGTTACAGTCAGCCCAAATAATATAGCTTTAGACTGAAAATATTCATCTTTCTGACATTCTAAATAATTTTGTTTCAAAAAGTTATACTTTTTAGTTGGTCACATAATCTGCTGCCTTCTAAAGAATGGAAAATTGCAGAGATTAAAGGATTTATCCTAGTTGTAGAAAATATCTTTCTGGAAAGGGCTAACAAGGCCCCCTCTTTTCTTCCCAAAGTATCTCCTACTGGTTTTATAACATTCTGTAAAAATGCAATAAAACTGAACAGTATAGATTTCAAAGTTTTCTCCAATTTTCTTTTTGAGACAAGATCTCTCTATGTACTCTAGGCTGTCCTGGAAGTTGCTGTACAGACCAAGCTGGCATCACAGAGACCTTCTTCCCTCTGTCTCTCTAATACTGGGATTAAAGACATGAACCACCATACCCAGCCTTGCCGATTTTTCAATTCAAAACTTTTTAACCATTTTTTAAAAAGTAAATTGTACATAGCTTATTGTATCATTAAATTACTATATAATTTCTGTAGTCAAATTAAATTCCAGTGGAGTTTCTTAGGTCTAAGAATTATTATATTCTGAAATGGCAGCTTCTAATCAAGTGAAAACTTGATTCACTTTAAGAATTGTAACAACAAAGGAAAGAAAGCTTTCAAGGTAGGGAAGGAATTTAAGTTCAACAATGCCAAGGACAAGGATTATAGATCCACACTTTCAGTACTTCAAAATTTACAGGAAGCTATCATTTGAAGGTAATATTGGCTTACCAACATATGTCATAAGAAATTCATTCTGTCTAAGGATTTATTTAAATACTTGATGTCACAGAAGGATCAAACAAACTCAGTTCTATAAGTATCTACTGTATGGTGAGTTCCTTGAGAGATGTATCATGGATTCTTGCCAACTTAACAAGTTATAACAAAATAGTCTAAAAAGATGATTCTAGCCCAAGTCATTCTTTTTTTTTTTTTTATTTTATATTTTTATTACATATTTTCCTCAATTACATTTCCAATACTATCCCAAAAGTCCCCCATAGCGCCCCCCACTTCCATACCCACCCATTCCCATTCTTTTGGCCCTGGCATTCCCCTATATTGGGGCATATAAAGTTTGCAAGTCCAATGGGCCTCTCTTTCCATTGATGGCCGACTAGGCCATCTTTCGATACATATGCAGCTAGAGACAAGAGCTCCAGGGTTCTGGTTAGTACATCATGTTGTTCCAACAATAGGGTTGCAGATCCCTTTAGCTCCTTAGGTACTTTCTCTAGCTTGTCCATTGGGAGCCCTGTGATACATCCAATAGCTGACTGTGAACATCCACTCCTGTGTTTGCTAGGCCCCGGCATCGTCTCACAAGAGACAGCTATATTTGGGTCCTTTCAGCAAAATCTTGCTAGTGTATGCAATGGTGTCAGCGTTTAGAAGCTGATTATGGGATGGATCCCTGGATACAGCAGTCTCTAAATGGTCCATCCTTTCCTCCCAGCTACGAACTTTGTCTCTGTAACTCCTTCCCTGGGTGTTTTGTTCCCAATTCTAAGAAGGTGCACAGTGTCCACACTTTGGTCTTCATTCTTCTTGAGTTTCATGCGTTTATCAAATTGTATCTTATATCTTGGGTATCCTAAGTTTTGGGCTAATATCCACTTATCAATGAATACATATTGTGTGAGTTCTTTTGTGATTGTGTTACTTCACTCAAGATGATGCCCTCCAGGTCCATCCATTTGGCTAGGAATTTCATAAATTCATTCTTTTTAATAGCTGAGTAGTACTCCATTGTGTAAATGTACCATAATTTCTGTATCCATTCCTCTGTTGAGGGACATCTGGGTTCTTTCCAGCTTCTGGCTATTATAAATAGGGCTGCTATGAACATAGTGGAGCATGTGTCCTTTTTACCGGTTGGGACATCTTCTGGATATATGCCCAGGAGAGGTATTGCTGGATCCTCCGGTAGTACTATGTCCAGTTTTCTGAGGAACCGCCAAACTGATTTCCAGAGTGGTTGTACAAGCTTGCAATCCCACCAACAATGGAGGAGTGTTCCTCTTTCTCCACATCCTCGCCAGCATCTGCTGTCACCTGAATTTTTGATCTTAGCCATTCTGACTGGTGTGAGGTGGAATCTCAGGGTTGTTTTGATTTGCATTTCCCTGATGATTAAGGATGTTGAACATTTTTTCAGGTGCTTCTCTGCCATTCGGTATTCCTCAGGTGAGAATTCTTTGTTCAGTTCTGAGCCCCATTTTTTAATGGGGTTATTTGACTTTCTGGAGTCCACCTTCTTGAGTTCTTTATATATATTGGATATTAGTCCCTTATCTGATTTAGGATAGGTGAAGATCCTTTCCCAATCTGTTGGTGGTTTTTTTGTCTTATTGATGGTGTCTTTAGCCTTGCAGAAGCTTTGTAGTTTCATGAGGTCCCACTTGTCAATTCTCGATCTTACAGCACAAGCCATTACTGTTCTATTCAGGAATTTTTCCCCTGTGCCCATATCTTCAAGGCTTTTCCCCACTTTCTCCTCTATAAGTTTCAGTGTCTCTGGTTTTATGTGAAGTTCCTTGATCCACTTAGACTTGACCTTAGTACAAGGAGATAGGAATGGATCGATTCGCATTCTTCTACATGTTAACAACCAGTTGTGCCAGCACCATTTGTTGAAAATGCTGTCTTTCTTCCACTGGATGTTTTTAGCTCCCTTGTCGAAGATCAAGTGACCAAAGGTGTGTGGGTTCATTTCTGGGTCTTCAATTCTATTCCATTGGTCTATTTGTCTGTCACTATACCAGTACCATGCAGTTTTTATCACAATTGCTCTGTAGTAGAGCTTTAGGTCCGGCATGGTGATTCCACCAGAGGTTCTTTTATCCTTGAGAAGAGTTTTTGCTATCCTAGGTTTTTTGTTATTCCAGATGAATTTGCAGATTGCACTTTCTAATTCGTTGAAGAATTGATTTGGAATTTTGATGGGGATTGCATTGAATCTGTAGATTGCTTTTGGCAAGATAGCCATTTTTACAATGTTGATCCTGCCAATCCATGAGCATGGGAGATCTTTCCATCTTCTGAGATCTTCTATAATTTCTTTCTTCAGAGACTTGAAGTTTTTATTATACAGATCTTTCACTTCCTTAGTTAGAGTCACGCCAAGATATTTTATATTATTTGTGACTATTGAGAAGGGTGTTGTTTCCCTAATTTCTTTCTCAGCCTGTTTATTCTTTGTGTAGAGAAAGGCCATTGATTTGTTTGAGTTAATTTTATATCCAGCTACTTCACCGAAGCTGTTTATCAGGCTTAGGAGTTCTCTGGTGGAATTTTTAGGGTCACTTATATATACTATCATATCATCTGCAAAAAGTGATATTTTGACTTCATCTTTTCCAATTTGTATCCCTTTGATTTCCTTTTGTTGTCGAATTGCTCTGGCTAGGACTTCAAGTACAATGTTGAATAGGTATGGAGAAAGTGGACAGCCTTGTCTAGTCCCTGATTTTAGAGGGATTGCTTCAAGCTTCTCACCATTTACTTTGATGTTGGCTACTGGTTTGCTGTAGATTGCTTTTATCATGTTTAGGTATGGGCCTTGAATTCCTGATCTTTCCAAGACTTTTATCATGAATGGGTGTTGGATCTTGTCAAATGCTTTTTCCGCATCTAAGGAGATGACCATGTGGTTTTTGTCTTTGAGTTTGTTTATATACTGGATTACGTTGATGGATTTCCGTATATTGAACCATCCCTGCATCCCTGGGATGAAACCTACTTGGTCAGGATGGATGATTGTTTTGATGTGTTCTTGGATTCGGTTAGCAAGAACTTTATTGAGGATTTTTGCATCAATATTCATAAGGGATATTGGTCTGAAGTTTTCTATCTTTGTTGGGTCTTTTTGTGGTTTAGGTATCAGAGTAATTGTGGCTTCGTAGAATGAGTTGGGTAGAGTACCTTCTGTTTCTATTTTGTGGAATAGTTTGTGAAGAACTGGGATTAGATCTTCTTTGAAGGTCTGATAGAACTCTGCACTAAACCCATCTGGTCCTGGGCTTTTTTTAGTTGGGAGACTATTAATGACTACTTCTATTTCTTTGGGGGATATAGGGCTGTTTAGATCATTAACCTGATCTTGATTCAACTTTGGTACCTGGTATCTGTCTAGGAACTTCTCCATTTCATCCAGGTTCTCCAGTTTTGTTGAATATAGCCTTTGGTAGAAGGATCTGATGGTGTTTTGGATGTCTTCAGGATCTGTTGTTATGTCTCCTTTTTCATTTCTGATTTTGTTAATTAGGATGCTTTCCCTGTGCCCTCTAGTGAGTCTGGCTAAGGGTTTATCTATCTTGTTGATTTTCTCAAAGAACCAGCTCCTTGATTGGTTGATTCTTTGAATAGTTTTTCTTGTTTCCACTTGGTTGATTTCACCCCTGAGTTTGATTATTTCCTGCCGTCTACTCCTCTTGGGTGAATTTGCTTCCTTTTGTTCTAGTGCTTTTAGGTGTGTTGTCAAGCTGCTAATGTGTGCTCTCTCTAGTTTCCTTTTGGAGGCACTCATAGCTATGAGTTTTCCTCTTAGAAATGCTTTCATTGCGTCCCATAAGTTTGGGTATGTTGTGGCTTCATTTTCATTGAACTCTAAAAAGTCCTTAATTTCTTTCTTTATTCCTTCCTTGACCAAGGTATCATTGAGAAGAGTGTTGTTCAGTTTCCACGTGAAGGTTGGCTTTCTATTATTTATTTTGTTATTGAAGATCAGCCTTAGTCCATGGTGATCTGATAGGATGCATGGGACAATTTCAATATTTTTATATCTGTTGAGGCCTGCTTTGTGACCAATTATGTGGTCAATTTTGGAGAAGGTACCATGAGGTGCTGAGAAAAAGGTATATCCTTTTGTTTTAGGATAGAATGTTCTGTAGATATCTGCCAGATCCATTTGATTCATAATTTCTGTTAGTTTCACTGTGTCCCTGTTTAGTTTCTGTTTCCATGATCTGTCCATTGGTGAAAGTGGTGTGTTGAAGTCTCCCACTATTATTGTATGAGGTGCAATGTGTGCTTTGAGCTTTACTAAAGTTTCTTTAATGAATGTGGCTGCCTTTGTATTTGGAGCATAGATATTCAGGATTGATAGTTCCTCTTGGAGGATTTTACCTTTGATGAGTATGAAGTGTCCCTCCCTGTCTTTTTTGATGACTTTGGGTTGGAAGTCAATCTTATCAGATATTAGAATGGCTACTCCAGCTTGTTTCTTCATGCCATTTGTTTGGAAAATTGTTTTCCAGCCTTTCATTCTGAGGTAGTGTCTATCCTTTTCTCTGAGATGAGTTTCCTGTAAGCAGCAAAATGTTGGGTCTTGTTTGTGTAGCCAGTTTGTTAGTCTATGTCTTTTTATCGGGGAGTTGAGTCCATTGATATTAAGAGATATTAAGGAAAAGTAATTGTTGTTTCCTGTTATTTTTGTTGTTAAAGTTGGCATTTTGTTCTTGTGGCTGTCTTCTTTTAGGTTTGTTGAGGGATTACCTTCTTGTTGTTTCTAGGGCGTGGTTCCTGTCCTTGTATTGGTTTTTTTCTGTTATTATCCTTTGAAGGGCTGGATTCATGGAGAGATAATGTGTGAATTTGGTTTTGTCGTGGAATACTTTGGTTTCTCCATCTATGTTAATTGAGAGTTTGGCTGGGTATAGTAGCCTGGGCTGGAATTTGTGTTCTTTTAGTGTCTGTATAACATCCGTCCAGGATCTTCTGGCTTTCATAGTCTCTGGTGAGAAATCTGGTGTAATTCTGATAGGCTTGCCTTTATATGTTACTTGGCCTTTTTCTCTTACTGCTTTTAGTATTCTATCTTTATTTAGAGCATTTGTTGCTCTGATTATTATGTGTCGGGAGGTGTTTCTTTTCTGGTCCAGTCTATTTGGAGTTCTGTAGGCTTCTTGTATGTTCATGGGCATCTCTTTCTTTAGATTTGGGAAGTTTTCTTCTATAATTTTGTTGAAGATGTTTGCTGGTCCTTTGAGTTGAAAATCTTCATTCTCATCCACTCCTATTATCCGTAGGTTTGGTCTTCTCATTGCGTCCTGTACTTCTTGGATGTTTTGAGTTAGGATCTTTTTGCATTTTACATTTTCCTTGATTGTTGTGCCGATGTTCTCTATGGAATCTTCTGCACCTGAGATTCTCTCTTCCATCTCTTGTATTCTGTTGCTGATGCTCGTATCTATGGTTCCAGATTTCTTTCCTAGGGTTTCTATCTCCAGTGTTGCCTCATTTTGGGTTTTCTTTATTGTGTCTACTTCCCTTTTTAGGTCTAGTATGGTTTTGTTCATTTCCATCATCTGTTTGGATGTGTTTTCCTGTTTTTCTGTAAGGACTTCTACCTGTTTGATTATGTTATCGTGTTTTTCTTTAAGGATTTGTAACTCTTTAGCAGTGTTCTCCTGCAATTCTTTAAGGGATTTTTGTGCTTTCTCTTCATTGTCTTCTGCCTGTTTAGCAGTGTTCTCCTGCATTTCTTTAAGTGTGTTATTAAAGTCCTTCTTGAAGTTCTCTATCATCATCAGGAGATATGCTTTTAAATCCGTGTCTAGCTTTTCCGGTGTGTTGGGGTGCCCTGGACTGGGCGAAGTGGGGGTGCTGGGTTCTGATGATTGTGAGTGGTCTTGTTTTCTGTTAGTAAGATTATTACGTTTACCTTTCGCCATCTGGTAATCTCTGGGGTTAGTTGTTATCGTTGTCACTGTTTAAAGATTGGAGCAGAAGCTGTGTTCCATTCACCAGCAGTCTCTAAATCCTGCGGCAGGGGTCGTGGGTAGCTGACGTTACCCTGGTGCTGGTCCAGCCGGAAGAGGCCTGTGGTTGTACACAGGCCGTTTTTCTGCTTCCCTAACTAATGCAGTCTCTGGTTCCGCGTGCAATTGGATTGGAGCAGAAGCTGTGTTCCACTCTCCAGAAGTCTTAAGATCCTGTGGTGGGTGTTGTGGGTAGCTGGTGAGTGTCAGCCGACCCTGCGCCCCAGCTGCCCCGGTGCTTTTCTGACCGGAAGAGGGTTGTGGCCCTATGTAGGCCGGATTTCTCTCTCCCCAACCAGAGCAGTCTCAGGTCCCGCGTGATTGGACTGGAACAGAAGCTGTGTTCCACTCACCAAAAGTCCCAAAATCCTGCGGCGGGGGTCGTGGGTAGCTGGCGGGTGTCAGGCAACCCTGTGCTCCCGCTACCCCGGCACTGATCCGGCCGGATGAGGCCTGTGGCCCTACTCAGGCCGGTTTCTGCTTCCCTAACTAATGCAGTCTCAGGTCCCGCGCAATTGGATTGGAGCAGAACCTGTGTTCCACTCACCAGCAGTCCCAAAATCCTGCGGCGGGGGTCGTGGGTAGCTGGCGGGTGTCAGGCAACCCTGCGCTCCCGCTACCCTGGAGCTGATCCAGCCGGATGAGGCCTGTGGCCCTACTCAGGCCGGTTTCTGCTTCCCTAACTAATGCAGTCTCAGGTCCCGCGCAATTGGATTGGAGCAGAAGCTGTGTTCCACTCACCAGCAGTCCCGAAATCCTGAGGCGGGGGTCGTGGGTAGCTGGCGGGTGTCAGGCAACCCTGCGCTTCCGCTACCCCGGCGCTGATCCGGCCGGATGAGGCCTGTGGCCCTACTCAGGCCGGTTTCTGCTTCCCTAACTAATGCAGTCTCAGGTCCCGCGCAATTGGATTGGAGCAGAAGCTGTGTTCCACTCACCAGCAGTCCCAAAATCCTGCGGCGGGGGTCGTGGGTAGCTGGCGGGTGTCAGGCAACCCTGCGCTCCCGCTACCCTGGAGCTGATCCAGCCGGATGAGGCCTGTGGCCCTACTCCCCAAGTCATTCTTATCTACTGTTCTAACTGGAGCCACTGTCAGAAGTACTGGCCAGAGAAAGCAATCCTAAAACATCATGGCCCTAATCTTCTATACTAAGACATTGCAATTGAGAATAAATTGCCTGTCAGAGATGAATGCAATTTCTTTTTTCTTTTTTCACTCCCCCCCCCCGCCGAAAAAAAAAAAAAAAACGAGCCAAACGGGCAACTTCCTTAGATGCATTCATATACTCTAGTTTAAAAATCTGAACAGCCATAAAAGAAGTAACTATTTACTGCCACTAGTTACATTTCTAAACAAGTAAAGCAAAATCTCCTGTAAAGATATATACTGCTGCCTTTGGCTTTCAATGAGAATATTGCATCATAGAATATATTTTAACACCTTAATCCCTTGTTAAACAAAGATGACTTGCATGGCTCTTCAATAGTTAGAACTCACATTAACCACATTGTCAGAGAATCCAAAGGCATTGTATGAACTCAGCAGACTGGGGGAACTTTCCAGATTTTAGGGAACAGAAACTGCTGTAGATGGAGTCAGAGCTATTACTTTTCCCTTTGTCATGAATAATTGTGTATCTATCAAGTGAAAGTGAATTGCAGAAAGTCATTCTGTCAAAGTCAGTCATAATAATAAAGTTGTCAACCATCTCTGATAGAAATTTAATAAAAAATTTTGAAGACAGCAAAGAATATGAATGCAGCACACACACAAAACCTCTGCAAAAAAAAAAGCACTTCCAAAAGTCATAAAACAAATACTTACAGTGTAAATACTATTATTACCTTAGATATTATACTTGAAACTGTATTTCAGAAATGTAAGTTTAAAAAATGATAAATCTTTAAAATTCTCACAGGCGTGTGTGTGTGTGTGTGTGTGTGTGTGTGTGTGTGTACATAGTTGTGTTAGTGTGTGTTCGTGTGTGGGATATGCACATAGCTGTGTGAATTGTATGTCCATGGTGCATAGGCCAGATTGAAGATTCCAAGAGTCTGTCTCTCTGCTTTATTCCATTGACGCAGTCTCTCTTTGAACAAGAACTAGGTTGATTACCAGCAAACCCTAACAACCATGCAGTTGCTGTTGCCCACAGTGCTGGGGTTATAGTTGTGTGCACAGCAACTCTTGGCTTTGTACATGGGTGTTGGGAATTTGAACTGATGTCTCATGGTTATGCAGCAAGAACACTTCCCCTGTGAGACATCTACACAAACCTTAAAATTCTCATTTTTTTAAAAACTTCCCTGTAAAGTATTTACTATTTTCAGCAATAGTTCAATTCCTAGAAGTAAACTGTAAAAAAAATAATAATAATTAGAATTTTATCAGAACACTATTGGTAAAAATAAATATGTATGAACAAACTGGGAATTTATTACTCAAGATAAATCTGTACTAATTCATGGCAAATTAAATCATTACCTATCCTTTAGAACTCATGTTTGTTTTCAAACAGCTTTTAACATCTGTACTAGCTAGTTTTATGTCAACTTGACATGAGCTACAGTCATCAGAGAGAAGGAAATCTCAGTTGAGAAAATGCCTTCATAAGATCTGGCTGTAAGGCATTTTCTTAATTATTGATTAGTGGAAGAAGGTCCAGACCATTGTGGATGGTGTCATACTTGGACTGGTGGACGAAAGCAGGCTGAGCGAGTCATGAGAAGCAAACCAGTAAGCAGTTCCCCTCCATGGCCTCTGTATCAGCTCCTGCCTCCAGGTTTCTGCCCTCGGTGCTTTTGATGATGAACTGCTATATGGAACTGTAAGTGAAATAAACCCTTCTTCCCTAAGTTTCTTTTAGTCATGGTGTTTCACCACAGCAAGCGCAAACATAACTAGAACAAGATCTCAGAAATTTTTCGTAATATAGGGGTATGCAAAAAAAGAAGACTCAAAAACCAGTATTCTTTTAATGCTTTATATTCATAGATATGCAAAAGGGAGGTTAAGAGAATATGTTAAAATAGTAACTTCTGAGACTGAGGAATGTCTCAGTGGAGAAGAGCACTTGTTCCCTAAGCATTACGACCCAAGATCAAACCCCCAGCACCAAGCTAAAAGAAAAAGAGCTGAGCGTGGCTCAGCACCTACCTGCAAAGCTAGAACTGTGGAGCATAGAGACATAAATGGGGTTTGCTGGCCACCAGCCTAGCTCCAGGGGGCGGGGGGGGGGGGAAACCTGACTTATAGGATACGATTGAGAGTAATAGAGCAAGAAGCATCCTCTTCTTGCCTTTGTGCACAGATATATGAACATGTGCATGAATGTGTACATCACACTCCCACATAGAAAAGAGTAATTTATTTTGTGCTATAACATATAATATATCACTATGATGGATATATTTTATTTAGCATAAGAAATGTTGATATTGTTTAATCAATATTTCTAATATTGAAAATATCATAAATAGCTCTTTACATTTACAGCTTTGAATATTCTTTCTTTGTTCTGTGGAACAACATTTGGAATGTAAATAAATAAAACAATTTTTAAAACTGAAAATAAGAAAAAATATGAACAGTAAAACATACATTTATAAATAAATATCTAAAAACTAGATTTAGAAATTTTCATTTCAAAACCTTAGATTTACATGCTCATGTAATGTGTCAATGGCTGTGTCCAAAATTATTTGTTGTGTCCAGCTCTAAAGTCTAAATAGTTCATACTTATAGGAATTCGTTTCTGTTTTTGCTTTTTGTTTAATCTTATCACTATTCGTTTTTCCCCCAATGGAAATTCTGTTTTGTCTTTTAATTTGGCATATTACCAGGAAACCAGAGCCATGACCAGTAACCTGATTACTCACTTCAGGTCAGTTCTCGTTTGACTTAGAGACAGACGCTGGGACTACTTGACAGCAACATCTTTCCAAGCTGTATCTATGGTCTCATCACCAAGAAGTTTAGAAATATCACTTAATAACTCCCAAATTGAAAATTTGGTACTTACACAAGAATGTTTTTCTTAACAATAAATGCCCATGAGGGGCTTTGGAGCAAGGTCAGTACAGAAGGAAAAGGAGGAATTAGATGCTAACAACACCAATCTTGTTTGCGAAAGCCTCAAGGACTCATATTGTGTTATGGTTATATAAAGTTATCCACCTTGGGCTGGCAATGCTCCCCATAAGAACCATAGACTTTATGCTTGTGTGTGTGTGTGTGTGTGTGTGTGTGTGTGTGTGTGTGTGTGTGTGTGTGTGTGAAAATATAGGTACCAGGCATGAGAACCCTCTGTGTTAGTTGTTGATCAGGATAGTCCAAGAGATTCCAAAATATTACAGATGATTGTTGTCTCCATCAGTTGCCTTAGAAATTGAAGATAAGTCCTTATTGCTAAAGTCATTGCCCATGGAGGACACAGGACTCAGATGATTTGAGCTGGATCTAACCTGATCTAACCTGAAAGCTTTCTCTTGTGTGCTAGCTTTCACTGTACTATGAAAAGAACCATGTAAGCTGCCAAGGAAAGGAGCAATAGTTAATAATTCTATGCAGCATAGCAAGCTATCCCTACAGGTACTGTAGTGTCGCTTATATGCTGGCAGTAACTAATAGCTGTCTAATTGGACTTAAGGACCACTAAATAGGAAGGTAATCATGCCTGCTACTCAAAATCTGGCCAACTCCCTGGAGTTAGTAAAGTCATAGATCTTAGAAGAGAACTCACTTCTATCAATTAATTAGACCAGCGTAATTCCTAACAACATTCTAAAATTTGTCTTACACCCACAGATAAGTCTCTCACCTACTCCTCTTCAAAGAATTTTCATTTTATAGCAAATAGAGATGATTACAAAAATCAGGAAAAGGCTAACACAAAGATCAACAGATTGTGGGGTGTCCAACCCCAACAGATACCTCTACAACACAAGAGAGAGCAGAAAGAATATAAGAGCTAAAGGACCAGACAATCTATTCTGAGACTGTGTCCCCTAAAAAGGTCTTCCTATACAAAATCAAATGAAACCTATAGCAAGAGATATACTAACTTGGAAGAGGGGAAATGTCCTGAAGTTTCACCCTCTACACAAAGAATTAATAACTGCTGAGAGAAAGAAAAAAGATTCTCCCAGAGGTAAGATCCCTAACTGATTATCCAATACAAGGGGATCAGCCCTGAAATCATAGATACACAAACAACAAAAGTGAACTCATGGTGGGTTTTTTTTATATATTTGTGCATACATACACATACACACATACATATGTAACAATATAAAAGATCATTAGTTTGAAAAAGAATAAGGAGGAGAACTGGGGAAGAATTGGAGGGAGGAGACATGGGCGAGGCTAGAGGGAAAAAAGGAAAGGGGAAGTTATATATTTATAATTTAATTAAAATACATACTTTTTTAAAAAGCATTGATTACCCATAGCCTGGATGACTTGTCCTCAGTTTTTATAAGTTTAGGCAGCAGCTCATTTGCATGGCATTCCTCACCTAGTGCTCACACTTTTTCTGCTTGGAGAAGGTTAGATTAATAACTGCCTTGTTATATTAGTTTTTAGACAAAGAATGAACCCTTGCCAGTTCTTTAAAGTCTCATAAATTAGCTTCCAGGCAAATCAGAGATTAAACTTTTTTGTGTACTTATTTAATATACTTAAAATAAAAAATGAGATAAAGTCAAAACTAAATAGCTAAATCCTCTTGAGAAAACGTAATCAGAGAAATTGAAGGTCTTACATTTCATATCACCTAAAATTATGGACAAATTTAAATATAGGAGGTGTGTCGATGTGTGTTCCCATTTTGAATATCTCACACTATGAAAAGAAAGAGTGAAACTAGAATCCGGTTTGGCAGAGTTCAGCGACATTTCTAATCCTCCAGTTGCACATACACTTAAACCTCAAAGGAAAAAACATAGCTTGGGGAGTCGTGTGGAAGAGTGTGAGATAGAATTGAGCATGCTAGAGGGGTCAAGGCCACCATAAGGAGACCTACAGAGTCAACTAACCTGAGACCCGGGGAGTTCACAAAGATTGAACCGTGAACCAAAGTGCATGCATGGGCTGGACTTAGGCCCCCAACACATTTGTGGCAGATGTGCAGCTTGGGCTTCTCTTGGGTCTCCTAACAATTGGAGCAGAGGCTGCCTCTGACTCTGTTGCCTGCTATTGGATCCCCTTTGCTTAGTTGGACTGCCTCTTTGGGCTCAGCAGAAGAAGTGGTCCCTAGTCCTGCTGGGACTAGTTATCCCAGGGAAGAGTGGTACCCAAACTGGGGCTTCCTTCCCCTTCACAAAGGAGAAGGGGAGAAGATAATAGGGAGAGGGATTTGTAAGAGTGGAACCAGGAGGGGACTGCAATCAGGATGTAAAGTGAATAAAAAAATTAATTATTGAGAGAGAGAAAAAAAAAAAAACCAGGACACTCCCCACCCGAAGATTTATCTGGTAGAAAACATTAATAATGCCAACTTTGAGAAGCCCTGTTGTACAGCCAAGTATCTGTGCAACTTCCTTTTGTTTTGTTTGAGACAAAGTCTCTTGTGCCCATGGTATAGTCTAAGGGAAGTATCTGGAACAATCAAGAATCTTTATCCAGTTCCAACAAAAGCCTGCTGACGGGAGTCTGATATAGCTGTCTCCTGAGAGGCTCTGACAGTGCCTGACAAATACAGAGGTGGATGCTCTCAGCCAACCACTGAACCGAGCACAGAGTCCCCAATGGAGGAGGTAGAGAAAGGATTGAAGGGGTTGAAGGGGTTTGCAGCCCCATAAGAAGAACAACAATATGAACCAACCAGTACCCGCCAGAGCTCCCAGGGACTAAACCACCAACCAAATGGAGGGACCAATGGCCCAGCCGCATATTCAGCAAAGGATGGCCTTGTGGGACATCAATGGGAGGAGAGGCCCTTGGTCCTATTAAGGCTCCATGCCCCAGTGTAGGGGAATGCCAAGACAGAGAGGCAGGAGTGCCGGGTGTGGACAACTTCATCGAAGCTGAGGAGAGGGGGGATTGGGTAGGGGGGTTTTGAAGGAGAAACCAAAGAAGGGGACACCATTTGAAATGTAAATAAAGAAAATATCTTTAGAAAAATATGAAAAAAAGAGAAAAGACTGTGGTCCACAAACCACACCATAAGGACCCCCCCCCAAAAGAATCCTTATCCAGTTACAACACGTGGTTGTGTCACTTTTCAAGGTCTATGGGTTGTGCTAAATTAGTAACAGCTATGATTTCTCAGGATTCATTTACAAACTCGTGATTTCCAACAGAGTACCTGCACTGTGAAAAGTGCCACAGATTTCTTTTTTTATAAGTACATATTTATTTATTATAGTAATATGGTTACATTAAAATAACAAATATAACTATATATAAAAATAGTCCTATAATGTCTGTGCCTACAGGCCTTTCTGCTGCCATAGTTTCCTGCCCAGGAAAATGGTAAGCCACAGATTTCTTATTTCAACACAGCTATAGATGATAGAGATGAAATGGAGAAAACCTGTGACAATGGGCAAGTTCTTAGCACCCGTTAAGCGTTACCACGCTGCTGCGTGCAGAACATAAAGGAAGGTCCAGTGAAACAAAGATGAATTGCTCCCTGCCACAAGTCCTTCCTTTATTTCTTGGTGTGTGTGTGTGTGTGTGTGTGTGTGTGTGTGTGTGTGTGTGTGTTAGCATGCAATTGGGGTAAGAGCTGTAGAGAGGGGAGATCTGTTTTGATGCAGAGCTGCTTATAGCCCAGTCTGCCCTTGGACTCACTAAATAGCTGAGGTTAACCTCAAACTCCTGACCCTTCTGTCTCCATCTTTCAACTCTTGGCATTATAGGCATGCACCACCACACATGTAGCTTGCCATATTTTTTGAGCATATGGAAGTACACCATCTTCCCCAGTAAGAATGCCTTAAGGATATGATTAGGATCGTATAGGAACAGATATTCGACTGAAAGAGTTCAGACTATATAGAGAGAACAAAGTGGTCAGAGAAAATTCCCAGTGAGTACAGACTAGGAACCATGCTCCTAGCTCAAGATTAACACAACAGTCTGTAAGAATGGCTAATCCAATTGCCACCCTGAATGGAGTCACTGACATATGATGTGCATGGGCCAGGCAATTCAATCTAAACTTTTCATTATGGTGAGTACAGACACTTGGTCTGGGCTTATGTTTCCATAATGTCTACAGAGAGAATGACATTTTCATAAGAGCAGTAGGTGATGATGATTGATATCCTAAGTCCTAATAGCAATTGTATTATATAGCATAATGGCCATGTTTGTTTGGAATTTATTTTTAAAAATCAACCTATCCGTGTCATGGTAACACTTATCCTTTAAAATGGGAGGAGATGTTGTAACACTGAGATTTTTGGCATACAGACTATCCAAACGTGAAAGCGAAGGGTAGGTGGACACAAAGGCACCTGCAGAGATAAATGATAGGGTTTTAAAGGTATTCAAATGAACATACAGAAATTAACGCAGCTATGGCTGGAGAGCAGTATCACTGTGGTTGGCTTCTTGGCAGGTAGCATGCGGAGGCTTTGAAGTGAGAGGCAAGTGGATGCGCTAATAGCTGAGAGCTAGAGGACAGTCTTGGGAGGTTAATAGGGTTACCACAGTGAGAATACAGCTGAAACAGTAAAGGTGGTAATGCTACCTGCCAGGGGGCTGCCATTTGCTGGAGAGGATGAATATTCACAATAGAAATGGGGGCCATGAGAAAAAAAAATCTGCCAAGGACAGCAGTCAGTGGGCCCTGCTTTCAGGTGGGAGCCACTGTGGCAATGTGTTAAATATGACACTGGCTGCTTAGACATTTTTATGTATAAACAGAAATCTTATGATGGCTCCCAAGCTCAGTTGAAAGTAATCTGGAGTTGACACACGTACCCCAAGTGTGGCCTGTCTGTGTCTGCATTGCCTGAGAGAAAGGCTATGAGTTCTATGGAAGGTTTACATCAGAAACTCCTTATTAAGGCCAGGAAGAAGAATGTGCAAGTTTCTAGTGTGACTGAGAGTGATATTAATGAAAGAGAAAAAAATTATGATAACTTGTATGTCCATGGGGGGTTTGAATGAGAATGGCTTCCATAGGCTCAAATGTTTGCATGTTTAGTTCCCAGTTGATAAACTGGATTAGGAAGTGTGGCTTTTGAGGAGGAGGTGTGTCACCATGTCTCTGTGAGTGTGTGTGTGTGTGTGTGTGTCTGTGTGTCTGTGTGTCTGTGTGTCTGTGTCTGTGTCTCTCTGTCTGTGTGTGTGTCTATCTGTCTGTCTCTCTCTGTCTCTCTCTGTCTCTCTCTGTCTCTCTGTCTCTCTCTCTCTCTCTCTCTCTCTCTCTCTCTCTCTCTCTCTCTCTCTCTCTCTCTCTTGCCTATAGATCTAGGCATGTAGCTCTCAGCTACTTTTCCAGAACTTTGCATGCATGCTGGCACCATGCACCATATTATAACAGCTGTAATAATGTACTGACCTTCTGAAATTGTAAGCAAGCCCCCAATTAAATGTTTTCTTTTATAAGAGTTGCCTGGATTAGAGTGTCTCTTCACAGCAAGAGAACAGTAACTAAGACAATAAATAAAAATGATATAATAAAGTCACTAGCTTGTATGCTAACATAAAATATTAATTTAAACATCAATGAGGTGAACACCTGAAAAGGAGGTGAAGCCCACAGTATGATCATGGGGTGATCAAAGGTTGGTCAAAGATAAATACTCTGAGCTCTCCATTTACCTTACAACCTGGTCACGCACTGTTCAGAAATGTCTTTTCCATGAACCTTGTATCTTAAATAAGTGACTTCCAGGATTTTTTTCTGCTATAGTTACTGAAAAATAATATATAAAATTGTAGCATGAAATCCAGTATATTTATAATATGCTACATGCTTGCATTCATTTAGCAAGGGTGAGAACACAATCATAGTTTCCTCAAGAGTTATTTTCCAAAGAAAATGGATGTCTGCAATATAAACTATCCTAAAAGATTTTTAAATTATTTTATATTGTCTTCTTTCCCAATAGAGCAATTATTCCCAGCTGGGTTCTTCCATTTTGGTTTACTTATAATTTACAAATAATAGCTATACATAATTATGAAGAACAATGTGATATTTTGATACATAAATAGATATGATGCAGTAATCAAATTGGGCTAATTAGCATTTTACCAACTATATTTATCAGTTTCTGTAGTGAGGATCCTGAGAATCCTCTTTTAAAAGGTATTTTGAAACACACAATAGATTTTTACTAACTATAGTTACCATACACAGTAGAACTCTAGATAGAATTAAACTTGTTTAAAAATAACTTATTGGCCAATGTCTCCCCCCTCTCTACTCACCTCTCCATGCCCAACTCTGGTAATACAAATCTGCTATGAATTTGACCTTTTCAGTTTCCTCATACAAGTGAGATAATACAGGATTTCTCTCTGTGTCTAGACTATACTTGAAAGGGAAGACTAGTCTATCCTTTAAATTCAAATTATATTTGAGTTGATTCTTCTTGAAAGAATTAACAGAATACTACAAAAAATCAAAATATGGGGAAAGGTGACTGGATAAAATAACAGAAAATAAATACTATATTTAAATAGGAACCAATTAGGAAATGGAAGAAAATATCCAAGCAAATACATAATAGAATAAAAGAAAAATTAGAGAATTCCCAGTAAGTGGCCACATCCACCCCTTCTTGACTGCACAAGGTCTTCTGAGGCACAAGGTCAGCAGAGCCAAGTGGGAAGAGAAGAGGAATTGCAAAGTTAAGTGGGAAGTGAAGGGAGCAGACACAATGGTTGGTACATAGCTGTCAGAAATCATCTCCTTGATGAAATGCTGGTCTATGTCAGAAAACCAGCAATGTTGGACTTGGCAACTGAAGAAGACTCCATGTTCTATGGGGAAAAAGTATCACAAATATACAACAAAGGACATTTCTTCAAAGAATTTCTTTAATAACCAGTGAAAGTTTTTTCAACACAGGGCGCCATTGACCTTCCTCAAGCCACAACCCTCCTTTTCTCGTGGCTCTGCTTTCTCTGAGAGACTTCCCTAGCTGTGATCTTCCCTTCCTTATGCCTCTGACCTGGCTAAGGAATTATTTTCCATTTCATCCAACCATCGATGAATCTATTACTCCAATGGAAAAAACCTAGAGGAGGTAACAAGCATTAGAAACTATGTAACTACTCTTTTAGGGCTACATTATTAGGCTCTTTTACCTACCACCCTTCTCCAACCCAATCCCTTCCAACCCCCGACAGTAGGTAGGAGAGAAAGGAAGTTAGAAGGGAAAGGGAGTGTTAGTCTCATTAGACTACTTCCTGCTGATTAGGGTCATTGAGTTCTTTGGAGCAAATCTAATCTTCATTGTCAGGAAATCGCTAAACAGCAGTTCAGCAATCCAACAATCGTAAAAGCAGCAAAAGCTACATCAGGAACCAGCAGCAGCAGAGATCAGCAGCAGCAATGATCAGTATCAGGGACCAACAGCAGCATGGGGAGCAGCAGCTGCCATGGGTCCTCTTGGGGCTTTCACATTTACACCTACTCAAGAGTGCTCAGAATTCTAAATTCTGCAACTATCTGCAGGGGACAAAAATCACACCCTTCCTAGAGCACAAGACAAATCATAGTAAGTTGCTGTGGACAATCTGGAGCAGCTCTGAAGAGGTCAGCTCACAACCTTTGGGAAATTCTACCAGGCACCCCTCCCCTCCAGAAGGGATAGGCTGATTACATTCCTCAGAAAGACCACAGATTGGGGGCCAACTGCAGATTAGGGAAGCCCAGTGCACATAGACATATTCCTCAGGACAGACTGACCATTGGTCACCTGCAGAATTCATTCCCTAAGGATCAGTCAGTTTAAAAGTCACAGTTTTACCAATCACATTGTGCCTAGTGACTGTTGCTCTATTCTACCCCTGGAAACTGTATAAAAACTGGCCATGTGGGCTACCTGCAGTCAGTGCCTCTCCTTTGAGTGCAGGATGACCCAAGCGTGCTGGATCAATAAATTCCTCTTGCTTTTGAATTGATCCCTGGCTCCACATGGTTCACACAGAGGGTCCCGAGTAGCTAAGGTTCGTCAGAGTCTTACAGCTCCATATCCCACACACAAAAACATAATTTTATAACATAACTAGGTTTTTTTAAGAAACTAAAATTTTCAGTACAGAACTATCTAAAGAAAAATATTTAGCACTTTACCAAAAAAAAGCAAATGAATAATAGAAAAAAGTATGCCTTACTCTTAATGGGATTATATTATAAAGTTATTAAATTCTTTAATCCCAGTAAAAAAATTCAAAAGTACATTAGTGGACATTTGTTAGGATTCCTTATGACATTTTCATATACATATCTCTCTGAATGTGAGTTATATTAAATTTTTAATTCCCCTCCCCCTCCAACTGGCCTCTTCTTTCTGAAACTAATGATTCAAACAGATTCTGATTCCAAAGCTTTCATTGTCTTCATGCTTCACATTGTCTTAAAAATACTGATTTAGCTTTATTGTGGATTAAATAAATTGTTATGATTTGTATTGAGAACTGTAATCAGCACTTACAATATTGTTTCTATGAGGGAAAAGGGGGACTTCAAGTTCTATGTAGATGTTGAGAGAACTAAATTATTAAACACAGTTTATGGTGGTTTAAAAATGCTTGGCGCATGGGAAGTGGCTCTATTAGGAGGTATGATCTTATAAGGGGGACTTCAAGTTCTATGTAGATGTTGAGAGAACTAAATTATAAAACACAGTTTATGGTGGTTTAAAAATGCTTGGCGCATGGGAAGTGGCTCTATTAGGAGGTATGATCTTATTGGAAGAGGTGTAGTCTTGTTGGAGGAAGTATGTCACAGTGTAGGCAGGTTTGGGGGGGGGTAGTGATCAAGCTCCTCCTAGTGCAGAAGAAAGAGGATCAAGATGTAGAATTCTCAGCTACTTGAGCATCATGTCTGCCTGGATGCTGCCATGCTTCCAGCCGTGATGAGAATGGACTGAACCTCTGAAACTGTAAGCCAGCCCCAATTAAATGTTTTCTTTTATACATGTGTCTTGGTCATAGTGTCTCTTCACAGCAATAAACCCCTAAGGAAGATACAGATCATCTGAAAGGAGGATTGCCTTCAGCATTGAAGAAAGAAAAGAATGTTTAAATGGTGAGACAGCTTTTAACCCTGAATTCTTGAGAGTCTGAAATGAACTCCATACAGACTGCAAAATGTTCCTTTACCCAGCCAACGGTCCTAAGACCAGCAGCAGCAAACTGGAGAAAGTAGAACAATAAACTGAATGTACAATCTTGTGATTTGCTTTCAGGCTTGATTTTATACTGATCAACCCATTCCTATTTTAAAGAGGTAAATTGTGTATTAACAAGCAAAAAGATGGGGAAATGATGAGGACAATTATTTGGGTGAAAAGCTGAAAATTAATGAAACTTAAATCCTCCATATATTCCACTAAAGCAAAAACAAAGTTATTTATTGTTGAGTAGAACTGCAGGAGCTGTCAGATGTCTGCTTTTCATATTGTTGTTACAGTATTCTGGGGGTCCACCCTGTAACAGTTGCTCTTTCACTAGCAACTGGGGTGGTGCTGATAAATTGAAGGTATTTCTCCAATACAAATTCTTTAGTCTTTGCCCTGCCTTTTGATCTTTCTACCTCATCTGGCTCATGATTTATAGAGCATAAGAGTGGCAAGGGACCTATGTCACCCTCGAATGTAATTCCTCCTATTATACTGAAAAAGAGAAGAAATTGAAGGAAAGTGCTTTGTCCAAATATCAGCCTTCCAGGACACTTTGTACTTTCCAACCTAGAGCTAGCCATGTATCTTAAAAGCACCACTTTTTTTCATTTTCCACTCCAACAGTAATCTCACTTACTGAAATCTGGTTCAAGGGTGAGAACTCTATTATATGCATCACAGAATATTTGTTTTTAAATGTAAAATTAAATTTCAAATGACAAAACTATTCTTACTGTAAATAATTCAAGCCACTCAGAAAAGTGTGAAGTAAAATGAGACGTCCTTCAGGTGCTGGTGTGCTTTTCAAACTCTGTAAAAACTAACGCAAGTATATACATGTGTACATACATCTGTATGATTTTCACCAAAATGTTATAAAATGTTATGAAGACACTTCAGCTTTAAAGCTCAAAAGCAGCTGTCTACCAATACACACAGTTCTACTCCATTGCTTTCCTGCATACAATGGTGGCAACACCATTCCTTTATTGTCATCTGTAATATGCTCATTAATTCTTACATGTTACTACTATCAAAAGATGATGTCTCATTTTCCCTCATTTTAAATATGTCAGCCAGAATTACCTATTTTTAAGGCATGGAATGTAAAAAAGAAAAGTTTGTCCCTTTCTTTTTCTTCTAGATACCCTTTAGTATGCAGATTTTCATACTTATTCCTGTATTAAATATTGAAGCATTATGGTTTAACCTTTATATACATAAAGTTGTTAAGGGTCAAAATCAGAACTGGGGAATGATACTCAGTAACAGAACATTTGCCCATCATACTAAAGGCACTGCAAAATAATAGTAAAAACAAATAACAATACAAGAGATGTGTATCTTATTTAGGGTTTCTGTCGCTCTGATGTGAGACCCTAACTAAAAGCAATTTGGAGAGGTAAGGATTTAATTCAGTCCACCACCATGAAAGTGGTGGTGCCCTAGTGGTCTGGACCCTAACTCATCAACCATTAAACTAAAAATGCCCCACAGACTTGCCCCAGGGCCATCTGGTTGGAACATTTTCTCAACTGAGGTTCCCTATTTTCTTTTTTTTCTTTTTTATTTATTTATTTTTATTATATATTTTCTTTATATACATTTCAAATGCTATCCCAAAAGGCCCCTATACCCTCCCCCTACCCACCCACTCCCACTTCTTGGCCCTGGCATTCCCCTGTACTGGGGCATATAAAGTTTGCTAGACCAAGGGGCCTCTCTTCCCAGTGATGGCCAACTAGGCCATCTTCTGCCACATATGCAACTAGAGATACGAGCTCTGAGGATACTGGTTAGTTCATATTGTTGTTCCACTATAGGGTTGCAGACCCCTTCAGCTCCTTGTATGCTCTCTCTAGCTTCTCCATTGGGGGCCCTGTGTTCAATCTTATAGATGACTGTGAGCATTCATTTCTGTATTTGCCAGGCACTGGCATAGCTTCATATGAGACAACTATACCAGGGTCCCTTCATCAAAATCTTTCTGGCATATGCAATAGTGTCTGGGTTTGGTGGCTGTTTATGGGATGGATCCTCAGGTGGGGTAGTCTCTGGATAGTCCTTCCTTTCATCTTAGCATCCAGAAATACCTCTCCTGGGCATATACCCAGAAGAAGTTCCAACATGCAATAAGAACACATGCTCCACTATGTTCATAGCAGCCTTATTTATAATAGCCAGAAGCTGGAAAGAACCAAGATGTCCCTCAACAGAGGAATGGATACAGAAACTGTGGTACATTTACACAATGGAGTACTATTCAGCTATTAAAAACAATGAATTTATGAAATTCTTGGACAAATGGATATATGTGGAGGATATCATCCTAAGTGAGGTAACCCAATCATAAAAGAAGTCACTTGATATACACTCACTGATTAGTGGATATTAGCCCAGAAACATAGAACACCCAAGATACAATTTGCAAAACACAAGAAAATCAAGAAGAGGGAAGACCAATGGGTGGATACTTCGTTCCTCCTTAAAATAGGAAACAAAATACTCATGAGAGGAGCTACAGGTTCCCTATTTTCTCTACTACTCTAGCTATGATTGCTGGTTTTGGATTGTCGATTTGACTACTGTTGGAGTTAGCTAAAAACCCAAGAATGTAGGAACACGTTTGAGTGATGCTTTTCTTAACTAAATATTTGAAGTGGAATGATCCATTTTTAATCCAGTTTTTTGAGGTGGGATGATCCACTTTTAATGTGGGCTATACCTTCTGATGGCAGCCTATATTTTAAAAGGACATAGGAGAAAGAAGCTTTTGCTCCTTGTCTAACTTGCCCTCACTCTCACAGGCAAGTCTATTCCTTCACTGGCATTTGAGTCTACTTCTTCGAGATTTGGGGGTATATTAAAGACCAGTTAAGCCATACAGCCTCATGGACTGAACAACTACTGAATTCTTGGACTTTTATTGGTAGACAGCTATCGTTGGTCTATCAGGACCACAGCTTATAAGCTACTCTAATAAATCCGAGAAAGAGAGAGAGAGAGAGAGAGAGAGAGAGAGAGAGAGAGAGACAGGGGCATAGAGTCTTAGTCGAGATTTGTATTCCTACATAGTACATCATGATCAAGAAGGAAGCTGGGGAGAAAAGGGTTTATTCAGCTTATACTTCCACATTGCTATTCATCACCAAAGGAAGTCAGGACAGGAACTCACACAGAGCAGAAACTCGGATACAGGAGCTGATGCAAAGGCCATGGAGGGGTGTTGCTTACTGGATTGCTTCTCCTGACTTGCTCAGCTTGCTTTCCTATAGAATTCAGGACTACCAGCTCAGAGATGTCACCACCCACAATGGGCTGGATCCTCCCACCCTTGATCACTAATTAAGAAAATGCCTTACAGCTGGATTTCATGGAGGCATTTCCTCAAGTGAGGCTTCTTTACCTGTGATAATTCCAGTCTAGTTGACACACAAAACCAGCCTGGATAGATAGATAGATAGATAGATAGATAGATAGATAGATAGATAGATAGATAGATTCTATCAGTGTGCTCCTGTAGAAGACACTGATTAATACACTGTCTTATGTCAAGTTAACAAAAAAACTAACCAGGATATGATGAATTGTATATGCTCAGTCTAGGGAGTAGCACTATTAGAAGGTGTGGCCCTGGTGGAGTAGGTGTGTCACTGTGGGTGTGGGCTTTAAGACCCTCATCCAAGCTACCTGGAAGCCAGTCTTCTCCTATCAACCTCCAGATGAAGATGTAGAACTCTCAGCTCCTCCTGCACCATGCCTGCCTGGATGCTGCCAGGTTCCTGCCTGGATGATAATGGACTGAACCTCTGAACCCATAAGCCAGTCACAATTAAATATTGTTCTTTTTAAGAGTTGTACTGGTCATAGTGTCTGTTCACAGCAATAAAACCCTAACTAAGACACACAACATCATGATTTTCAAGTATTGGGATTCTGGTTGAAAGATCCTTGACTTGGGAAAGGAGGTAGCTAATCACATACAGGCACAGTCAGCTAAAATCTTGAGGGAATGAGCCAGAGAAAGCTGATAATAGATTTCAGAATATATATATATATATATATATATATATATATATATATATATATTACCCAAGCATTTGGAAACAAAGTCCAATGTTATCCATCCTAGATAGATGCACTAGATTTAGAGAACACCCTTCACTCAATGAGAAGGTGGGCCAATAGAGAGAGTGGGAAATACAATGAAAAACAGAAAGACTCAGAATATCTGCGTTGTGTTTTTAAGAATGACCATTTCAAAGGGCAGAAATGGTGGGCTTGAGGTAGTATTCAAAACCTTAGGGTGGTATCACAGGTAGGGAGAGGAGAAACTCCAGGAAAAGCCTCCTTTTCTCAGCACTTGGATGGAGCAGCCACTGAATTCAAGAAGAAAAAAGACCTGCTGAGTGAAGAGTCCAGAAATTTAGGACCCTCTATGAACAGATCCCATGGGAAACTAAAAAAAAGGGGGTCATAGGGATAGTCTCCCAATCGTGGCTAGCAGATGTCTTTAGTCTGCTGGGAAGGGAATATGACTCAAAACCACTCAGTTTTCAGAAAGATCAAAATTTGATCAGAACCAAAGCCTTCAAAGGAACACAAATTCAAGGGTCTAAGTAAAACACTGAACACTGGGATGGGTCCAGTATTCACAATCCAGCTTTCAAAGACGAGACCACCATCAATGATTCAGCTTCACAATGGGCTACTGGAGGTGAGAACAGCAGTCTCTGGCAGACTCCTGAGGGACTCCCAAAGTGTGATCAGTACCTGCAAGTCAACCTGTAAACTGACTGGTCACTAAGCAGACCAGAGTCTGTAACTCAGTTTCTCAATGGAAACTTGGGGAAAAGAACAGCACTTGAAGTTTGGCCCATGAAAGACTACCATAAGTGGGAGCAACATGTAAGACCTAACTTCTCAAAGGAATGACTAGGAATGTAACAGGATATTTTTGGAAGTGTGAAAGAAACCCCAAGAGACCTGAGCTGAGAATCAGCAAGGAGGTCAGACTGTATTCTTACTCTACCCTGATTTATTTGTTCTTTATTTAATATTCAACAGCAGTTTATCAGGCCAGCCCTATCCTGCTCTGTTCCTGATTAATGTATCTCTTTATTTCCCAATTCTTTCTTTCTCTATTAACTTTCCCTAAGAACGTGGACTGACTTGGTCTGCAAGGAAGTTAAAACTATTTCAAGATGCCTGGTTCTTCCTCTGGTGGAATCACCATGCCGGACCTAAAGCTGTACTACAGAGCAATTGTGATAAAAACTGCATGGTATTGGTATAGTGACGGACAAGTAGACCAATGGAACAAAATTGAAGACCCAGAGTTGAACCCACACACCTATGGTCACTTGATCTTTGACAAGGGAGCTAAAACCATCCAGTGGAAAAAAGACAGCATTTTCAACAAATGGTGCTGGCACAACTGGCGGTTATCATGTAGAAAAATGCGAATTGATCCATTTCTATCTCCTTGTACTAAGGTCAAATCTAAGTGGATTAAGGAACTCCACATAAAACCAGAGACACTGAAACTTATAGAAGAGAAAGTAGGGAAAAGCCTTGAAGATATGGGTACAGGGGAAAAATTCCTGAATAGAAGAGCAATGGCTTGTGCTGTAAGATCAAGAATCGATAAATGGGACCTCATAAAATTGCAAAGCTTCTGCAAGGCAAAAGACACCGTCAATAAGACAAAAAGGCCACCAACAGATTGGGAAAGGATCTTTACCTATCCAAAATCAGATAGGGGACTAATATCCAATATATATAAAGAACTCAAGGAGGTGGACTCCAGAAAATCAAATAACCCCATTAAAAAATGGGGCTCAGAGCTGAACAAAGAATTCTCACTTGAGGAATACCGAATGGCTGAGAAGCACCTGAACAAAATGTTCATCATCCTTAGTCATCAGGGAAATGCAAATCAAAACAACCCTGAGATTCCACCTCACACCAGTCAGAATGGCTAAGATCAAAAACTCAGGTAACAGCAGATGCTGGCAAGGATGTGGAGAAAGTGGAATACTCCTCCATTGTTGATGGGATTACAAGCTTGTACAACCATTCTAGAAATCAGTCTGGCGGTTCCTCAGAAAATTGAACATAGTACTACCAGAGGATCCAGCAATACCTCTCCTGGGCATATATCCAGAAGATGTTCCAACCGGTAAGAAGGACACATGCTCCACTATGTTCATAGCAGCCTTATTTATAATAGCCAGAAGCTGGAAAGAACCCAGATGCCTCTCAACAGAGGAATGGATACAGAAAATATGGTACATTTACACAATAGAGTACTACTCAGCTATTAAAAAGAATGAATTTATGAAATTCCTAGACAAATGGATGGACATGGAGGGCATCATCCTGAGTGAGGTAACCAATCACAAAAGAATTCATATGATATGTACTCACTGATAAGTGGATATTAGCCCCGAAACTTAGAATACCCAAGACACAAGATACAATCTGCAAAACACATGAAACTCAAGAAGAACGAAGACCAAAATGTGGACACTGCCCCTTCTTAGAATTGGGAACAAAACACCCATTGGAAGGAGTTACATAGACAAAGTTTGGAGCAGTGACGAAAGGATGGACCATCTAAAGACTGCCATACCCGGGGATCCATCCCATAATCAGCCCCCAAACGCTGACACCATTGCATACACTAGCAAGATTTTGCTGAAAGGACCCATATATAGCTGTCTCTTGTGAGGCTATGCCGGGGCCTAGCAAACACAGAAGTGGATGCTCACAGTCAGCTATTGGATGGATCACAGGGTCCAATGGAGGAGCTAGAGAAAGTACCCAAGGAGCTGAAGGGATCTGCAACCCTATAGGAGGAACACAATGTGAACTAACCAGTACCCCCAGAGCTCGTGTTTCTAGCTGCATATGTATCAGAAGATGGCCTACCTAATCGGCCATCATTGGAAAGACAGGCCCATTGGTCTTGCAAACTTTATATGCCTCAGTACAGGGGAACGCCAGGGCCAAGAAGTGGGAGTGGGTGAGTAGGGGAGTGGGGGGGAGGGGAGGGTATGGGGGACTTTTGGGATAGTATTGGAAATGTAAATGAAGAAAATACCTAATAAAAATTAATTAAAAAAAAAAAAAGAATTGCTCTGTGGTCATCTAAGTCCTAGAAAATACCTGGTAGTTCCCATGGGAAGTTCCTGCTTTCCAGTTCCGGAAGATTTTGGCCTTGAACCAAACAATACTCTTTACGTGTCCACCATCATCTACACTTACTTTTGATCTCTCACATGGCTCCTTTGAGATCTTAAAGGCCTACTAAGATCAGTGTCAATGGCGTTCCTTCACATGGCGATGTAAGACTGAGAAACCGTATTTTATGTAGTATGTTGCACGCGGTGAGGAGGTCAAAAGAGAATGGGGAGAGAGTGAAGAGAAAGGTTTGGGTGATTTCTAGATTATGTACATAAATAAAGATGCCTTTCTGTCTCCTGCTTGCTCCCTTACTTTCTTTCATTTCTACCCCTGTATTTTCTTTTCCTTAATTCTACCTTTTATTTAGCATGGTAAGTACTTTTTACTGGCATAATTGAAAGGTTATGCTTAGCTTGCTCTGTATAGATTTCTTTTCCTTATGTTCCAGCATCTCCCAGCACTTTTCTTAGTGGACATAACTACAGCATCGACCATCTGCCCTCTGTCCTCTTCCTTGCCCCTGATGTTTGCCTTCTGCCCTTTATTGACTCTTTCTAGATTATCAGCATCTATGTTCATCTATATTTTTCCCCACTTTTGCATGCTTTTTCAAATTTTTGCTCACAAAGTTCCCTTTCAAATCAACTTGATTTCTGTTTACAGTGTTAGGAGAAATGATATCAAATGTTCTCTCTCCTTTTGCCATTCAAAAGAATCTTATCATATTTCCCTGAAAGACCAAGGACAACTTGAAGCTATTTCTCATTTTTTGCATTCATTTTCTGAGGCAGTTTGATCCTATGCACTATTGAATTTCAATATGAATAGCCAGGGGCCTCATCTTTTGAAATCGTTTGGAAGTACAGAAACGCACATATACAGTTATCTTATTCCTGGTTACAAAAGAGTTTTTAAAAGCAAAGCTTTATATCCTAAGTATCAAAGCTATTTTCTTTTCCAATAAAATGAACTGCCTTTAAGAAGAGTTATTTAGATAATATATTCCAACTTATATATTTATCAGTATGTAGAATAAGCATCTGAATTTTTTTTTTGAATTTTAAAGAAACTACACAACCTAGCTGCATGTTGTAGTGCAGGTTTATACTCCCAACGTGGGAGATTGGACCAGTAGAATCAAAGTTCACTTTTAGCTTACATGATATGTTTGAGGCCATCCTGGGTTATATGAGCCCCATCTTAAAAACAGAAGAAAAGAGGAAAAGAGAGGGAGGAGGAAGGAAGAAAATACACAGATTAAAATATGTTCCCAGCAACAGAGTCTAAATGAATGCATCCAGAAATGTATAAAGCTGTAACACAGATTATGTATAATAAAACAAAACAGTGAGATTGGTGTGGAGGCTCACACCTGTTATCATAACACTTTAGGAGGCAGAGGCAAGAAGATTATCATAGTATTAGACCATTTTAGACTCTATAGTGAGTTCCATTGAAGTCTGGGATATACATTTAGACCCTGTCTCAAAAACCCAAAAACAAATTGAAAAAAAGAACAATAATAGTATTTCCTTACATCATCAAGGATATGTTTAATTAATGCATGTTACCTAGTATCCTGAGACTTGTAATAGCCTTTCAAATCTATCCTTTAAAGAAAAGATGATGTTTTTCTATTGACAATACAAGCATAAACTAATCCACAATGCATGCTTATGTTTAGAAACTATAGGAGTTTAACATTATTTTAATGCTATTCCATACCAGGAAGAAGCTGAGCAAAGGCTCTTTCAAATACCAGAATTCATGCTGACTTGCCACAGAGTTACAAAAGAACTGCCAGATAAGACTGAGATTTAAAAAAGAAAAGAAAAAATATCCCACAGACTATTGCATAGTCACAATATCCTCCAATTTTTCAATTTTGTTACTTTGTGAATTCTTTAAAATTGTTTCATGAAATAAGGTAAGTGTATATACACAGAAAACTTTTTTGGATTTGTAGTTTTTATAGACAGAAAATGACAGAGTTATCTTTCTGTGAACAGTTAATCCTCTCCCAGCTTTTTAAACTTTAAAAGAGCACCCTCTATACTGTTCTGGATAAGGGTATAATGGTTATAATTTCTCCACAATGAATCCTTAATTTCTTTTTTCCTTCCTCCTTAGTTATTCATTCTTCTCTCATATATCTTTATTTTTAATTTTTTCATAGATTATATCTTGACTACAGTTTCCCCTCCCTCCTCTCCTCCCAGCCCTGCCCCCACCCCCTTTCCCAAGAGCCACTTCTCCTCCATTTTCCTTCAGAAAAGATCAGGCCTTTCAGGGATATCAACCAAACATGGCATAACAACTTATAAGACTAATTATATTATAAGACTATTATATTAAGACTAAATGAGGCAACCCGGTAAGAGGTCACAAAAGCAGACAAAAGAATCAGAGATAGCCCCAGCTCCCACTATTAGGAGTCCAGCAAGAACAGTAAGCTACATAACCATAATATATATGCAGAGGATCTAGATCAGACCTGATTGTCTCTTCAGTCTCTGTGAGCCCCTATGAGCCCTGATTAGATGATTCTGTGGACTATGTTCTGAGGGTGTCCATGACCCTTCTGACTTCTAAAATTCTTCCTCCCTTTCCTTCATAAAATTCCCTGAGCTTCACCTAATGTTTGGCTGTGGGTCTCTGCCTCTGCTCCCATCAGTTGCTGACTGAAACCTCTCTAACGATGGTTACACTAGGCTCTGGTCTAACAGCATAGCAGAATAACATTAGAAAGCTGGATTTCTTCTTAAACACAGATTCACATAGTGATTTCACAAATCCCAAAGAGGAAGTTTATAGAACTCATTACCACACTGTAAAGATCCCACTCCCCTTTCCAAGTCAGTCCTCTTGCTAAGTAGAGAGGCCTTACAACAGATGTTGTGGGCAAAGAAAGGTCTACATCCATGGAATGTGTGGTGATTGAAAGGAAAGTACCAACTCAGGAGTCCCAAGACCAAGTTCTCAACACAAAGGATTCTTCTTTACCCATGAGGGATGGAAGGAGTGGTATAAGAGACAAACACAGTAGAAAAGAGGGAAGGGGGAGGGGATAAAAAAGAGGGGGAATATGGTCAACTGAGACAGGTGAGGAGGATTGATCCCGGAGTGATAAAGGCCTACCTTTATTCCTATCTCTATAGGGGGATATAGAGGAGACAGAAGTAGCACATAGGAAAATGACAGTTTATAAAGGTAGAAGGGAAACCTCTTTAGGATGAAATGTTTAATTTTAATTGGGCATGTTAATTAGATGAGCCAAAGGGATCCATGCTTCCCAAGTTCAAAGCTGGCCAGAGTCCCTTCAATGATAACAGCCTGTGACAGTCCTATAGTTGTGCTAATCAGGAGCACAATTCTGCCACCAATTGGCCTACTTCTCAAATTATTTTTTAAGAAACAAAAAAAGATAGGGAGGACTCCCAAATACCTATGACAAAGTCAGTAAAACTCTAATACCAAAGCTAGGTAAAGACAACAAATATAAAAAAAAGTAAGCCAGTATCCTCATGAACATACTTGCAAAATTACTAACATTATTGCAAACTAAGTATAACCATATATCAAAGTGATCATCATCAAGTTGGCTCTATTCAAGAAATCCAGGGATTATTTACACATATAAATAAAAATGTAATAAATCATATAAATAGATGTAAAGACAAAGGTCACAAGATCATGTCACTATTTACTGAAAAGACCTCGGTGTTAAACCTGAAACATTTGAACTGGTAGAAAACATAGGGCATATCCTACAAGATACACGTATAGGAAAGGGATTTCTGAATAGGACTCCACTCAAGGATTAAGACCAACAACAGACAAATGGGACTTCAGAAAACTGAAAAAGCTTCTATGCAGCAAAGGACACACTCAATTGAGGAAGCAGACACAGGATGGAAGAAAATATCTACCAGTTATAATCCTATAGAGAATTAATATGTGAAATACACAAATAACTCAAAAATAATCTTCTTGACCCAGTCAAAGAATAGGCAATGGATTTGAATAAAGTCTTATCAAACAAGAAGTAAGTGTGGCTAAGAAATGTCTAAAAGTGTTCAAGATCCTTAGCAATCAGGGAAATACAAATTAAAGGTACTTTAAGTTTTAATCTTACCCCCATCAGAATGGCCCAAATCAAAAACAAAACAAAAAAACTGATAAGTGACACTGACAAGAATGTTGGGAAAGAGACTTACTCACTGTTGGTGAGATCAAAAATTGGTACAGTGACTATGAAAATCAGTGTAGAGACTTTTCAAGAGCATAAACTGTATCTACCATATGACCCAGCTATACCACTTCTTGGCATGAGTCAAAAAAAAATGCAACGCTCAGTATTTGTTAGTGTGCTCACAATAGCTAGGAAGTCGAAGCATTGTAGATATCTGTGAACTGATGAATGGAAAATAAAAATACAATACATATACATAATGATGTTCTTTTTTCTTATTTTTTATTGGATATTTTTCTTTAATTACATTTCAAATATTTTCCCCTTTTCAGGTCTCCCCTTCTGGAACCCCTTATCCCATCCCCCCTTCACATGCCTCTATGAGGGTGGTCCTCCACCTACCCACTCCTGTCTTCCTCCCATAACATTCACCTACACTATTACATCAAACTCCCTCAGGACCAAGGGCTGCTCCTCCCACTGATGTCCAATAAGGTCACCCTCTGCCACAAATGTGTCTGGAGCCATGGGTCTCTCCATATGTACTCTTTGGTTGGTAGTGTAGTCCCAGGGAGCTCCAGGGGGTCTGGTCTGTTGACACTGCCGTTCCCCTTATGGGGCTATAAAACCCCTCAGTTCCTTCAGTCCCATCTCTAACTCCTCCTTCAGGGACCCTACACTCATTCCAATGGTTGGCAGCAAGCATCTTCCTCTGTATTTGTCAGACTTTGGCAGAGCCTCTTAGGAAACAACCTGTCAGCAAGCACTTCCCAGCATCCACAATAGTGTCCAGGTTTGGTGACTACATATGAAATGGATCCCCAGGTGGGGCAGTCTCTGTATGGCCTTTCCTTCAGTCACTGCTCCACACTTTGTCTCCTTATTTCCTCCTGTGAGTATTTTGTTCTTCCTTCTAAGAGAGACTGAAGCATCCACACTTTGGTCTGCCTTCTTGAGCTTCATGTGGTCTGTGAATTGTATCTTCAGTATTCCAAGCTTCTGAGCTAATATCCACTTATCAGTGAGTCATATCATGTATGTTCTTTTGTGATTGGGTTACCTCACTCAAGATGATATCCTCCAGATCTATCCATTTGTCTAAGAATTTCATGAAGTCATTGTTTTTAATAGCTGAGTAGTACTCCATTGAATAAGTGTACCACATTTTCTGTATGTATTCCTCTGTTGAGGGACATCTGGGTTGTTTCCAGCTTCTGGCTATTGAAAATATGGCTGTGAAAGACCCCCGGAGGGAGACCCTCACTCAAGTCTCGGGACAGTCGGGAACCCAAGAAGACACTGAGACCGAACTCAGAATATAGGAAGGAAGATTTAATAAAGGCACAACGAGAAAGCACATAAACCAGAGCTCTGGGGTCGAAACTCATACACCAAGCATGGTGTAGAGGAGAATCGACCACGACCCAAATTTTTCACAGGCTTATATAGGAAAAAGCCAAGGGGGGAGCAGGGTAGGAAAAGTACAAGTTTGCGTAACTAAGGGGTTTTGCCAAGGGTTTTTCCAAGGGGCTTTCCAAGGGGCTTTACGTAACCAAGGGGTCGTGTCCTATGTTTGGCAATGTACCTGATCTATTGGAACATTCTGAGGTGGTTCTTTTATCTCAAAAATGTTCTTGGGGTTGTTCCAGGAAGCCTTTATCTAAAAAATGTTCTTGGAACAGTCCTCAGTTGGG
The DNA here is from genome assembly GCF_978045245.1 of Mus caroli. NCBI lineage: Eukaryota > Metazoa > Chordata > Mammalia > Rodentia > Muridae > Mus > Mus caroli. The sequence goes on from NW_028227272.1 coordinate 44,991,804, forward strand.
AGGGGGTCGGACTCTGAGTTGAAGAGTTCAGGAATGTACTCTGGGGTGAAGAGTTCAGGAGTGTTCCGGGAACAATCTCCAGATGGGAGGGGTAGGACTCTGAGTTGAAGAGTTCAGGTGGCCAGTAATTTTCCACCTTCAGCTGCTATGAACATAGTGGAGCATGTGTCCTTATTACATGTTGGAGCATTTCTGGGTATATGCCCAGAAGTGGTATAGCTGGGTCCCCAGGTAGTACTATATCCAATTTTCTGAGGAACCACCAGTCTGATTTCCAGAGTGGTTGCACCAGCTTGAAATCCCACCAGCAATGGAGGAGTGTTCCTCTTTCTCCACATCCTGGACAGCATCTGCTGTCACTTGAGATTTTGATGTTGGTCATTCTGACTGGTGTGAGGTGGAATCTCAGGGTTGTTTTGATTTACATTTCCCTGATAACTATGGATGTTCAACATTTCTTTAAGTGCTTCTCGGCCATTCAACTTTCCTCGGTTGAGAATTCTCTGTTTAGCTCTGTTCCCATTTTTTTTAGTAGGTGAAAGACTCTAAGACTCCCAAAGGGAGACACTCACTCAAGCCTCGGGACAGCCGCGCACCCAAGAAGACACTGAGACCGAACTCAAGATGTAGAGAGTAAGATTTTATAAAGCAACAGCAAGCAAGCACATGTACCAGAGCTCTGGGGTCGAAACTCATACACCAAGCAAGGTGCAGAGGAGAATCGACAACCGGCCCAAATTTTTCACAGGCTTTTATAGGGGAAAGGCAAGGGGGGAGCAGGGTGGAGAAAGTACAAATTTGTGTCACTAAGGGGTTCTGCCAAGGGTTTTTTCAAGGGATTTTCCAAGGCGCTTTACGTAACCAAGGGGTCGTGTCCTATATTTTGGCAATGTACTTGATTTATTGGAACATTCTGAGGTTGTTCTTATCTCAAAAATGTTCTTGAGGCTGCTCCAGGAAACCCTTATCTCAAAAATGTTCCTGGAACAGTCCTCAGTTGGGAGGGGATCGAACTCTGAGTTGAAGAGTTCAGGAATGTACTCTGGGGTGAAGAGTTCAGGAGTGTTCCGGGAACAATCCCCAGATGGGAGGGGGTAGGACTCTGGGGTGAAGAGTTCAGGTGGTCAGTAATTTTCTTCTTTCATAGGGATATTTGGTTCTCTGGAGTCTTCTCAAGTTCTTTGTTTTATTGTGTATTAGCCCTCTATTGGATGTAGAATTTGTAAAGATCTTTTCCCAATATGTTGGTTGCCATTTTGTCCTATTGCCAGTGTCCTTTACCTTACAGAAGCTTTTCAATTTTATGAGGTCCTATATTAGTCAGGGTTCTCTAGAGTCACAGAACTTATGGGTAGTCTCTATATAGTAAAAGAATTTATTGATGACTTACAGTCGGCAGCCCAATTCCCAACAATGGTTCAGTCGCAGCTGTGAATGGAAGTCCAAGGATCTAGCAGTTACTCAGTCTCACACAGCAAGCAGGCGCAGGAGCAAGAGCTAGACTCCCTTCTTCCAATGTCCTTATATTGTCTCCAGCAGAAGGTGTAGCCCAGATTAAAGGTGTGTTCCACCACACCTTTAATCCCAGATAAAAGGTGTAGCCCAGATTAAATCTCCTTAAACTCGGAGATTTAATCTTCTGGAATCCATAGCCACTATGGCTCAAGATCTCCATACCAAGATCCAGATAAGGATCTCCAAGCCTCCAGATAAGGGTCACTGGTGAGCCTTCCAATTTTGGATTGTAGTTCATTCCAAATAAGTCAAGTTGACAACCAGGAATAGCCACTACAGGTCCCATTTGTCAATTCTTGATCTTAGAGCATAAGTCATTGATGTTCTGCTTGGGAAATTATCCCCTGTGCCCATGTGTTCAAAACTTTTCCCAAATTTCTCTTCTATTAGATTCAGTGTATCTGGTTTTATGTGAAGGTTCTTGATCCACTTGGACTTGAGTTTTTTCCATGGAGATAAAAATGGATCAATTTGCATTCTACATGTTGACCACTAGTTGAACCAGCACTATTTGTTGAAAATGCTGTCTTTTTTCCGCTGGATGGTTTTAGATACTTTGTCAATGATCAAGTGGCCATAGATGTGTGGTTTCATTTCTGGGTCTTTAATTCTATTCCATTGATCTACCTGCCTGTCACTGTACCAATATCATGAGTTTTTATTGCACAAACAATTGTTCTGTAGTATGACTTGAGGTCAGGGATGGTGATTCCCCAAGAAGTTCTTTTATTGTTGAGAATAGTTTTTGCTATCCTGGGTATTTTGTTATTTCAAATGAATGTGCAAATTGCCCTTTCTAACTCTATGAAGAATTGAGTCAGAATTTTGATGGGGATTGCACTGAATCTGTAGATTGTTTTTGGCAAGATAGCCATTTTTACTATATTAATCCCATGCCGATCCATGAGCATGGGAGATCTTTCCATCTTCTGAGATCTTCTTCGATTTCTTTCTTCAGAGACTAGAAGTTCTTATCATACAGATCTTTCACTTGCTTAGTTAGATTCACACCAAGATATTTAATATTATTTGTGACTATTTTGAAGGGTGTTGTTTCCCTAATTTCTTTCTCAGCCTGTTAATCCTTTGAGTAGAGGAAGGCTACTGATTTGTTTGAGTTAATTTTTTATCCAGCCACTTTGCTGAAGTTGTTTATCAGGTTTAGGAGTTTTCTGGTGGAATTTAGGGGGTCACTTATATATCCTATCATATCAACTGCAAATAGTCATATTTTGACTTCTTAGTTTCCAATTTGTATCCCTTTGATCTCCTTTTGTTGTCTCATTGCTCTGATTAAGACTTCAAGTACTATATTGAGTAGGTAGGGAGAGAGTGAGAGCAGCCTTGTCTAGTCCCTAATTTTAGTGGGATTGCTTCAAGTTTCTCTCCATTTAGTTTGATGTTGGCTACTGGTTTGCTATATATTGCTTTTACTATGTTTAGATAAATGACTTGAATTGCTGATCTTTCCAAGACTTTTAGCATGAAGGGATGTTGAGTTCAAAATGATGTTCTATTCAGCTGTAAAGAAAATGAAATCATGGAATGTCCATGTAAGTAAGAGGAAACCCAGATCCATAAAGACAAACATTATATGGTCTCCTTATTTGTGGATCTTAGCTTCTAGTACATAAAGTGGAGTAACTCAGATGTAGAAAAGTAGAAAAAGACTATGGAGGAGGAGGAGGAGCTTTGAAGATGGTTTGGTAGCACCCAGCAACTATGAAGGAAAGAGGGAGAAAACAGGAAGGGATATGTACTTCAGAATGGGGTGATGGAAAGGTAACATAAATAGGTACAAGAAAAACATATTCTTTTATTTTTATTTATAAACAAACTAATATTTATTTTTATTAATTACTCCATTCCCTTATATATCAAATGATATCCCACTTTCCAGTTACCCCCTCCACCAACCCTCAGCCTATCCCACATCCACCCTCCACCCTCCCCTTTGCCTGTACAAGAGTGCTTCCCCACCCACCCATACTCTCCTGCCCCACCGCTCCAGTATCCCCCTATTCTGGGCCATCAAACCTCCCGGAGACCAAGGGCCTCCCCTCCCATTGTGTCAGGCAAGGCCACCGTCTGCTCTCCCGAGCTACCATTCTTGCCAGCAAGAACACACTCGGACAACCGGAATCTTCTGCAGCAAAAGCTTTATTGCTTCTTCAAGAGGGAAGACCCCGACCCCGGAAAATGGGGTCACTTATATAGCCCTCAGCCATGGCGTTTCAGCACCTGATGTGGCGTGTCAGCTCCTGATTCGTTACTCACCCATCACCCCACTACTACGTCCCGAGATGAGCAGTGACTTAAGCGTGAGTTCACTCTCGCACTTGCGCACAAGGCTTGTTTACTAGTTAGGCACACCGGAGGCCAGTGCCATCTTATAATGGCGATTGCTCGCGGCTTGCGATTGCTCACAGCATGGCTCTCCACACTCTGCTCCATATGTATCTGGAGCCACAGATTCCTTCAGGTACACTCCTTGGTTGGGGGCCTATATTCTGGGAGAACTGGGTGGTCAGAACAGCCTATGTTGTTCTTCCAATGGGGTTGCAATCCCCTTCTGCTCATCCAGTCCTTCCACCAGCTCCCCGACAAGGTTCCTTGAGCTCAGTCTGATGGTTAGCTCCAAGCATCCACATCTGCATTGGTTAGTTGCTGGCCAGGCCTCCCAAGGAACTGCCACACTCAGTTCCTGTTAGCAAGTGCCTCTTGACCAAGGCAACAGTGTTGGGTTCAGTGTCTGCAGACATGATGTATCCCCAGGTGGGGCAGACCCTGGTTGGCCCTTCTTACAGTCTTTGTTCCATTTTTTTGTCCCTGTTATTCCTTTGGACAGGAACATTTCTGGGTTAAAATACGTTGAGATGGGTGAGTGACCCCATCCCTCAACTAGGGGCCGTGCCTATCTACTAGAGGTGGTCTCAACAGGTTCTATCTTCCCCTTCTCTGCAAAGTTCAGCTAAAGTCATTCCTGTTGGGTCCTGGGAGCTTCACGTTTCTCTGGTATCTGGGACCCTCTAGTGGCTATTCCCAGTTCCTCATCCCCCACCCCGCTATCTATATTGTTCAATTTCCTGACCCTCTGTGCCTCTCTCACATCTCTTTTAGTTTCTGATACTGCCACCCTTATTTCTTCCCCCTCCTTTCTCCCTCCCTGCTCCCCCTCTCCTTCCATCTTCCACAATTGCCCTGCCCCCCCCCCCGACGCAGGACTGAAGCATCCACACCCTGGTCTTCCTTCCTTCAACTCTCCATATGGTCTATGGGTTGTACCATGTGCACTGTGAGCTTTTGGGCTAATATCCACGTATTAGTGAGTACATGCCATTGTGTTCTTTTTCGTCTGTGTTACCTCACTCAGGATGATATTTTCTAGTTCTATCTACCTGAGAATTTCGTGAAGTCATTGTTTTTAACTGTTACATAGTACTCCATTGTGTATATGTAAAATATTTTCTGTATCCATTCTTCTGTTGAGGGACATCTGGGTTGTTTCTAGCTTCTGGCTATTGTAAGTAAGACTGCTATAAACATAGTGGAGCATGTGTCCTTGTTATATGATGGAGCATCTGTTGCTAAAATCCCAGGAGTGGTATAGCTGGGTCCTCAGGTAGAACTATTTCCAGTTTTCTCAGGAAGCACCAAACTGATTTCCTAAGTGGTTTTACTGGCTTGCAGCCCCACAGCGATGTCTGATATCTGCTGTCACCTGAGTTTTAGCCATTCTGACTGGTATGAGGTGGAATCTCAGGGTTGTTTTGAGCTACATTTCCCTGATGACTAAGGATGTTGAGCATTTCTTTTGGTGCTTCTCTGCCATTTGAGATTCCTCAGTTGAGAATTCTCTGTTTAGCTTTCTACTCCACTTTTTAATAGGAGTATTTGGTTCTCTGGAGTCTACCTTCTTGAGCACTTTGCATATTTTGGTTATTAGCCCTCTATCAGATGCAGGGTTAGTAAATATCTTTTCCCAGTCTTTGGGTTGCAATTTTTTCCGATTGATAGTGTCCTTCAATTTACAGAAGCTTTTCAATTTTATGAGGTCCCACTTGTCAATTGTTGCTCTTAAAGCCTAAGCCATTTGTGTTCTGTTCAGGAAATTTTCCCCTGCGCCCATGTGTTTGAGGCTCTTCCCCACTTTCTCTTCTATTAGATTCAGTGTATCTGGTTTTAGGTGAAGGTTCTTGATCCACTTGGACTTGAGCTTTGTACAGGGAGATAAGAGTGGATCAATTTGCATTCTCCTACACACAGACCTCCACTTAAGCCAGCACCATTTGTTGAATATGCTGTCTTTTCTCCACTGAATGGTTTTAGTTTCTTTGTCAAAGGTCAAGTGACCATAGATGTGTGAGTTCATTTCTGGGTCTTCAATTCTATTCCATTGATTTACTTGTCTGTCTCTGTACCAACACTGTGCAGGTTTTATCACTATTCCTCTATAGTATAGCTTGCATGTATGTATTTGTGAACCACCATTACTTCCTGCTGCCACCCACAGAAGCCATACCCTGTATAACACAAACTTGTGCCAGGCAAGGGATCCTTCCTCTCAAGTTGTTGGCCAGGGGCATCCAAGAGACTCCCCCAAAAATATAAGCTATTGCCTTCACCTTTGATTGTCTCCCAGAACTCAAAGGTAAGACCAGAAATTCTGAAGACCACACAATCTTTAGGCACAGGATTGGAACAATTAGACTGGAACTGACCTGGAAGCCTCCTTCCTAACAGCTCTCATGGTACCAAAAGCTACTATGCAAGCTGCCATGGGAATAAAGTAATTAATAACTCCTCTACCGAGCTGTAAGCCTGTGAACCAAAACAACCAGCCTAGCAGGGAATTCCCAGTAGTACCATAGTGACATTAATATCTTAGTAGTAACCAACAGATGTCTAATTGAACATATGGCTCACTAAATAGGAGGAAATTCATGCCTGAATTCTTCCTACTGTCATTCTCCTTGAGAAACACTATACTTGTGTTTTGTACAAACAAACAGTATGTGTTTTGTAGTTCTCAGGATATTAACATCTCAGTGCTTATATTATTCCCTGCTTTATCTCTGACTCTGATTTATTTACTGTTGTTTGTTTTGTTTGTTTGTTTGTTTGTTTGTTTGTTTGTTTGAATGGTGGGTATCCATTTCTCTTTTTAGTTTCCCCTTTTATGTTAATAACATTCACATAATTACTCAGAGATCTTTTTATCCACCTGCTAATACAAAATGAGACAGCAAAGAAGTATTTTGGTCAGGCTGACAAGATAGCTCAGAGGCTAAGAGTACTTGTTATTTTTATAGAAGATCAGGATTCAATTCCAAACACCCAAGTCATGGTTCACACAACCTCTGTGACCCCAATTCCAGGGGATCCTACACCCCTTTCTGGACTCAGCTGGCATTAGGCATGTATATTGAACAGAGACATATATGCAAACAAAATACCCACACTCATAAAACAGGATAAAAATTGTAAAGTAGTTTGTTGATTCTTATGACTACACAAGGATTTGTCCTAAAGAATTATCATGTCTAATTGATTAGATGTAGAGTTGATCTCTGTATTGTACACTGAGATTTTAGAAATATTTTCACAAAGATTTTTCTGATCTTCTGATGAATTCTTCAGGTTTCTATTGTGGTATGGATGCCAGGATCCTGTTGCATTAAGAATGTCCTGGGTACAAGAAGCCTGATGGCCCTGCATGTTTATTCTAAATTTTATGATTGCAGAAGCCTAACTTCCATGCCACCTGAGAGTGTAGAGGTAGTGTTTTATATACAACCCTTACACAGAAATTCATGTTCCATCTTTAATTTCTTTTTTAATTAACATAATTTTTATTGGTTATTTGGAAATTTCACATCACACTCACTTTCAATCCTCCCAAATTCACCACCCCACCCCCATTTTTGTGACCTCTGCCAAAGTAAAAGAAGAATAAAACAGCTATCTTGATTAGGATTTTATTGCTGTGAAGAGACACATACTCAAGGCAACTCTTATAAAGGCAAACATTTGACTGGATCTGGCTTACAGTTTCAGAGGTTCAATCCATTATCATCATGGTAAGAAGCATGGCAGCCTACAGGGAGATATTGTGCTAGAGAAATAGTTGAAAGTTGATCCTAAGGCAGCCAGGAGGAGGCTCTCTTCCATACTGGGTAAAGCTTGAACATAGAAGACCTCAAAGCCTGCCTCCACAGTGACACACATTATCCAACAAGGCCACACCCACTCCAACAGTGCTATATCTCTGAATAGTGCTACTTCCTGGTCCAAGCATATTCAAACCACCACACCAGCTCTATCCATGTTCTTTGCCCACTGCATCCACTGCAACCATGCTCCCATATCACTCCCATACTCTTTCTGGCTGTCTCAGCTCTGTTCTTCCATCTTTCCTTCTACTTTCATGAGTCCACTTTTAAAAAGCATCTTCCCATAGCACTTGCCCTCTTTTAGTCCTCCAGGTGACACTGTGCTCTGCAAAGTTCTCACCCTTCTCCTTGGCTCCCTTCAGATTCTGCATGGGTCTCTCAGCCTCTCCAGAGCTGCTATGGCATCCAATTGTGGCCCACAACAGCCACTACCATCTTCAATCACATCCATTCTTCAGGTTTTCATATTTGATGGTGATGACAAGCTCCTGAATCTATCTCTACAGCACCGGCTCCTTTAGACACTCCAGCAGCTCATAGATGCAGTAGATGCTGGGATAGACTAGCTTGAAGTGCAGAATGGCAGCCAAGGTTGTCAGCCCATCTCCCTGGGTGGGTTTTTCTAGGCTGCCACCTTTGCAGGTTCTGTGTAGACTCACCCATCCCTAATTCCTTAGCTCACTCTTCCCGCTTACCATCCATTATCTTCTCAAATCTGAAGTTGTGGGAGGAAAGTAGGTCATTTTTTCGCTACTCTTCTCTATGGCACATGCTTTTAATTATAGTTATCTTCATTCACTACAGCTGCTATAATAAATAAATACCATGAACTGGAAAGAGTATAAACAGCAGAACTTTATTGCATGCAGTTCTGATGGGTGGGAAAACCAAACCCAAAATTTTAGTGGATTGGGTGTCTGGTGAGGACCCCTTCTTTGTGAAGAATGCCTCTGTCTTTCTATGGTAACATGAGTGAGATAGGCTCCCAGAAATAATATTGGAAAGTCATCAATCTCACCCTTTATGCCATGATATCTATTCACCTCTTAAAGGTCCCACCTATTAATACCACCACAGAGAAGAAATGAAGACTGGATTTTGTGCTGGAGAGTTTTACCTTTACTTGACACACGCTAAAGTCATCTGAGAGGAAGAAACCTCAATTAAGAAGAGCTTCCACAAGATCAGGCTACTGGAAAGCATGCAGGGCATCTTATTAATTAGTGACTTATGAAGATGGGGGTGGCAGCCCATAGTGGAAGGTGCCATCCCTGGTCATCTTGGTTTCTATAAGAAAGCAAGCTAAGCGAGCCAATAAGCAATACTCTTCCATGGCCTCCATCAGCACCTGTCTACAAGGTCTTGTCCTGTTTGAGTTCCGGTCCTGACTTCCTTTGATGATAAACAATGATACAGAAGTTTAAGTCAAATTAACCATTTCCTCCCTGGCTTGCTCTTGGTCATGCTGTTTCATAACAGCATTGTAACCCTAGCTAGGACAGGTTTAAACATGAACTTCTAAGTGACAGCATTGAGAAAAATAAGTTCCTTAACTGTGATTAATTAATATTGACAATAAACTGTTTTTCACCTTCCTATACATTCTTAAGCTCTTATTTATTTGGTGTTTTATTACTACAAAGAAAGGCTTTGGTAATGAGAAAGGTATACTATATGGGATGTTTCTATATTTTAATACATAACATCTATTTAAGGGCAATTAAGCTAGTGAAAGAAATGACAATTAAATTATTACAATTACTTGTAAATCAAGATGAAGATGTGATATATGCCTATTGTATGGGACTGTAAGTGGAAAGTATAATTTTAAGAGGATTTAGAAGTTTAATACACAGAAAACTGATTATGATAAATGAGGAAAATATAAGCATATAGTGAGATTACCTTTAATCATATCTTAGTCAAAGATATGATCTTCCTGAGAGTGCCTATAATCCCAGCACTTGGAGGCAGAAGCAAGGGCATTTCTCTAAGTTCAAGGCCAGCCTGGTGTACATAGTGAGTTCCAAGACAGCCAGGGATACATAATAGTGAGAATTTGCCTCAAAAGGAAGAGAGAGAGAGAGAGAGAGAGAGAGAGAGAGAGAGAGAGAGAGAGAGAGAGAGAGAGAGAGAAAGAGAGAGAGAAAGGAAGGAAGGAAGGAAGGAAGGAAGGAAGGAAGGAAGGAAGGAAGGAAGGAAGGAAGGAAGGAAGGAAGGATGAGAGAGGAGGGAGGGAAGAACAGGAGGAAGGAGGGAGGAAGGAAAGAGCAATGTTATCTACAAAACAGGAAAGATGATAGACTAATTTAACATACCAATAAATTTATAAAGTCAGAAACATACTATTTTCATATATTCAATCATCAGCATTTTCTTTTTCATTCATCTATAACCAGGTAGTGTGGGAAAAAATGGACATTTGAGACAATGAATAACTCTTATTCTAGAACAGCTTGTAGTTAGCAGATTCAATGATAATGTAAGTGTATTGACACAACCTGAGCTCCAAAATCTACAAACAGTAACAGGTAGGGTAATATGATTTTCTCCGAAATTGGCCATCTGCACTGGAGGAGGAATACACTGTTACAATTTAGAGTAGACAGCCCAGGGTCTGAGAGAAGTTAGGAGAGGCAGTTTGTGCTGTGTGTCACAGGTCCTCATGTGGGACAGAAGGAAATGATACTGAGAACAGAAGCAGGCTGATATATTGGCTGTAAAATCTGGATCAAGGAGAATTCAGCAAATATCACAGTAAGAAAAAGCGGCCCCATGACCACCTCTCTTTTCTTTTCAGAAGCACTATGCCTCTCAGCATGATCATAGGACCAATCCTTAGCTAAGAAGATGGGCACAAGGTATATGTACATCGGGCATCATGCTTTAAGTGCAAATAAATATGGTATTAGCCTTCTGCCTTCTTTCAGTAGATTAAAAATTACAAATGGTAACATGAACTAGCTTCAAATATATCAACAAAGACAGCCTTTGAGGGATGTGAGATCTAAAAGATAAGAGCCCAGAGTAATAGATTTTAAGACACAGCATCTGATTTTGTTCTTAGGTACAAATGGTTTGTGGCAGCATAATTGAGGGAGTTGGTTAATGAAAGAAAGTAAATAAGGTAAAAGGTGGAATGGAACGCTGGATTTAGTAAATTGATGGTAACATCCATAGTTATCAAAATCACATGAGAGCAGGACCAAGGATGGAAGAAGAGAAATGACCAGCTATGTGATAGAGTTCTCTGTAACACTGAACATAGATCATGGAATGGTGTGTGTGTGCGCGCCTGTGCGTGTGCATGTGCATGTGTGTGACAGAGAGAGACAGAAAAAGATTACTAAGCTGATCAGCCTCTGGATACTAGGAATATTTTTCCAAAGCCTGAGAGAATAGTTGCAGAAGTGGTAACCCAAACGAGTGGTGATTGTAGTAGCCCAGACACTATCACTAACAAACGTAGCATATCATTTAATATTTGTAGCTCAAAATACATTAATCTATAAAAGAAGGAAATGATCTACAGACTTAGCTTCCTCACACTGTTAGCAGTTCACGATTTTAACTGAGAATTGAATTTAAGTCTTCTAATCGCAAGAGCGGGCCAAATCTTCTTGCTTTAAAATCACAATGTCGCTGTACCTTTAATGGAACATAACCATGGGGCCCTTGCCTCTTGGGGAGAGTGATGAAATGGTACATAAACAAGTCACTTCCTTTCCCTCTCCAGCAGAGAGGCTTGGCTTCCAATTTGCTGCTTCTCTCTCTGTGACTTGTGGTTCACAGCTATGTGAACTGATTCCCAATTACCATGATTTGCAGGAAAACCTACGCCTGGGATGGGATGAGGCCTGAGGGAGAAGGAAGGCTGGGGTAATCAGGCGATGACTTACATGACCTTTTTCTGTCTTCTGCCATTAGGTTGCTTACTTATGCAGCAGTATTTTTCTTTGCTTTAGCTATTTGGGTGATTCCCCTTTTCCTTTTTATTTCCATTACTTTCCCTGTAGGCTAGGTTACTTGTGATCGTTTGTGTGTGTGTGTGTGTGTGTGTGTGTGCGCGTGTGTGTGCACATTTCACTAAGTTTGTACATGTGACATTAGCTTTATTAATTCTGCAAACTTTCAGTTAATCTAGTTGCAATTTTGATTCGTGGGTGTTATGATGAGATGATGTCCTAATACTTTGCTACCAAGTCTCAAGACTTTCCTTTTCAACTCTTGACCTTTGGCAATGATGCTTTCTCCAAGCCCCTGGGTCTTTTAGACTTTCCTTTTCCACTTGATTTGATGAGCCTGAATGGTGAGCACTTGCTACACACCCAGTTCCCACCTGTGTGTGTGTGTGTGTGTGTGTGTGTGTGTGTGTGTGTGTGTGTGTGTGTGTATGTATGTATGTTTTTTTTTCTTTTTTCTCAAAAGACAAACTACAGCACAGGACAAAATTGAAAATAATCACTAAAGCAAGGATGTCATTGAATTGGACTTAACCTCTGAAACAACAGAGTGGATTTGTACTACTTCAGATCCATTCTCTTTCCCACCTCTAATGTTTGATAAGATCCCGTGGAGTCACTCACTATTTCGTATTGGTAATTGTAAAAACTCTATGAAATTAGGTTTCTCTACACCCAAGCATCTCCCCTTTCTTCTGTGACTTACCAGGGCCACAAAATGGTCAATGGATGTGAAGATAATGCTTTCTTTTTTAAAAAACAGAATGTTAGTTGAGAAAGAAATGTTGGCTGTGGTTACTGCTTGGTTTTAACAATCCTATATTCCTTGCCATGTGTGTTTGTTTTCTCTTAAATGCCTGTGAATTACAAAGGCAATGCCGGGAGAACTGGCCACATCTATATTCCTATGTTCTTGTGGTGTCTATAAAGACTCCTGCAGCACTTATTACAATGATAAATTAGTCATTTACTTATGTAAGTGAAATCCATTAGCCTATCTTCATTAGTATGGGGAACATTTTTAGTCTTCATCTATATGATATAACTTACAATTTCCAAACTCTTAATATATATTAATATGTATTAATCTTAATATACTTAATTTAAGTAATGTTGTGTTAGTCATGATTTTCAGAGTTTTTTTTTTAAGTATTCACACCTCTCCTGAAGGATCACAGTATCTGCACTAACAATTTCCAACATAACAGCAAAAAAACCCTACAACCTAGGGTGCAAACATTCAGAACGTAAATTGCTCTTCCTTTTAACTTAGACTCACTATGTATCTGTGTTGTGGATGAGTTGGAATTCCAGTTAGATTTATAATGGAACCATGCTTTCTAAAACAGAGTTAACAATAACATGTAATATAAAAGTGTCACCAGCCATAATCAGTCATATACCACTCACATATCCCACTCTGCATTAGCTATCATCAAGTATTTATTGCTAATTTTCCTTCTGAATTTTCATGTTGATAGCAAGCAGATCAGGATGCAGCAAATGAATTGCTTTGACTCGGGCATGATTCATTTTAATGTGTATTACACTTCTATTTTTCCCAAACTATGGCATAAATGATAGTGCTTTATCACACATATTTTATTTTAATTGCAATCTATGAGATACATATTAAACATGATAATTTCCCTGGGTTTCAAATCGAATAAGTATGGCACACTGTGTGAAACTCTTGTGAATTTCCTAAGCTTCCAAATCATAGATGGACACTGGAAAAATAGCTGTACCCAGGCCAAATTTCAACCCCTGTTGACAAGATTCAAACATTGGATTAGCAGAGGCAAAGGAATGGCTAATTTGGCCTGATTGTTAATTTTGTAATATTTCATTCTTTCCTACATTCATTCATCAATGCAGTATAGTTGTTCTAGATTAGAATATTTGTAATTATACCTTTGCTAATAATTCTGACAAATCATAGAAACTTTGAATCAAGAAATCTGGATGTCATATTCCAAGAAATTTGTACTGTTTTTCATTTCATCGTTAATAGCTATTTCTTTTACCACAGAAGTTTATTCAAAAGTGACTTTTTTGTTTGGAAGAATAATATCTAATAGTTTAAAGAATTATGAACAAGCATAAGGAAATTGTATATTAAAATTAAAATATACTACAATTTAAATTTATTCAAGTTATAATAGTTATCTTACCAAAAAAAGATACAGAATTTAATTCAACGTATTGATAACTCACAAGGGAGAAGCCATATGGCTATTTCTATAGATCATTAGCAAGTCTTTGAACAAAATTCAACATTTACTTTCATTCAAAAATATAATTTTGGAGGGTAAAAAATTGTTCTAACTTATCATTACATTTTTTCTCACTTGTAAATTTTTCCTTTTATTGAAAATAATTTCCTCACATAATATATTTTTATTACAGTTTCTGCTCCCTCTAAGTTCTCACAATGTCTCCCTACCTCCTCTCCAATTCATACCCACTCCTTTTCTGCCTCTTCTAAGAAAACCAGCAAGCTTTGAAGGGATAAAAATATACTGAGACAAAACAAAACATAACAGATTAGAATAGGAAAACCTGCAAAACTAAAAGATCCCAGGACAAGGCACAAAAAAATAGATATAGATGAAGAGACACACTAATTTTCACACTCAAAAAAAAAAATATCCCATAAAAATACTAAACTGGAAGCCATGATATATATATATATATATATATATATATATATATATATATATATATATATGCAAAGAACCTGCTGGGCAAAAACAGAAAAACATATGTATAAATAAAGTAAAAAAAATAAGATAAACTTTTAAAATATTAATAAAAGAAAACATCCTAATACAACATTGTGAGACAATGAATCTCCAAAGATGCCACTGAGTTCATTTTCTATTGGCCATCTACTGTGGGGCATCCCTTCCCTTGAATGTAGTTTGGTTCCCTAGTGAGACTCCCTTAGAGGAAACTAGATTTTCATTTTTGCAAGCGTTTATCAATTGGAGATAACTTCTAGGTTAAGGATAGGAACGTGTCCATTTCCCCATTCAGCTCTAGGGCCCCATATGGTGCAGACCTATGCACATCCTGTGCAGGCTGTCTCAGATCCTTTGATTTAGAGGGCCTTATTTCCTTGGTGAGCTCCATCCCTTTCAGCTCTTACACTCTTCCCACCTCCTCTTCCCAAGGTTTCCTGAGACTTGAGGGGAGAGATTTGGTGGGGACATTCCATTTAGGGCTGTGTTCCAAGGTCTGGCTGTGAGTCTATATATTTTTTCCCAGCTGCAGAAGGAAAATGCTTTACTGGTGGTGGGTGACCAAGGCACTGATCTATGAATACAGAAGAATGTCATTAATAATCATTTTATTATGGATTTGTGGGGCATTTGTTTATTTTTAAAACAGTACTATTTACGTTTACCCTAGGTCATTGGGTTCTCTAGTTTCAGGTTCTTGATCACCCAAGCAGTGTAGGGTATGGTTCCATCACATGGAGTAGGACTTAAGTCAAATCACATATGAGTTGGCTACTCCCACAGGCTTTGTACCACCACTGCCCTAGTATGTATGTCTTGCAGGCAGGACACTATTGTAGATCGATGGGTTTATGGCTAACTTGGTATTTACATTTCTCCTTTGGTATCATGCAGAGTACCTTCCTATATCAAAGATGCTAGAACGTAGGGGTAAAGGCTGGATGTAGATACCAGATCAAATTCTCCATGTTCAATGAGATGTATAGATATTGTCTTCAGCAACATGACCTTGTTGTCAGTTTAAAGAGAGCAATCTATAGTCTTAGCAGCACCCTGGATTGTTTAAGGGATTCCCATGGGACCCCTTTGGCCAACAACTCAACACAATCCTAGTTCATGGCAATGAGATATCCAGTTGGAACTTTGTCTTCCCAATTATTTGTTAATTTTATTTGGATCATCTTTATATATGTAAATACTTTATGAAGTATTTTGGATTCCCTACTACACCCCATGTGGATCTTAATTTTCTCCATATTCCCTCTCTGATCCCCCCTTTTCCTCTCCCTCCACACTTGGTTCTCCAGTTGCAGTTCCCACCCACCCATCCATACCTATCTATTCTATTTCCCTTTCCTAAGGAGGCCTATCCACCCATACCCATTTATTCCCTTACTCTACTGCTAACCTCTATGATTCAATTGGATTGTAGCTTGGTTATCACTGACTTAACAGTTCATATTCACATATAAGTAAATACACACCATATTTGTCTTCCTTGGTCTGGGATACCTACTCAGGATTTTGTTTTGTTTTGTTTTGTTGTTTTTTAGTTCCACCCATTTACCTGCAAATTTCATAATTTCCCTCTTTTACTGTCTGAGTTGTAGTGCCAGGGAAGTGTTAGTGAACCCCAAAAGACCAATCCTATTCAAATCACATCACAGCCTTTATTAGAGCTACCTCAGGCTCAGCCCACTGCTGCTACTCAGGATGGTTTTCGTGACTAGGATCCCCAAATATCTGTCTAGGTAAGGCTTTATAGAAAGCAACGATCAGAGAGTGAGTGTTTCTAGCCTGCGAAGCATCTAATTGGAGAGCTAATTGGCTGATGCTGGGAGTCAAACCATAAACGTAACTTCTATTTCCCTCTGCACTGCCAGTCAGGGAGCAGGCTTGTTGGGAATTAACCTGGAAATCCTGGATTATTGGGGGAAATTAACCTGGAGAAGCTTGAATAGGAGCAGATCCCTATTAGCTTCCCTGACCAGGGATAGCCCCCATGTTCTCTAGTGGTAATATACTCGACAGACATCTGACGCTGAACCCTGCCCCAGTGGTAGCCACAGACTCAGACATGGACCTCATCAGTACATAGGCTGGGACCTTACCATGGGCCTAGATGGTGGGACTCAGCATACACAAAAGGCTACTCCATTCCACCCTCAGGTCTCCAGTTCCATCTCTCTTCATAATAATAAAGCTGCTCCACATCTCTTTCTCTCCCACCTGACCACCACATACTTCCATATTGTGGTGACTCTCACTGCAGGCGGGTCATGTGGCTGGTGGGCCCCTGGGTGACATCTTTGATCCATGCTGCATGGTATGGCAAAAGCAGGTATCTATGGCCCGCCTGTGCCATGTGCCAGAGAGCAGCTCTGTGGGTGACATGGCAGTCCACTCATCTCTGTCTGGCTTCCTCCTCCCACACTGTGCTACCTGGATTTGATTTGACTTGATTTGATTATTATGAGATTTAGGGAAAAGATAACCACCAATCATCAATATTCATAAGGGATATTGGTCTGAAGTTCTCTATATTTGTTGGGTCTTTCTGTGGTTTAGGTA
This sequence comes from Mus caroli, assembly GCF_978045245.1. Lineage (NCBI taxonomy): Eukaryota > Metazoa > Chordata > Mammalia > Rodentia > Muridae > Mus > Mus caroli. The sequence continues at coordinate 45,008,769 of NW_028227272.1, forward strand.
TCAGAGTAATTGTGGTTTCATAGAATGAATTGGGTAGAGTACCTTCTACTTCTATTTTGTGGAATAGTTTGTGCAGAACTGGAATTAGATCTTCTTTGAAGGACTGATAGACCTCTGCACCAAAACCATCTGGTCCTGGGCTTTTTTTTGTTTTGTTTTGATTTGGTTTTTGTTGTTGTTGTTGTTGTTGTTGTTGGCAGACAATTAATGACTGCTTCTATATCTTTAGGAAATAATTAATCTGATCATGATTTATCTTTGGTACCTGGTATCTGTTTAGAAATTTGTCCATTTAATCCAGGTTCTCCAGTTTTGTTGAGTATAGCCTTTTGTAGAAGGATCTGATGGTCTTTTGGATTTCTTCAGGATCTGTTGTTATGTCTACCTTATCATTTCTGATTTTGTTAATTAGGATGCTTTCCCTGTGCCCTCTAGTGAGTCTGGCTAAGGATTTATCTATCTTGTTGATTTTCTCAAAGAACCAGCTCCTCATTTGGTTTATTGTTTGAATATTTCTTCTTGTTTCCACTTGGTTGATTTCACCCCTGATTTTGAAAATTTCCTGCCATCTACTCCTCTTGGGTGAATTTGCTTCCTTTTTTCTAGAGCTTTTTGGCGTGTTGTCAAGCTGCTAATGTGTGCTCTCTCTAGTTTCTTTTTGGAAGCACTCAGAACTATGAGTTTTCCTCTTAGAAATGCTTTCATTGTGTCCCATAAGTTTGGGTGTGTTGTGGCTTCATTTTCATTAAACTCTAAAAATCTTTAATTTCTTTCTTTATTCCTTCCTTGGCCAAGGTATCATTGAGGAGGGTCTTGTTCAGTTTCCATGTGAATGTTGGCTTTCTATTATTTATGTTGTTATTGAAGATCAGCCTTAGTCCATGGTGATCTGATAGAATGCATGGGAGAATTTCAATATTTTTGTATTTGTTGAGGCCTGTTTTGTGACCAATTATATTGTCAATTTCGGAGAATGTACCATGAGGTGCTGAGAAGAAGGTATATCCTTTTGTTTTAGGATAAAATGTTCTGTAGATATCTGTTAAATCCATTTGTTTCATAACTTCTGGTAGTTTCACTGTGTCCCTGTTTAGTTTCTGTTTCCATGATCTGTTCATTGATGAAAGTGGTGTGTTGAAGTTTCCCACTATTATTGTGTGAGGTGCAATGTGTGCTTTGAGCTTTACTAAAGTATCTTTAATGAATGTGGCTGCCCTTGCATTTGGAGCATAGATATACAGAATTGAGAGTTCCTCTTGTGTTGTGTCTGGCCAGTAGATCACAACCTTGGTTCTAGCCTGGAAAGGCATTTTGGAAATCTGGAAGAGAAGAGGGGCTGGGCTGTGTGAGATAAGGAAGGAACCAAGACAAAAGTCTCTGCTCAAGGTTCAATTTTTACTATTCTGGCACTCAGTTATAAAGGAAGGGGGAGGAGCCCAATTCCCACCAAATAATCTGGGGGTCCAGTAGCAGGGTGACCACGTGATGGCTTTGGAACAGCAAGGTGGCAGTTTCCAGCAGTGGGCGTGGCAGAACGATTGAACAGGAAGCTCCACCCCTGAGCAAGCAGGTTTCAGGCTGGGGGAGGGGAGACTACATCTCCTCCCTGTTGTTAATAAAAATAAAAATAAAAAAAGAAAAGGCTGGCCTGAGGCAAAAAATTTATCTACGCTCAATAGTTCTGCCTGAATTTTTAGGGCTAAAGAAAAAACCTGTCTCCGTGGGATTCCCTAACTTTTTTTATGGTAAACCATATCTGGATAAGACTGTCCTTTCTATCCTAGTAAACAACTAACAGAAAAGCCCTAAGCTGTAGGCTCTGACTTTATAATGCTAATTAGTGCTGAGTAGGTAACTTCCTAGTTGAATTTTAAGTAGGACTTTGGAACCCTGACTGAACAAATTTGAAATGCACTCTATTAAGAATAACACTGAGTTGATATTCCTCCGCATGTTAGATGACAGGCGGGAAACAGGGAGAAGGGGGTAACGACCAGCTCCGTAGTACAAGGCCAATTGGCTTTTTTAGGGTGGGAGGCATTGAAGGCTTGCCCTTCCAACAGTACGGTCTCCAACCTCTCTCCCCCCTATTAATTAAGTTTAAAAAGGCCACGCTTAACTGAGGTGATCAAATGATTTTTTTATCCGTAGATGAGTGGACTTTTAACCTTGGCTTGGGTGGACATTGACCCGACTTTTTTTTTTTTGTGGGTGTTATTATGACCTACACTTGTGTCTTTTGGTATCTTTTGGGGAGGGGAGGCAGAGCCTTAGATATTTTTGTTTTTTAGTCGGAATTAGATACCAACCTCTACTTTAAACCGGGTATATTACACAGGAAACTCAGAAATGGTCAAGGTGGACCTTTTCCTGTAGTAGTTTTTTGTACCAAGTGATATCTATACTGTATTTGTATGATTACGAACTAGTATGCACAATTCTGAGTATTGTGCAGCTCTTAAAGGAGAATTGTCAACCTCAGATTTAGTAAGGCCTAGGCAAGAATTATGTTATTAGTAACACCACGATTTGTGGCTGAAATAGGAGTTGAAAGTCTTTTTTTTTTTTTTTTTTTTTTGTTATTTTCATAGCCTGAGGAACTAAGGACACCTTGCAGTAACAGCAAGGGTGAAAAGCCAGAGGCCAGCTAAGGGACTAAGCCCGTCTATCAAAATAAAAACCAATCTCTATTAATATTTGAAAATTTACTTTTTAGCCTTCTTGGTAAACCTAAATTTTAACTCAAACTGAAAGCCATGTGCTGGAATGTCCTTGGAATGAAGATAGCAGTTGTCACCTGTGTGTTTGGGGGGTGGAGAAGCAAGCCCGCTGCAGTCCGGCTGGAGGATGTTGATTGACCTGCTTGAAAAAAGAAAGATCTAGACAATGAGAAAGTAGCAATGCAAAAAAATTTTTTTTTGGGGGGGGGGGGAAGTCCAGGTACTTTATTCAGTTGTAAATTGTAAGGCTAGGGCTAGTCTCAGGCCTCCTGTGGGGGAGCTGGCTTAGAGAGTAGCAGGAAAATAGCTTTTCTGGGAGCTTTAGTTTTTAGCTGAATTTTAAGCAAAAGAGGAATTTTAGTCTTCAAGGTGATACTTATAAGAAGATTCAGAATCTGTGTTTATCTGACGAATTAATTTCTCTGGCAGCCACCGTGCTCTATCTTCATCTCGTGAAAAAACACAAACCCAGCCCCTTCTCCAGATTAGGACCGGATCTGAACCCTTCTATTCCTTAGTCAGTGGTTCCTTCCATTTTACCAATGTATGAGAACTAGAAGTAACTGGATGCCAGTGGCGATTCGTTGTAGACTGACCTTTAATATTGGTTGTAAAATATTTAGAACAAATAAGGTAAAGGCAAGATGAGCCTTTGGTGACCTTGGGGGATGTGCTCTGAATTAACTTTGTTAGGTAATTTAGAATATAGGAATCTCTAATATTGGACTGAAGATTGAGTTAGAATGACTGGTCACACTGAAGAAAAGAAAAACATCATTATGACTCTATTAAATGACTAATTTTACTAAGTCAGAATATATAGTCTCTGATGTACTATTGCCATAAAGTTAAAAGGCTAGAAGCTAGTCTAAACTGGAAAAATGACAAGCAAGGATGGATCTAAAGCATGAATTTAATTTAGTTTTTTAGTCATTTTAATCAGGACACTGAGTCAACTTACCTGCCAGCTCATCACACGAAGTAATAATATGCTTCTGCAGCGTTTTGTGGAGAGAACCTGTTTTTCCCTTTCCCAATAAGGTAGCTGTTTTAGGATCAATCTATAAGCCAATAAGTAGATCTCTTTAAGGTAATATAAGGCATTTATTAATTTTTGACATTAAAATTTTAAATTTTGAAAATAAAGATATGATTTAAATAGTGTGCATGGGAATGCACTAAATAGTATGTATGGGGATACAATTTTTCTCTTTTTTGTCTTTTAAGAAGTTAAAGTTTTTAAAATTTAACAATATCTAACCTTTTGAATTAATAACTTGTTGACACACATTTCAAATACTTGGCTGTAAAGGGGCAGTGACTAATTGCACTTTCAATCATTTTTCTTTTTTTTTTTTTTTTTTTTTTACTTTAAGAGAGGAGGGTTTATTTTAGCATTTAGTTTAAGAACAGAAAAGACATGGAGGCAGAAATATGACATGGTAGGTCAGAGAGAGGAATGCCACCATTCTATTTACACCTCCTTGCTTTCCCTTTTATATAACCCAAGACATCCTTAGTTAGATTTCTCTAGAAACATTCTTACAAACATGTTGAGAGGAGTTTCTAAATCCATTCATTTTGACAATCTAGATCCCTATTCCATCCATGCCCAAGAATGTCTATTCCTATATGTCTAGGACAATATATGGCTGAGACAGAGAGTATTTTCCTTGATTTGCCTAGCATAGAATTCACTCAGGGAAGGAAGAAGAAGACTTCCCTGACAGCTAGGACTAAGATTGAGTCTTCCTCCCTGCTGGCTAGATTTCTTAATCCTAGAAGGTGCTATGTATCCCGCTGGAAGGAAAAAAAAAGCAGCAGTTGCTATTTGACCTCAAAGCCTGTATACTACACTATCAGTATCTGAGGAAAGATGTTCTCATGGTTGCAATTGTGACATAACTATTTTGGGTGCAAACAACCATTTTTGGACTGGATTTAAGGGTATCTCCATAGGAGGAAATTCTCATCTGGAATTGACAACCCTGTCTAAAGTCCATAGCTAGTCACAGACACCATAGCCCCAGTGGTGAATCGATTGCTGTTGTTTTGATGGATGGATATAGCGTACTATCTAATTGCCAAACTTCCAAATATTAATATTTATACCTGTCAATACTGACTGCCATTAGCCTTGGTCAGGAAAGCTTCCTTTTACAATGGATAGTGATAACTATGGAGACACATATCCAGTTGTGTTCCTAAAATTATGACTGTTGAATGCTTAGCACTAAATGGAATATCTACATCACCCTCACCACTGCTTAAGGGATGTTATAGAAGAGCAGGTAGAAAGGAAGAGTCAGCGGAAGGGGTTGGTATTGTCTTCTAGGGATGTCCTCTAGAGTTCTCAGCAGCTGTAACTACCTACATGAGACTCACACAAAACTGGACTTTCCTTCTGTCAGGAAGAGAAGAGGGACTCACAACCCCCTCTTCCTTAGGATGTACAAAGGGATAACAGTTATGGGGAGTTTTATTTCTACTTGAGTACATGTTTTCATGTTACTGATGCAGTACAGTCCACCCCCATTCACTGTCCCTATAAATAATTCCAATGAAACTTATTGTTTGCTTACATAGATTTGGGAAATATTCTTTGGTATGTTGGTGATATGTTGGTGTTCTTTTTTTTTAATTGGGTATTTTCCTCAATTACATTTCCAATGTTATCCAAAAAGTCCCCAATACACTCCCCACCCAGTCCCTCAACAACCCCCACCCCGTTGGCCCTGGCATTCCCCTATACTGGGGCATTGTCAAGTCCAATGGGCCTCTCTTTCCAGTGATGGCCAACTAGGCCATTTTTGATACAAATGCAGCTAGAGTCAAGAGCTCTGGGGTACTGGTTAGTTCATAATGATCCACCTATGGGGTTGCAGTTCCCTTTAGCTCCTTGGATACTTTCTCCAGCTCCTCCATTGGGGGCCCTGTGATCCATCCAATAGCTGACTGTGAGCATCCACTTCTGTGTTTGCTAGGCCCCGGCATTGTCTCACAAGAGACAGCTATATCTGGGTCCTTTCAGCAAAATCTTGCTAGTGTATGCAATGGTGTCAGCGTTTGGAAGCTGATTATGGGATGGATCCCTGGATATGGCAGTCTTTAGATGGTCCATCCTTTCTTCACAGCTCCAAACTTTATCTCTGTAACTCTTTCCATGGGTGTTTTGTTCCCAATTCCAAGAAGGGGCACAGTGTCCACACTTTGGTCTTCGTTCTTCTTGAGTTTCATGCGTTTAACAAATTGTATCTTATATCTTGGGTATCCTAAGTTTTTGGGCTAATATCCACTTATCAGTGAGTACATATTGTGTGAGTTCCTTTGTGAATATGTTACCTCACTCAGGATGATGCCCTCCAGATCCATCCATTTGCCTAGGAATTTCATAAATTCATTCCTTTTAATAGTTGAGTAGTACTCCATTGTGTAAATGTACCACATTTTCTGTATCCATTCCTCTGTTGAGGGGCATCTGGGTTCTTTCCAGCTTCTGGCTATTATAAATAAGGCTGCTATGAACATAGTGGAGCATGTGTCCTTCTTACCGGTTGGAACATCTTTTGGATATATGCCCAGGAGAGGTATTGCTGGATCCTCTGGTAGTATTATGTCCAATTTTCTGAGGAACCACCAAACTGATTTCCAGAGTGGTTGTACCAGCTTGCAATCCCACCAAAAATGAAGGGGTGTTCCTCTTTCTCCACATCCTCGCCAGCATCTGCTGTCACCTGAATTTTTGACCTTAGCCATTCTGACTGGTGTGAGGTAGAATCTCAGGGTTGTTTTGAGTTGCATTTCCCTGATGATTAAGGATGTTGAACATTTTTTCAGGCGCTTCTCTGCCATTCGGTATTCCTCAGGTGAGAAATCTTTGTTCAGTTCTGAGCCCCATTTTTTAACGGGGTTATTTGATTTTCTGGAGTCCACCTTCTTGAGTTCCTTATATATATTGGATATTAGTCCCCTATCTGGTTTAGGATAGGTAAAGATCCTTTCCCAATCTGTTGGTGGTCTTTTTGTCTTATTGACGGTGTCTTTTGCCTTGCAGAAGCTTTGCAACTTTATGAGGTCCCATTTATCGATTCTCGATCTTACAACACAAGCCTTTGCTGTTCTATTCAGGAATTTTTCCCCTCTACCCATATCTTCGAGGCTTTTCCCTACTTTCTCCTCTATAAGTTTCAGTGTCTCTGGTTTTATATGGAGTCCTTAATCCACTTAGATTTGACCTTGGTACAAGGAGATAGGAATGGATCAATTCGCATTCTTCTACATGATAACCGCCAGTTGTGCCAGCACCATTTGTTGAAAATGCTGTCTTTTTTCCACTGGATGGTTTTTGCTCCCTTGTCAAAGATCAAGTGACCATAGGTATGTGGATTGATCTCAGGGTCTTCAATTCTGTTCCATTGGTCTACTTGTCTGTCATTATACCAGTACCATGCAGTTTTTATCACAATTGCTCTGTAGTACAGCATTAGGTCAGGCATGGTGATTCCACCAGAGGTTCTTTTATCCTTGAGAAGAGTTTTTGCTATCCTAGGTTTTTTGTTATTCCAGATGAATTTGCAGATTGCACTTTCTAGTTCGTTGAAGAATTGAGTTGGAATTTTGATGGGGATTGCATTGAATCTGTAGATTGCTTTTGGTAAGATAGCCATTTTTACAATGTTGATCCTGCCAATCCATGAGCATGGGAGGTTTTTCCATCTTCTGAGATCTTCTTTAATTTCTTTCTTCAGGGACTTGAAGTTCTTGTCATACAGATCTTTAACTTTCTTAGTTAGAGTCACGCCAAGGTATTTTATATTGTTTGTGACTATTGAGAAAGGTGTTGTTTCCCTAATTTCCTTATCTACCTGTTTATCCTTTGTGTACAGAAAGGCCATTGACTTGCTTGAGTTAATTTTATATCCAGCTACTTCACCGAAGCTATTTATCAGGCTTAGGAGTTCTCTGGTGTAATTTTTAGGGTAACTTATGTATACTATCATATCATCTGCAAAAAGCGATATTTTGACTTCTTCTTTTCCCATTTGTATCCCCTTGATCTCCTTTTGTTGTCTAATTGCTCTGGCTAGGACTTCAAGTACAATGTTGAATAGATAGGGAGAGAGTGGGCAGCCTTGTCTAGTCCCTGATTTTATTGGGATTGCTTCCAGCTTCTGACCATTTACTTTGATGTTGGCTACTGGTTTGCTGTATATTGCTTTTATCATGGTTAGGTATGGGCCTTGAATTCCTGATCTTTCCAAGACTTTTATCATGAATGGGTGTTGGATTTTGTCAAATGCTTTTTCAGCATCTAACGAGATGATCATGTGGTTTTTGTCTTTGAGTTTGTTTATATAATGGATTACATTGATGGATTTTCATATATTGAACCATCCTTATATCCCTGGGATGAAAACTACTTGGTCAGGATGGATGATTGTTTTGATGTGTTCTTGAATTCGGTTAGTGAGAACTTTATTGAGGATTTTTGCATCAATATTCATAAGGGAAATTGGTCTGAAGTTCTCTATTTTTGTTGGGTCTTTATGTGGTTTAGGTATCAGGGTAATTGTGGCTTCATAGAATGAGTTGGGTAGAGTACCTTCTGATTCTATTTTGTGGAATATTTTGTGAAGAACTGGGATTAGTTCTTCTTTGAAGGTTTGATAGAACTCTGCACTAAACCCATCTGGTCCTGGGCTTTTCTTGGTTGGAAGACTATTAATGACTGCTTCTATTTCTTTAGGGGATATGGGACTGTTTAGATCATTAGCCTGATCTTGATTTAACTTTGGTACTTGGTATCTGTCTAGAAACTTGTCCATTTTATCCAGGTTCTCCAGTTTTGTTGAGTATAGCCTTTTGTAGAAGGATCTGATGGTGTTTTGGATTTCTTCAGGGTCTGTTGTTATGTCTCCTTTTTCATTTCTGATTTTGTTAATTAGAGTACTTTCCCTATGCCCTCTAGTGAGTCTGGCTAAGGGTTTATCTATCTTGTTGATTTTCTCAAAGAACCAGCTCCTCGATTGGTTGATTCTTTGAATTGTTCTTCTTGTTTCCACTTGGTTGATTTCACCCCTGAGTTTGATTATTTCTTGCCGTCTACTCTTCTTGGGTGAATTTGCTTCCTTTCGTTCTAGAGCTTTTAGGTGTGTTGTCAAGCTGCTAATGTGTGCTCTCTCTAGTTTCTTTTTGGAGGAACTCAGAGCTATGAGTTTTCCTCTTAGAAATGCTTTCAATGTGTCCCATAAGTTTGGGTATGTTGTGGCTTCATTTTCATTAAACTCCAGAAAGTCCTTAATTTCTTTCTTTATTCCTTCCTTGACCAAGGTATCATTGAGAAGAGTGTTGTTTAGTTTCCACATGTGTGTTGGCTTTCTATTATTTATTTTGTTATTGAAGATCAGTCTTAGTCCATGGTGATCTGATAGGGTGCATGGGAGAATTTCAATATTTTTGTATATGTTGAGGCTTGTTTTGTGACCAATTATGTGGTCAATTTTGGAGAAGGTACCATGAGGTGCTGAGAAGAAGGTATATCCTTTCGTTTTAGGATAAAATGTTCTGTAGATATCTGTCAGATCCATTTGTTTCATAACCTCTGTTAGTTTCACTGTGTCCCTGTTTAGTTTCTGTTTCCATGATCTGTCCATTGGTGAAAGTGGTCTGTTGAAGTCTCCCACTATTATTGTGTGAGGTGCGATGTGTGCTTTGAGCTTTACTAAAGTATCTTTAATGAATGAGGCTGCCCTTGTATTTGGCACATAGATATTCAGAATTGAGAGTTCCTCTTGGAGGATTTTACCTTTGATGAGAATGAAGTGCCCTTCCTTGTCTTTTTTGATGACTTTTGGTTGGAAGTCAATCTTATCAGATATTATAATGGCTACTCCAGCTTGTTTCTTCCTACCATTTGCTTGGAAAATTGTTTTCCAGCCTTTCATTCTGAGGTAGTGTCTATCTTTTTCTCTGAGATGAGTTTCCTGTAAGCAGCAAAATGTTGGGTCCTGTTTCTGTAGCCAGCCTGTTAGTCTATGTCTTTTTCTTGGGGAGTTGAGTCAATTGATATTAAGAGATATTAGGGAGAAGTAATTGTTGCTTCCTTTTATTTTTGTTGTTAGAGTTGGTGTTCTGTTCTTGTGGCTGTCTTCTTTTAGGTTTGTTGAGGGATTACCTTCTTGCTTTTTCTAGGACATGGTTTCCGTCTTTGTATTGGGTTTTTTCTGTTATTATCCTTTGAAGTGCTGGATTCGTGGAAAGATAATGTGTGAATTTGGTTTTGTCGTGGAATACTTTGGTTTCTCCCTCTATGGTAATTGAGAGTTTGGCTGGGTATAGTAGCCTGGGCTGGAATTTGTGTTCTTTTAGTGTCTGTATAACATCTGTCCAGGCCCTTCTGGCTTTCATAGTCTCTGGTGAAAAATCCGGTGTAATTCTGATAGGCTTGCCTTTATATGTTACTTGACCTTTTTCCCTTACTGCTTTTAGTATTCTATCTTTATTTAGTGCATTTGTTGTTCTGATTATTATGTGTCGGGAGGAATTTCTTTTCTGGTCCAGTCTATTTGGAGTTCTGTAAGCTTCTTGTATGTTCATGGGCATCTCTTTCTTTAGGTTTGGGAAGTTTTCTTCTATAATTTTGTTGAATATATTTGCTGGTCCTTTGAGTTGAAAATCTTCATTCTCATCTACTCCTATTATCCGTAGGTTTGGTCTTCACATTTTGTCCTGGATTTCCTGGATATTTTGAGTTTGGATCTTTTTGGATTTTGTATTTTCTTTGATTGTCGTGCCAATGTTCTCTATGGAGTCTTCTGCACCTGAGATTCTCTCTTCCATCTCTTGTATTCTGCTGCTGATTGGACCTCATAAAGTTGCAAAGCTTCTGCAAGGCAAAAGACACCGTCAATAAGACAAAAAGACCACCAACAGATTGGGAAAGAATCTTTACCTATCTTAATCAGATAGGGGACTAATATCCAATATATAAAAGGAACTCAAGAAGGTGGACTCCAGAAAATCAAATAACCCCGTTAAAAAATGGGGCTCAGAACTTAACAAAGAATTCTCACCTGAGGAATACTGAATGGCAGAGAAGCGCCTGAAAAAATGTTCAACATCCTTAATCATCAGAGAAATGCAACTCAAAACAACCCTGAGATTCTACCTCACACCAGTCAGAATGGCTAAGATCAAAAATTCAGGTGACAGCAGATGCTGGCGAGGATGTGGAGAAAGAGGAACACTCCTTCATTGTTGGTGGGATTGCAAGCTGGTACAACCACTCTGGAAATCAGTTTGGCGGTTCCTCAGATAATTGGACATAATACTACCAGAGGATCCAGAAATACCTCTCCTGGGCATATATCCAAAAGATGTTCCAACCGGTAAGAAGGACACATGCTCCACTATGTTCATAGCAGCCTTATTTATAATAGCCAGAAGCTGGAAAGAACCCAGATGCCCCTCAACAGAGGAATGGATACAGAAAATGTGGTACATTTACACAATGGAGTACTACTCAACTATTAAAAGGAATGAATTTATGAAATTCCTAGGCAAATGGATGGATCTGGAGGGCATCATCCTGAGTGAGGTAACATATTCACAAAGGAACTCACACAATATGTACTCACTGATAAGTGGATATTAGCCCAAAAACTTAGGATACCCAAGATATAAGATACAATTTGTTAAACGCATGAAACTCAAGAAGAACGAAGACCAAAGTGTGGACACTGTGCCCCTTCTTGGAATTGGGAACAAAACACCCATGGAAAGAGTTACAGAGATAAAGTTTGGAGCTGTGAAGAAAGGATGGACCATCTAAAGACTGCCATATCCAGGGATCCATCCCATAATCAGCTTCCAAACGCTGACACCATTGCATACACTAGCAAGATTTTGCTGAAAGGACCCAGATATAGCTGTCTCTTGTGAGACAATGCCGGGGCCTAGCAAACACAGAAGTGGATGCTCACAGTCAGCTATTGGATGGATCACAGGGCCCCCAATGGAGGAGCTGGAGAAAGTATCCAAGGAGCTAAAGGGAACTGCAACCCCATAGGTGGATCATTACTATGAACTAACCAGTACCCCAGAGCTCTTTTCTCTAGCTGCATTTGTATCAAAAGATGGCCTAGTAGGCCATCACTGGAAAGAGAGGCCCATTGGACTTGCCAACTTTATATGCCCCAGTACAGGGGAATGCCAGGGCCAAGGGGTTGGGGTGGGTGGGTGGGGGACTGGGGGGGGAGTGTATTGGGGACTTTTTGGATAGCATTGAAAATGTAATTGAGGAAATTACCTAAATAAATAAATAAATAAAAAGAAAAAGAAAAAAATCAATATTAGAAGCATTACTATCATATTACGAAGTTTGGCTGCTAATTAATACCTATTAATAGCTATTAAAGCAAGCTTTAACGCTTTAATAAAGAGGCATTGCTTTAAATCTTATCTTAAATTTTACTATTTAGGATAGGAACCACATTAATTATTATCTAAACTAGAAATATCTTTAGAGACCCAGCCTCTTGGCCTGCCTTATGCCACGTGTCGGAAGGACTCTAAACTTGAGTTATAAAATTTAACACTAACCATCTGTAGCAATGTAACAATTATTAATCTTAACCAACAACTTATGAGCTGAATGCGAAAACATGCAGAGCACATTATCAATAAAAAAGAACCAAATGAAGCAGTTAATTTTAGACCAATCAGAGAATATTGATTTTTGTAGCTACAATCATAGAATAAAAGGCACTTTACCATTATCAAACACATTAATCATGAACCATTTATCAGCTTTTTTACCCTGAATCTAAGAGGCTGTACACTCGCCCTTTTTTTCTAAAATGAACAGTTTTTCCAGCAGGGCCCCTCCTGCCATGTGTCTGATTCCTGGCTGAAGCACGTGGCAGCTCTCGGCTTTGCAGATAAAGTTTTTTATACCATCTTTATTATCCAACATAAAACATAGAACATTCATTCATACAGACTGTACACGAACATACATGAATTGAACATGAGAACATATTGGTGCACCAGACATTAGACAAGACACAAAAAGGGAACAGAGTACTCCTGCTATAAGGCCCAGAGAGAACAAAGCATGGCACTCCTGAAATTTCTCTGCTTTTTGGGACAATTTCCTCCCTCATGATGCAGTTTTTTTAACTGCGGCAATCCGCCGGATTATTAATTTCCTTTTAATAAACCCTTTCTTTTCTCACGCCTAAAAATGTAGCTTCCGCGAGCCACTGCCTACCGACTGTTAACAGTTCCCAGCTCCTCTTAAGCTTCACTGCTGAACCTAAGTGAACCAGCGCTGGGGTTTAACGCTGTCTCAGCTTAGCCCATACCTTCTCTGGTATAAATTTCTTTTATCCTTTAATTATTCCATGGAGCTCCAAAGCAGCAGTGCCTCTTCCAAAAATCCTTTGTCTTTTCTCAGCCCCACGTTGAGTGCCAAATGTTGTGTCTGGCCAGTAGATCACAACCTGGGTTCTAGCCTGGAAAGGCATTTGGAAACCTGGCAGAGAAGAGGGACTGGGCTGTGCGAGATAAGGAAGGAACCAAGACAAAAGTCTCTGCTCAAGGTTCAATTTTTACTATTCTGGCACTCAGTTATAAAGGAAGGGGGAGGAGCCCAATTCCCGCCAAATAATCTGGGGGTCCAGTAGCAGGGTGACCACGTGATGGCTTCAGAACCGCAAGGCGGCAGGTTCCAGCAGTGGGCGTGGCAGAAAGATTGAGCAGGAAGCTCCACCCCTGAGCAAGTATATTTCAGGCTTGGGGAGGGGAGACTACACTCTTGGAAAATTTTTACCCTTGATAAGTATAAAGTGCCCTTCCTTTTCTTTTTTGATAACTTTGGGTTGGAAGTCAATTTTATTCAATATTAGAATGGCTGCTCCAGCTTGTTGCTTCAGACTGTTTGCTTGGAAAATTGTTTGCTAGTCTTTCATTCTGAGGTAGTGTCTGTCTTTTTCCCTGAGATGGGTTTCCTGTAATCACAAAAAGGTTGGGTCCTGTTTGTGTAGCCAGTCTGTTAGTCTATGTCTTTTTATTGGGGAATTGAGTCCATTGATATTAAGAGATATTAAAGAAAAGTAATTGTTGCTTCCTATTTTTTTTGTTATTAGAGTTGGCATTCTATTCTTATGACTGTCTTCTTTTAGGTTTGTTGAAGGATTACTTTCTTGCTTTTTTTAGGGTGTGGTTTCCATCCTTGTATTGGTTTTTTTCTGTTATTATCCTTTGAAGGACTGGATTCGTGGAAAGATAATGTGTGAATTTGGTTTTGTCATGGAATACTTTGGTTTCTCCATCTATGGTAATTGAGAGTTTGGCTGGGTATAGTAGCCTGGGCTGGCATTTGTGTTCTCTTAGTCTCTGTATAACATCGGTCCCTGATGTTCTGGCTTTCATCTTCTCTGATGAGAAGTCTGGTGTAATTCTAATAGGCCTGCCTTTATATGTTACTTGACCCTTTTCCCTTACTGCTTTTAATATTCTATCTTTTTTTAGTGCATTTGTTGTTCTGATTATTATGTGTCGGGAGGAATTTCTTTTCTGGTCCAGTCTATTTGGAGTTCTGTAGGCTTCTTGTATGTTCATGGGCATCTCTTTCTTTAGGTTTGGGAAGTTTTCTTCTATAATTTTGTTGAAGATATTTGCTGGCCCTTTAAGTTGAAAATCTTCATTCTCATCTACTCCTATTATCCGTAGGTTTGGTCTTCTCATTGTGTCCTGGATTTCCTGGATGTTTTGAGTTAGGGTCTTTTTGCATTTTGCATTTTCTTTGATTGTTGTGCCAATGTTCTCTATGGAATCTTCTGCACCTGAGATTCTCTCTTCCATCCCTTGTATTCTGTTGCTGATGCTTGCATCTATGGCTCCAGATTTCTTTCCTAAGTTTTCTATCTCCAGTGTTGTCCTCTTTGGGTTTTCTTTATTATTTCTTCTTCCCTTTTTAGTTCTTGTATGGTTTTCTTCAGTTCCATCACCTATTTGGTTGTGTTTTCCTGTTTTTCTTTAAGGACTTGTAACTCTTTAGCAGTGTTCTCCTGTATTTCTTTAAGTTAATTATTATAGTCCTTCTTGATGTCCTCTACCATCATCATGAGATATGCTTTTAAATCCAAGTCTAGCTTTTCGGGTGTGTTGGGGTATCCAGAACTGGCTAAGGTGGGAGTGTTGGGTTCTGATGATGGTGAGTGGTCTTGGTTTCTGTTGGTAAGATTCTTACATTTGCCTTTCGCCATCTGGAAATCTCTGGAGTTAGTTGTTATAGTTGTCTCTGGTTGAATCTTGTTCCTCCCATGATTCTGTTAGCCTCTGTCAGCAGACCTGGGAGACTAGCTCTCTCCTGAATTTCAGTGGTCAGAGTACTCTCTGCAGGCAAGCTCTCCTCTTGCATGTAATTTGCACTGATATCTGGCCCAAAGAAGAGGGCCTGAGACAGGGCCTGTCCCAGAAGCTTTGTAGCTTCTGTAGCCCGTACTCTCACCTGCACAGACTAGTCTCTGAGAGATCCAGGTCCAGAGATGGCTCCCGCAGGTGCTCCAGCAAAGCCTTCCTGGGCCAGGTGGACACCTCTCCTCTTCTCCTCTGGCGGGGAAGGTGCTCGGATGTCTGGAGCCCGAAACGGGGTCTGCCCCATAAGCTGTTTTGCTTTCACATGTCCCAGAAGCTGTGTAGCTTCTGTAGTCCACACTCTCACCTGTGAAGACTAGTCTGTGAGTCATCCGGGATCCAAGATGTCTCCTGCAGGTGCTCAGGCAAAGCCCTCCATTACTTTGTCTTTTACCCATGCAGCTTTTAATATTCTTTCATTTTTCTGTAAGTTTAATGTTTTGATTGTTATGTATTGAGTGTATTTTCTCTTCTAGTTCTGTCTATTTAGTATTCTGTATGCTACTTTTACTTGGTAGGCACCTCCTTCTTTAGGAAATTTTTCTTCTATGATTTTGTTGAAATATTTTCCTCACATTTGACATGCTTTTTTTCTTCTTCCTCTATTCCAATTATTCTTAGATTCAGACTTTCATAGTGTCTCATATTTCCTAGAAGGTTTGTGCCAGAGTATTTGTTTTAGGTTTAACTCTTGTGTGTGTGTGTGTGTGTGTGTGTGTGTGTGTTTGTATGACTGGGGTATCCATTTATTTTGTCATGTCTACAATTTCTGAGATTCTCTCTCCCATCTTCTATATTCTGTTGATGAGGCTTGCCTCTGAGGCTCCAGTTCAACATCCTAAATTTTTCATTTCTCTATTTCCCTAAACTTGGATTTTTCTTTCTATTTCCTTTTCAGATCTTAAATGCTTTTACTTATTTCATTCCAAAGGTTGTGTTTTCATAGATTCCTTTAAAGGATTTATTCATTTCCTCTTTTAGGACTTCTAATTTTGGGAAGGTTTAGAAGGTGCGGCCTTTTGGAGAAGGTGTGCTCTTTTGAGGTTTCAAAAGCCCATGCTAGGCCCAGTCTTGATTTCTTTGCCTCCAATTTGTGGATAAAATGTAAGTTCTCAGCTACTGCTCCAGCAGCAGGCCTGCCTGCTTTATACCATGTCCCCACCACGACAATCAAAAGACTCACCCTCTGAAACTGTAAGCAACCCCCCAATTAATTGTTTTCTTTTAATAAATAGGTTTGGTCATGGTGTCTCTTCACAATAGAACAGTAACTAAGACAAAAAGAAAGGAAATTTTTTTTAATTTATTTTTTTCATTCCCTTTTGGTAATAAAACATGGCCTAGCTTCATCCAGCAACCCAATGCAACTATGTGCACATGATTTCTTTCAGGTTTGAAAACTGGTCTATCCAAAATTGTTCCTATCTAAAAGAAATGCAGATACAAAAATGGAGCAGAAACTGAAGGGATGGCTGAACAGGAGCTGGCCCAACTTAGGAGTGAGCACCAAACCCTGACACTATTACTGATGCTATGATGTGTTTGCAGGCAGGAGCCTAGCATGGCTGTCCTCTGAAAGACTCTACCAGCAACTGACTGAGACAGAGGCAGGGGAACTTTATGGAAAAGTTAGGGGAAGAATTGAATAAACTGAAAGCAATGACAACCACATAGAAAGACGAACAATGTCAACTAACCTGAACCACGGGAGGTCCCAGAGACTAGGCCAACAACCAAAGAGCCTACACCAGCTGGTGGGAGACCCCTGGCACATATGTAGCAGAGAAGTGACTGCCTTGTCTGGCCCTAGTGGAAGAGCATGTGTCTAATCCTGTAGAGACTTGATGCCCCAGAGAAGAAAGATGGCCAGGGTAGGGTGAACACCCTCTCAGAGGCAAAGAGGAGTGGGAGGGGGTGAAACTCTGGGAGGGGGAACCTGGAGGGGGACAACATTTAGGATGCAAATAAATACAATAATCAATTTTATAAAAGAAAACCTTTTTTATTGGATATTTTCTTTATTTACATTTCAAATGTTATCCCCTTTCCAGGTCTCCCCTTGGAAACCCCCTATCCCATCCCCTCTTCCCCTGCCTCTATGAGGGTGCTACCCCACCCACATACTTGCTCCCATCTTCCTGCCCTGGCATTCCCCTACACTGGGGCATCAAACATGCTCAGACACAAGGACCTTTCCTCCCATTGATATCCAACAATGCCATCCTCTCCCACATATGCAGAGAGAGCCAGGGTGTCTCCATAATATAAATTTCTCAGAGTGTACTGCTTCAGAATACTTCCACAAATTCTTTCATACTTCTCTCTTATAAAAGTGAGGCCTAATTTTCCTGGGCTTCAGAAAATGCAGATTTACTGGGCCATAATTTCATATATCAAAAGACCATAGTGTTGTTCTCAGATCAACCAATCTAGAAAGCTAGTTTCTAGTTGGTTCTCAGACAGTATTAACTGGAGGGCACATGACAAGGGACTAAGACCTCTTTCCCATAGCCATGTGAGTACAATAGACCTTCTAAGCTTACCAAGCCTTCAGGTGACTGCAAACATGGCTGACCTCCTGACTCAACCTCATAAGACATTAAGCCAACTAAATTTCTCTCAAATTTCTAATCCACAACAATGATGGAGTATTCTTTGACACTGATAATTTGAGGAGTAATTTCATATGTAGCAACAAACAGGTACTACTAATAGATAAGAATGTGGCACAACTCACAATCAGACATCCCATTATAAATAGCACTGAGCCATGGAGCCTCAAGGCAAGCTCATACTTAGATCTCCTTGATGATCTGTCGCCTAGAACTTTTAGATTCTCCAACACCCATTTCCCCCAAACTCATCCAGAACTTTGCTTTGATGTATCTTTATGCATTTCTGATCCACAAAATCTATTTGTGCCTCATAAGTGTATTTATGAATCATGAACCAAACTTCATTGCTATTTTTCAATTTGAAACATGAAAGAGTTTTATTGTTGTTGGGCCTTGGTTTTACCACCAGTTACATTACAGAAAAATAAATAACCTTCCGATTATTATTTTATTTCCCATTATACTGATATTAAATTTCAATTTAGAGCAGTAACATGTGTCCTGTCATCCTCGCCTTGCTTGAAAGGAACCATAGTACTATTTTCCTTCTGTAGTCTATATTCTTCTTTAACACTTGAGCTTCTAGTGAAAATTAGATGTTCATGAATATGTACACCAAAACATTTGTTTATTTAGAAAATACCCTCATTTTTCCTTCATTGTTTTACTATCTCTGTCACCACCCCACTATCCAAGCCCCTCATATCTAATTTGCTATCTGTGGTTGCAGATTTTCTCAAGGCTTGTCTATCATTCTTTCCTGTAAGTTATTATATATCCTGTATGGGTGTTAAAACTTTCCATGATTTACTTGCTTATTTTCATTTATAACTACTTATTCATCAAATACACTGCCTTCCTTGATAACTCTAGTGTAACTATGTACAGAACATTGCTTTTGATTGTAAGTCAGCTTGCACATGTTGGAGATGACTCTACCCTAGTGTTACTGCTTGTCTCTTGGATAACCAGGGACATGTCACACGTCTGTGTCCAAAGTAAAGGAATGTGTTACTCTCCTAGAAAACTTGGCAAGGAAAACACACACACACACACACACACACACACACACACGTCCTGGATCCTTTTCCTTTTGTCAGATAAGACTGTCAGACAACTTCCCTTCCATCACCACTCCACTAACTGCCAGCAGCAATGAAGCTACCCAGTTATAAATATGTAAAATGTGGTGCACACAGCCTATTTTGCAAAGTGTGCCTGTTTCTCCAGCTGCCTGCTATTTTTATTCAAGTCAAACATGTTTTTGATGGGCTTATTTTGTTGTTTTTGTTTGAATTCTGTGATGCTTAGTAATTAAAGACAGTTTCAGAAAATCATTAGATATTGAAATGTTTCTGAAATACATCCCAAATCAAACCTGCTGTGTTTAGATATAAATATAGATGCTCATGTGACAGTAACACAGAAATTTGTGTTTTCCTAAAATGTGTCACATACAGTACTTAAATCATCCCTAAATCTTATAGGCACTGTGCATGTAAATTCCAGAAAGTTAGAGTCACTGTTGTTGACCTACAATGCTAGAACAAGAAAATTGATTCCATTCATGGAGATACATGGATTTAATGAGGAATATTGGCCTACTCAATTATGGATAGCCAACAATAGAATGGCAAATAGAGTGGCTTCACCCAGGTGTATCTAATATCTCCACTCTGAAATCATGTGCTTTGCCTGCATAGTTCAGCCCTGCTCTTTCTATCCCTAGAGATAAGAAGGTGCTCAGAGGGAGAAATCCCACTAAAATTAAAGAGATCTAAAACTGAGGTAGTCACAAAAATGACCAAGTATAGATTAACAATGACAAGGGTAGAGTTGTAAAGGTCATAATATTCAGGCCATCACAATGACCACAGTCAGGCTACTCAGAAAACTAAATGTGCATGATTTTGTCCACTAGACATTAGAAAGAACCACAGATATAAAAATGTCTTTTTGTGTCATCAGTGTTCCATCTAGATCTAGGAGATCAGTGAACTACAGTAAAATCTTCCATGGCAAGAGGTGCCCATAGGTACAATTACGGCCCAAATGATCAGATGATAAACAACTGCTTTCTGGTTGGACAGAAAGCTTGCTTCCCATGAGAAAAATGTTGGCTCCAGCTATCCACTGGTAGCTTATTTGGGGGCATTCAGCAACATGTTTCCGTGCTTCTGAGGCTTCTGGCATGATGGAAATGGTTTCAAGGCATCTTGTGAAACTCTTCCAAGGGGATAGAATGGAAGCTGATAGTGCACATAAGGCTTGGAGTGAGCAGGCTCAGAGTATTCAACACATCCTCTAGCACCCCAGATTCAGAGGGAAGAGAGGCATGAGACGCTCCTCTGGAATGAAGAGCGTCATGAGATGCTCCTCTGAGATGAAGAGCATTTTATGAAAGGAGGGAAGAGAAAGGGACACAGAAATCTAGTTCCCAATATACTTCTACCTGACAATGGAAGAAAAAGAGGTCAGAAGAGTTGCCCAAAAGATAAAATAAGTTTTAACTAATTAAAAAGAAATAGTATTTTAGAATCACAATGACAGTGTTCTAATTCAGATACATAAACTGAATATCTCCGATTATTCTGCAGAATTGGGTTAGCAGGGGTGGGCATCAGAGAGAGGAAGAACAAGCAACAAATCTACCTTGAAATGGAAAGTAAAGAATACAGCCACATGTGAGAAAGATACATCAGGCTTAAGAAACACTCAGCATCTGAATAGGGCCACAGGATGCTGCCAGGTTCCTCTTAGGATTGGCATAATCATAAAACAAGACATCCACAGGGTTACCCTGTTCCACAAAAGGGGAAAGACAAAACACAAAAGCTCCCAGGGTGGCTGCAAAGCTGGAGTACAAGCTGGGTCAGAATGACAGGAAGAGACAAATTAAAAACCTGGCTCTTCTGATTTCACTGTTTCCGCATCCACATTCGCTATGAATTAAAATACAATTAAATCACAATTACCAGCCTTCATTTTCTGTTCTATACACAAACTTCTTGTGGAATATGAAAAGAATACTCTAAGTCCTCGCTATGCCTGGTACTTAGAGATGGGGCTCTCTAAGATGCTTCTCCTGTTATGTCCCCAATTATCCCTGCAGTGCTGGCTCAGAAGCTGCCATCCCCAAGAAGGTATCCTAGAGTCTCAAAGCACACATTATATTTGTGTGTGTGTGTGTGTGTGTGTGTGTGTGTGTGTGTGTGTGTATCCCTCCTTTGTGTTCTCCCAGATTGTCACATTTTAAATCCGTTCAATTTTTTTAGTACTCTTCTTCAGTGTGCTGTGAGTTTCTTAGAAGAGAATCCATCCTCTAGGTCTGAAACTGTGCTGTCCTCTTTGAGGACAAGGACAGGAATAGACAGAGGTAGAGGGGAAGAGAAATGAAAGGAAAGAAAAATAAGGGAGGCAAAGCAGGAGGGGAAACACTCACTTTCTTTTTATCTCCAGCACGTGCACACACCTCTACACTTGGGAGCCCACCAACTGCTAAGTCAGCAAATACATGCATCTTATAGACTCTAATCTTGAAGTATATCCAGAGCTGATATTTATTGTTTTATGTATGACAAGCAAAATGTCAGCTTGTACTAGAACAGATAGCCTATATTGATCCAAATTTTGCTCATAAACATCAAGGGTAGGGATGTTACATGTTTTTTCCTGGCCCAAATATGGAAACAAAGAGAAATAACTAAAGTTTTGAGCACTTATTATGTGTCAAACACTGTCCCCAGTGCCAAAATATATTTAATTCTAACTGTATCAACTTTATTATCTTAACCATTAGTTTAAACCCTACTGACAGGAAAATTGGCAGATGGTAACAGAGAAAAACTATTTAAGGCCAAACAGTTATAGCCTGGAATTCAAAAGTAGTCCTTTGTAGTATAGGGTCTATGCCCCTTAGTTTCTCCATCTTCCTTCCTTCCTTCCTTCCTTCCTTCCTTCCTTCCTTCCTTCTTTCCTTCCTTCCTTTATTTTCTTTATATTCTTTCTTTCTTCTTTCTTTCCTTTTTTCTTTCTGTTTGTCTGTCTTCCTTTCTTTCTCTTTATTTTTAAAACAGACTTTCATATAGCACATGCCAGACCCAAAATCTTTATGTTACCAAGTATGATTTTAAACTCCTGGTCTTCCTGCCTCCTTTCCACGTGTTGTGATTACAGATCTGTGCTACCATGCTTGACTCTTGTTTCTTTGTATACTGCTTCGCCTTTTACTTATTGATGCACAGTAAACATTTATCATGAGGGTAACACATTCAACTCCATACTATTCCTATGGTTAAAAAGATGGCAGAAGAAGAAAAGCACCGGGGCAGCTAGGGCGCAGGGTCGGCTGACACTCGCCAGCTACCCACAACACCCGCCACAGGATCATAAGACTTCTGGTGAGTGGAACACAGCTTCTGCTCCAATTCAATTGCATGGGACCTGAGACTGCATTAGTTAGGGAAGCAGAAACCGGCCTGAGTAGGGCCACAGGCCTCATCCGGCCGGATCAGCACCAGGGTAGCCAGAGCGCAGGGTCGCCTGACACCCGCCAGCTACCCACGACCCCCGCCACAGGATTTTGAGACTGCTGGTGAGTGGAACACAGCTTCTGCTCCAGTCCAATCACGCGGGAACTGAGACTGCTCTGGTTGGGGAGAGAGAAATCCGGCCTACATAGGGCCACAAGCCTGTTCCGGTCAGAAAAGCACCGGGGCAGCTAGGGCGCAGGGTCGGCTGACACTCGCCAGCTACCCACAACACCCGCCACAGGATCTTAAGACTTCTGGTGAGTGGAACACAGCTTCTGCTCCAATCCAATTGCGCGGGACCTGAGACTGCATTAGTTAGGGAAGCAGAAACCGGCCTGAGTAGGGCCACAGGCCTCATCCGGCCGGATCAGCACAGGGGTAGCTAGAGCGCAGGGTCGCCTGACACCCGCCAGCTACCCACGACCCCCGCCACAGGATTTTGAGACTGCTGGTGAGTGGAACACAGCTTCTGCTCCAGTCCAATCACGCGGGACCTGAGACTGCTTTGGTTGGGGAGGCAGAAATCCGGTCTACGTAGGGCCACAAGCCTCTACCGATCAGAAAAGCACCTGGGTAGCTAGGGCGCAGGGTCGGCTGACACTCGCCAGCTACCCACAACACCCGACACAGGATCTTAAGACTTCTAGAGAGTGGAACACAGCTTCTGCTCCAATCCAATTGCACGCGGGACCAGAGACTGCATTAGTTAGGGAAGCAGAAAACCGGCCTGAGTAGGACCACAGGCCTCTTCCGGCTGGACCAGCACCGGGGTACCGCCAGCCACCCACGACCCCCGCCACAGGATTTTGAGACTGCTGGTGAGTGGAACACAGCTTCTGCTCCAATCTTTAAACAGTGACAACGACAACAACTAACCCCAGAGATTACCAGATGGCGAAAGGTAAACATAATAATCTTACTAACAGAAACCAAGACCACTCACCATCATCAGAACCCAGCACTCCCACTTCGCCCAGTCCAGGGCACCCCAACACACCGGAAAAGCTAGACACGGATCTAAAAGCATATCTCCTGATGATGGTAGAGGACTGCAAGAAGGACTTTAATAACACACTTAAAGAAATACAAAGGAACACTGGTAAACAGGTAGAAGACATTAAAGAGGAAGCACAAAAATCCCTTAAAGAATTACAGGAGAACACTGCTAAAGAGTTACAAATCCTTAAAGAAAAACAGGATAACATAATCAAACAGGTAGAAGTCCTTAATGAAAAACAGGAAAACACATCCAAACAGATGATGGAAATGAACAAAACCATACTAGACCTAAAAAGGGAAGTAGACACAATAAAGAAAACCCAAAATGAGGCAACACTGGAGATAGAAACCCTAGGAAAGAAATCTGGAACCATAGATACCAGCATCAGCAACAGAATACAAGAGATGGAAGAGAGAATCTCAGGTGCAGAAGATTCCATAGAGAACATCGGCACAACAATCAAGGAAAATGTAAAATGCAAAAAGATCCTAACTCAAAACATCCAAGAAATACAGGACACAATGAGAAGACCAAACCTACGGATAATAGGAGTGGATGAGAATGAAGATTTTCAACTCAAAGGACCAGCAAACATCTTCAACAAAATTATAGAAGAAAACTTCCAAAATCTAAAGAAAGAGATGCCCATGAACATACAAGAAGCCTACAGAACTCCAAATAGACTGGACCAGAAAAGAAATACCTCCCGACACATTATAATCAGAGCAACAAATGCTCTAAATAAAGATAGAATACTAAAAGCAGTAAGAGAAAAAGGCCAAGTAACATATAAAGGCAAGCCTATCAGAATTACACCAGATTTTTCACCAGAGACTATGAAAGCCAGAAGATCCTGGACGGATGTTATACAGACACTAAAAGAACACAAATTCCAGCCCAGGCTACTATACCCAGCCAAACTCTCAATTAACATAGATGGAGAAACCAAAGTATTCCACGACAAAACCAAATTCACACATTATCTCTCCACGAATCCAGCCCTTCAAAGGATAATAACAGAAAAAAACCAATACAAGGTCAGGAACCACGCCCTAGAAACAACAAGAAGGTAATCCCTCAACAAACCTAAAAGAAGACAGCCACAAGAACAAAATGCCAACTTTAACAACAAAAATAACAGGAAACAACAATTACTTTTCCTTAATATCTCTTAATATCAATGGACTCAACTCCCCGATAAAAAGACATAGACTAACAAACTGGCTACACAAACAAGACCCAACATTTTGCTGCTTACAGGAAACTCATCTCAGAGAAAAAGATAGACACTTCCTCAGAATGAAAGGCTGGAAAACAATTTTCCAAGCAAATGGTATGAAGAAACAAGCTGGAGTAGCCATTCTAATATCTGGTAAGATTGACTTCCAACCCAAAGTCATCAAAAAAGACAGGGAGGGGCACTTCATACTCATCAAAAGTAAAATCCTCCAAGAGGAACTATCAATCCTGAATATCTATGCTCCAAATACAAAGGCAGCCACTTTCATTAAAGAAACTTTAGTAAATCTCAAAGCACACATTGCACCTCATACAATAATAGTGGGAGACTTCAACATACCACTTTCACCAATGGACAGATCATGGAAACAGAAACTAAACAGGGACACAGAGAAACTAAGAGAAATTATGAATCAAATGGATCTGGCAGATATCTACAGAACATTCTATCCTAAAACAAAAGGATATACCTTCTTCTCAGCACCTCATGGTACCTTCTCCAAAATTGACCACATAATTGGTCACAAAACAGGCCTCAACAGATACAAAAATATTGAAATTGTCCCATGCATCCTATCAGATCACCATGGACTAAGGCTGATTTTCAATAACAAAATAAATAATAGAAAGCCAACCTTCACGTGGAAACTGAACAACACTCTTCTCAATGATACCTTGGTCAAGGAAGGAATAAAGAAAGAAATTAAGGACTTTTTAGAGTTCAATGAAAATGAAGCCACAACATACCCAAACTTATGGGACACATTGAAAGCATTTCTAAGAGGAAAACTCATAGCTCTGAGTGCCTCCAAAAGGAAACTAGAGAGAGCACACATTAGCAGCTTGACAACATACCTAAAAGCACTAGAACAAAAGGAAGCAAATTCACCCAAGAGGAGTAGACGGCAGGAAATAATCAAACTCAGGGGCGAAATCAACCAAGTGGAAAGAAGAAGAACTATTCAAAGAATCAACCAATCAAGGAGCTGGTTCTTTGAGAAAATCAACAAGATAGATAAAACCTTAGCCAGACTCACTAGAGGGCACAGGGAAACATCCTAATTAACAAAATCAGAAATGAAAAAGGAGACATAACAACAGATCCTGAAGACATCCAAAACACCATCAGATCCTTCTACCAAAGGCTAGTATTGATAGTCTCTCATTGATAGTCTCCCAACTAAAAAAAAGCCCAGGACCAGATGGGTTTAGTGCAGAGTTCTATCAGACCTTCAAAGAAGATCTAATCCCAGTTCTTCACAAACTATTCCACAAAATAGAAACAGAAGGTACTCTACCCAACTCATTCTATGAAGCCACAATTACTCTGATACCTAAACCACAAAAAGACCCAACAAAGATAGAAAACTTCAGACCAATATCCCTTATGAATATTGATGCAAAAATCCTCAATAAAGTTCTTGCTAACCGAATCCAAGAACACATCAAAACAATCATCCATCCTGACCAAGTAGGTTTCATCCCAGGGATGCAGGGATGGTTCAATATACGGAAATTCATCAACGTAATCCAGTATATAAACAAACTCAAAGACAAAAACCACATGGTCATCTCGTTAGATGCGGAAAAAGCATTTGACAAGATCCAACACCCATTCATGATAAAAGTCTTGGAAAGATCAGGAATTCAAGGCCCATACCTAAACATGATAAAAGCAATCTACAGCAAACCAGTAGCCAAGTGTTGTTTTTTTATGTTTTTGGTTTTGCTGTTTGTTTTGGTTTTTTGTTTTTGTTTTTGTTTTTGTTTTTGTTTGTTGTTTTAGTCTGTTTTTGTTTTGTTGTTTTGTTTGGTTTGGTTTTGTTTCTGTCTTCCTGACCCCACTCCATTGATTGTTTTCCTTAACTCACTTGCAAACCTTGGCCATTGTCATTTCCCATCCTCCAGTCCTTGTTTGAAGTGTCTATTTCTGAAAGGAATGCTCATCACGGTGCCAGAAGGGACATCAGCAGGAAGAGGCTGAAGCTCTTCACTAGCGTCTGTAATGATAGAGTTGTGTGCTATTAATTGAAGCAGGGGATAGTGGTGGTGTTTTTGTTTTTATTTTGTTTTAATTTCCTTTTTTTTTTTAGTTTGAAAATACTATGAGAAATGAAAATGAGTTGCACAGACTGGTGCTGTTCTGCACCACTCTGCTCTGCTGGACCTGTACAGGATGTAGAACTGCAGCCAAACTACTGACTGGACTCCAGGACTAGTAAGAAAAGCACCATCATCATTTAAAGACCCATTATTTCTCAGACCTGCCTTAGTTTTGTAAGTTTTTTTGAAGTAACTATAATGGCAAAAGTCCATTTCTATCTCAGGTCTCATTGGATACAAACCCCATCTATTGCTGTATTGAATTGGTTTTTTGTTTTGTTTTTTTTTTTTAAGTTCTATTCAATTTAATTTTTTACTTAAAAAAGTTTTGGTATATATTAAGATGAAATTGAGGGTTTTTTCTCATTAGATTAATGTTCCCACTGTGGAAAATTGGGGATGTAGTATTTACGGTTGAAACCGCCAGTTATATAATAATCTATTTTACATGTGATAGTTTGTATTCAACTTTTCTATTCATTATCTTATGGTTGTGTTTATGCAATTTTTACTTAATAAAGTTTAAAGTTATTTTTACAAAAAGTAACTCGTGCATGCAAACAATAAACTAAAGGACTGTATAAACTTATGAAGCATTTAGACATATTTGGAACTTTAATCAAAGTCAGAAAGGTAGATTAATTTTATCTGGTATTACTTTGTACCTTCATCAGCAGTGCACTATCTGAGGCAACTAATAATAAGGAGAAATGACTTGTTTAATTTACAGCTTGGGAGATTTACATCTCAGATGGCATGGCCCCATTAGTAGGCACTATCACGGACACCAGGAGCTTTTGGGGACCCAAGCAGCCACATCTGGAATCAGGAAGGAGAGAGAGCGAGAGAGAGCGAGAGCGAGCGAGAGCGAGAGATGCTCACAATCTCACAATCCCTTCCCAGGACATGTCCCCTTTAAACTCTACCTATTAAAAGTTCAGGGCATCTCCCCACGATACTCCCCTGAGGATCAGTATACATGGACTCTGGCAGACACAGCCCAAGCCACACAGTCTTGATTTTCAAAACAACTGCCAAGCATATGTAAATTTGTATAAGATAGCAAGAGTACAGTGAGTCGCAGGCATATACTAATGCATTTAGGTTTCAGACCAGAAAACTAGACACAAACACACCTCTGCTTGATCCTCAGACCTCACTAACATGGAGAGGCTGGGGCATAAGAGAAGATTGGGAGGAGGCAATAGTGGCACAAGGTCTAGTTAGTAGTGGTGTCAAAACTGCCCAAGAAACAATCCTAAAGCAAAAATGTACAAGTTGTTCCTTTGGCTGAATTCCTAGATGTCTCAGGAATTGGTGCTACCAGTTCACACTAGAAATGGAAATAAGAGAGGGAATCAAAATAAGAGGTGTTCAAGGTATTCAACACAGTAAACAAACTTTCACAGGCTATCCCTTAACAACCACACCATCATTCTAGCCAACCCTAATCCTTGGCAACCACCAAATTTTCTGTGCCGCATTATTGTGAAAGTACATTTTTAATTATAAAATATGCAAAAAGATATTTTCACATTGGAAAACAAACAAACAAAACAAAATACCAAATTATTCAGGTCTTTTGAAAAAAAGAAAAACCCACCCCAAACCTCCTTCTCATTCCAGGCCTTTTACTAGAGTTAGTGTTGGCTTACAGACAATTCTGCTAGGCTCCTCCCAACAACCACCTAGCAACAGCTTACATCATCATCTGCCACCATTGCCTGCCAGGTGCAGCAGCTTATAAAAGGACTACTCACTACCCCAGCCCTCTTTCTTCTCTTTTTCTCTCTACCCTCTTCTCCTTTCTCTCTCTCTCTCTCTCTCTCTCTCTCTCTCTCTCTCTCTCTCTCTCTCTCTCTCTCTCTCTCTCTCTCTCTCTCTCTCTCTCTCTCCACGTGTTCCCTCTCTTTCTTTCTATCCTTCTTCATCCCTGCTTTCTCTGCCTTTGTAGGTGTCTGCCTCTACCCCTCCTCCGGGTCTCTGCTCCCTTTCCTTCCCCACAATAAAATTCTCTTAAGTCAAAAAAATAAAAAATTTTTTTAAAAGGCAGGTATTGCTTGTAGCTGATTCTTCAATTAAAAATTAAAAATAGATTTTTTTCATACACTGTACTCTGATTGTTTTTCTCTCCCTTAATCCCCACAGGTCTTTCCCACTTCTCCACCCACCTGATCCATAGCATTTCATTCTCTCTCTCTCTCTCATTAGAATCAAAACAAGAATTAATAATAATAATGATAATAATAATAGTGATATTATAAGATAAAACAAACCAGAATAGGACAAAACAAACAAATAAATGGGGGCGGGGGGA
Source organism: Mus caroli (assembly GCF_978045245.1). Classification (NCBI taxonomy): domain Eukaryota; kingdom Metazoa; phylum Chordata; class Mammalia; order Rodentia; family Muridae; genus Mus; species Mus caroli. The sequence continues at coordinate 45,037,715 of NW_028227272.1, forward strand.
GGCCAAAGAAAAAGCACAAGAAACATATGTAAGTTCTAAGACAAACACATTCACACACTGAAAACTCGTAAACACAAAATCAGAAATCATAATGCATAAGAAAACGATTTATAAGGTTAAAAAAAAATGCCTAGACAAAGCATTATGAAACAAAAAGTCTCCAAAAATGTGACTGAGTTCTTTTTTCTGTGTTGACCATCAATTGCTGTCTATGGAGCCTGAAGAGGTCCCCAGAGATGACACAGAACAGACCCAAACACCAAATTCTCAGCACAAAAGAGATTCACTACCCTGGAAGCATAATGGGTAGATTACGGCTGCCTCTAAACCAGACAAAGGCAAACAGCAGCTGTTTCTGCAGAAGTGGTTTTTAAGGGAAAGCAGGGAAATCTGTGTTAAGATGAGTTAGTAAGTCCTGATTCAACCTGTTAGCCAGTGTAGTCAAAATATGAATTTTGATTGCTGGATCTTGGTGTTTTGATAGCTGGGTTAGTCAGGGGGAAAAAAAAGTGGTCAAATAAGGGAATAGACCTCAGGGGCTAACTTTAGGCATTGGTGGCGCATGCCTTTAATCTCAGCACTTGGGAGGCGGAGGCAGGAAGATTTCTGAGTTCAATGCCAGCCTGGTCTACAGAGTGAGTTCCAGGACAGCCAGGGCTACACAGAGAAACCCTGTCTCAAAAAAGAAAGAAAGAAAGAAAGAAAGAAAGAAAGAAAGAAAGAAAGAAAGAAAGAAAGAAAGAAAGAAAGAAAGAAAGAAAGAAAGAAAGAAAGAAAGAAAGAAAGAGAAAAAAGAAAAGAAAAAAAAAGAAAAAAGAAAAGAAAAAAAAGGTAAAAAAAGAAAAAAGAATTGTAATCTAATGGTTTAGCAAGGGAGAGGGAAGGGGAAAGGCAAGACCTACTTCCACAGTCGTCCTTGCTGTTTATTGTTGTTGTTGCTATTTTAACACCTTGAAGGAAAGAAGATCAACTATGCAAGAAGCAGAAAGTGTGAAGATTATTACTGTATTGGAAACAAAATAAACTACTGCATGCATACAGATAAACAGTGGGATAAAAGGCATAGCCATTTAGAAAGAGTTCTTTAAACTGAATACCTCATCACTGAACTGAAAAACGAAAGAAGAAAGGGGTTACTCAGAAACAAGTTATGCCCAATTAAAATACCGTCACACTTCTAGAGCTGAAACCAGAACCTTAAAGACCCGTTGTAATAACTATGAAGTCCCAAAGGAGTGTGCGAAGATCAATTCAAGGTCAAAATTAAGTGTGAAGGGAAAAGGTCATTTGGGGCACTCAGCATTTCTTAGGAGTTTCCCTGCCTTGCTCAGGCATCTAAGTAATGAGAAAGGGCTTCTATTTTTTTAATACTTTTTATTAGGTATTATCCTCATTTACATTTCCAATGCTATCCCAAAAGTCCCCCATACCCTCCCACCCACTCCCCTACCCACCCACTCCCACTTTTTGGCCCTGGCATTCCCCTGTACTGGGGCATATAAAGTTTACAAGTCCAATGGGTCTCTTTCCAGTGTTGGCCGACTAGGCCATCTTTTGATACATATGCAGCTAGAGTCAAGAGCTCCGGGATACTGGTTAGTTCATAATGTTGTTCCACCTATAGGGTTGCAGATCCCTTTAGCTCCTTGGGTACTTTCTCTAGCTTCTCCATTGGGAGCCCTGTGATCCATCCAATAGCTGACAGTGAGCATCCACTTCTGTGTTTGTTTGGCCCCGGCATAGTTTCACAAGAGAGTCTTTTCAGCAAAATCTTGCTGGTGTATGCAATGGTGTCAGCGTTTGGAAGCTGATTATGGGATGGAACCCTGGATATGGCAGGCTCTAGATGGTCCATCCTTTCGACACAACTCCAAACTTTGTCTCTGTAACTCTTTCCATGGGTGTTTTGTTCCCAATTCTAAGAAGGGACACAGTGTCCACACTTTGGTCTTCGTTCTTCTTGAGTTTCATGCATTTAACAAATTGTATCTTATATCTTGGGTATCCTTAGTTTTTGGACTAATATCCACTTATCAGTGAGTACATATTGTGTACTCTCTGGGCCTCTCTTTCCAGTGATGGCCGACTAGGCCATCTTTTTATACATATGCAGCTAGAATCAAAAGCTCTGGGGTACTGGTTAGTTCATAATGTTGTTCCACCTATAGGGTTGCAGATCCCTTTAGCTCCTTGGGTAGTTTCTCTAGCTCCTCCATTGGGGGCCCTGTGATCCATCCAATAGCTGACTGTGAGCATCCACTTCTGTGTTTTCAAGGCCCCGGCATTGTCTCACAAGAGACAGCTATATCTGGGTCCTTTCAGCAAAATCTTGCTAGTGTATGCAATGGTGTCAGCGTTTGGAAGCTGATTATGGGGTGGATCCCTGGATATGGCAGTCTTTAGATGGTCCATCCTTTCATTACAGCTCCAAACTTTATCTCTGTAACTCTTTCCATGGGTGTTTTGTTCCCAATTCTAAGAAGGGGCACAGTGTCCACACTTTGGTCTTCGTTCTTCTTGAGTTTCATGCGTTTAACAAATTGTATCTTATATCTTGGGTATCCTAAGTTTTTGGGCTAATATCCACTTATCAGTGAGTACATATTGTGTGAGTTCCTTTGTGATTGTGTTACCTCACTCAGGATGATGCCCTCCAGGTCCATCCATTTGCCTAGGAATTTCATAAATTCATTCCTTTTAATAGCTGAGTAGTACTCCATTGTGTAAATGTACCACATTTTCTGTATCCATTCCTCTGTTGAGGGGCATCTGGGTTCTTTCCAGCTTCTGGCTATTATAAATAAGGCTGCTATGAACATAGTGGAGCATGTGTCCTTCTTACCGGTTGGAACATCTTCTGGATATATGCCCAGGAGAGGTATTGCGGGATCCTCCTGTAGTACTATGTCTAATTTTCTAAGGAACCACCAGACTGATTTCCAGAGTGGTTGTACAAGCTTGCAATCCCACCAACAATGGAGGAGTGTTCCTTTTTCTCCACATCCTTGCCAGCATCTGCTGTCACCTGAATTTCTGATCTTAGGAGAAAGGGCTTCTATTAAACAGAACATGTAAGGTGGCAAAGAGAAAGATAAGGAGTTGAGAAGACAGTGGACACTCCACAGAAGGGAAAATACAATTTTCAGTGACAGTAGTAGGTGTCTCTGGCACAGCTGTACTCCAGCAGAGAGGAAAAACAAGAGGCATTAGAGTGAGAGTCGTGGAGTCTTCAGAGAATGAGTTCTCCAGGAAGATAAAGCTAATGGCCCCCTTGCTGCATCTCAGCATCCTGAGAGGATATCCAGGCAATTAGTCTCCAGGGAAAACAGTCATTTGTGCACACAAATCAAACGATCAAGATCCCCGGTGGGCTCCTCTCTCCATAGCACTGAACTCATCTGTCAGGAGATGAGTGTTGAGAAGTGGCACTTGTGCAGTCGGGATGGACAGTGGAGAAAGTGAGATGGCTCTGTAAATTCCACAATCAGACGTGGACCGGTGATGCTTCAGGCCAATAAGCCAAGAAGTGTTGAGAAAGCATGCTACTAGGAGATGCAGGAACACATCCCAAGTCGTCCACAAGAAGTAGGTAGAAAAAGCTTGTAAGAACTATTGTTTCTTTTCTCTCCCCCTCTTCATAGTGTATCTTTTGAAGTGAATTGCTAAGGCCAGTCCATCTGTACTCAGAGAAAGGAATTAAGGTCCAATTTTTACAGAGCCCTGTAGCCAGGTGAGGGAGGAAATGAGACCTACTTCCTAAGAGTGACATTGTTATGTTAATATTTTGAAGTATACGTCAATTTGTTTATTTTTTAATATATGTTCTTTATCAATGCAGAGTAATAGATTCACTTTTAATTGAATCACATTTCTGTGCCTTTAATTATTGTGTGAATTATTTTTAATTTCTTAAATATTTTGTCCATTTTCTTTTATGCGTATGCACATTTTGCCTGTGTGTATGTCTGCACACCAAGTACGTGTAGTGCCCGAAGAGGTCAGAAGAGGACACCAGATCCCCTAGGACTGGAGTTACAGAGAGTTGTGAGCAGCCATGTGGGTACTAAGTGAACCCTAATCCCTCTGGAAGAGCAGTTGGTGCTCTTAACCTCTCACCAACTCTGCAGACCCCACTGTAAGCCTTCCCAGGGAGAGCTCCTTCAGGTTGGCTCATTATCATGTGACACATTTTTTTCCCAGTTCTTCCCTCCTGTCACTGTCTCCTCTTGCAACTTCTCTGAGTAGCCTGCCATGCCTTCAAGCAGGAACCTTTCATGTATCACTGTGTTTGATTAGCTTGTATTTTGTTAAAGAACTTGAATCTTCTGGTATAACCATGTGGGCCATTAGGGTATAGTAACTTGTCTTCTCTTGTAATGATGTTTCCTTTTTCCTTTTCTCTCTTTTTTTATTAATTTATTTATTTATTCACTTTACAACTCAATTATAGTCCCCCTCTCCCTCCTCTCCTCCAAGACCCAACCTGACAAATACCTCCCCCCAACTACCCTTTCAGAGAAGGGGCTTGAAGCCCCCTTTGGGAACAGCCCTGCCCTGGGACATCAAGTCACAAGAAGACTAAATACATCCTCTCCCACTGAGACCCAGTTAGGAAGTCCAGTTAGGGGAAGGGGATCCAACAGCAGGTAACAGAGTCAGAGATAGCTCTCCCTCCCATTTGAATTGTTAGAGAACCCACATGAATACCAAGCTACACATCTGCTACGTATGTATAAGGGGCCTATTTCTACTCCCTGCATGCTCTTTGGTTGGTGGTTCAGTCTGTGAGCCCGCATAGGCCCAGGTTAGTTTACTCTGTAAGTTTTCTTGAAGTGTCCCTGACCCCTCCAGCTCACCCAAACTTATTCCCCACTCTTCCATAAGACTCCCCAAGTCTGGCTGTGGATCTCTCCGTTTCCATCTGATGCTGGATGAAGCCTCTCAGGAGACAGATATGCTAGGCTCCTGTGTGCAAGCATTCTGCAAGCAAATAAAGCTGCCATGAACATAGTTGAGCAAGTCTCCAGCAGGGCATCTTTTGGGTATATACCCATTAGTGGTAGAACTATTCTCAGTTTTCTGAGCAACCACCAAATTGATTTCCAGAGTGGTTGGTTGTACAAGTTTGCACTCCCACCAGCAATGAAGGAATGTTCCCTTTGTTCCACATCCTTGCCAGCATGTGCTGTCCCTTGAGGTTTTTAATCCTAGCCATTCCATTGGGTAGAAGGTGGAACCTTAAGAGTCTTTTTTGACTTGCACTTCCCTGATGTGTATGGATGCTGAACATTTCTTTAAATGCTACTTGGCTATTAGAGATCTCCCTGGTGAGAATTATCTGTTTAGCTCTGTACCCATTTTTTAATTGGGTTGTTTGGTTTGTTGGTGTCCAATCTTGAATTTTTTTATATGTTTTGGATATTAGTCCTGTCAGATGTAGGGTTGTCGAAGATTTTTTTTCCCAATTTGTAGGCTACTATGTTGTCCTATTGACAGTGTCCTCCGCCTTGCAAATGCTTTTCAGTTTCACAAGGTCACATTTATTTATTGGTGATCTTAGTGCCTGAGCTCTTGGTATTCTGTTCAGAAATTTGTCTTCAGTGCCAATGAGTTCAGGGAAGATCCCACTTTCTCTTCTATTAGATTTAGTGTGTCCGGTTTTATGTTGAAGTCTTTGATCTTAGATTTTCAGTTTGTACATGGGTGTATTTGCACTCTTCTACATGCAGACATTCAGTTAGACCAGTGACATTTGTTGATGTTTTCTTTCTTTCATTTTATGGATTGGGCTTCTTTGTCAAAAGTCAAGTATCCATAAGTGCGTGGGATTATTTTTGTGTCTTTGGTTCTATCTATTCCACTGCTCAATCTGTCAGCTTTTATCCCAATACCATGTAATTTTTAGTTGCTCTGTATTAGTGTAGCTTGAAATCAATCAGGAATGCTGATACTGGGGGCTGGTGAGATGGCTCAGTGGGTAAGAGCACCCAACTGCTCTTCCGAAGGTCCAGAGTTCAAATCCCAGCAACCACATGGTGGCTCACAACCATCCGTAACGAGATCTGACGCCCTCTTCTGGAGTGTCTGAAGACAGCTACAGTGTACTTACATATAATAAATAAATAAATCTTTAAAAAAAAAAAAAAAGGAATGCTGATACCTCCAGTAGTTGAGGATTGTTTTAGCTATCCTGAGGGTTTTTTGTTTTTGTTTTTGTTTTCCCGTATGATGTTGAAAATTGGTCTTTCAGGACCTATAAAGAGTTGTGTTGGACTTTTAATGGGAATTGCATTGAATCTGTAGATTGCTATTGTTAAATAGCCATTTTCACCATGTTAATCCTACTGATTCATGAGCCGAGAGATCCTTCCATCTTCTGATACCTTCTTCAGTTTCTTTCTTCAGAAACTTGAAGTTCTTGTCATACAAGTCTTTCATTTGCTCGGTTAGAGTTATGCCAAGATATTTTATATTATTTGTGGCTATTGTAAATGGTGTTGTTTCTCGAATTTCTTTCTCAGTCCACTTGTTGTGGAAAAGAGGGCTACTGATTTTTTTAGTTAATTTTGTATCCAGACATTTGCTGAAGGTGCTTACCAGCTGTAGGAGTTCTGTAGTAGAATTTTTGGGGTCACTTATGTACACTATCATAACCATCTGCAATTAGTGATACTTTGACTTCTTCCTTTCCAATTTGTATTCCCTTGATCTCAATTACTTGTCTTACTGCTCTTAGTAAAACTTCAAGTACTCTGTTGAATACATACAGAAAGAGTGGGCAGCCTTGTCTTGTCCCTGATTTTAGTGGAATTGCTTTAAGTTTATCTCCATTTAAGTTGGCATTGGCTATTGGCTTGTTATATATTGCTTTTATTATGATTAGATATGCACTTTATATTTCTGGAGCTCTCCAAGACTTTTAACATAAAGATGTGTTAGATTTTTGTCAAAGGCTTTTTCAGCATCTAATGAGATGATCATGTGGCTTTTTTTTTTCAGTCTGTTCATATGGGAGATTACATTGATGGGTTTTCATATATTGAATCACCCCTGCATCCCTGGGATGAAGCCTGCTTGATCATGGCAGATCATGTTTTTTATGTGTTCTTCGATTTTGTTTGTGAGCTTTTTATAGACTATTTTTGCATCAATGTTCATAAGGGAAACTAGTCTGAATTCTACTTGTTTGTTGAGTCTTTGTGTGGTTTAGATATCAGGGCTTCCCTTAGTCCTGTGAAGGTTCAATGCCCCAATATAGGGGAATGCCAAGGTGGGGAGGTGAGAGTCGTGGGGGAGCAGGGGAAGGGAGGATGGAATGGGGGGTTGCCAGAGGGGAAACTGAGACAGGGGATAACATTTGAAATGTAAATCAATAAAATATCCCATAAAAAATATATCAGGGCCTCATAAAATAAGTTTGGCAATGTTCCTTCTGTTTCTATTTTGTGGAATAGTTTGAGGAGAATTGGTATTAGCTCTTCTTTAAAGTCTGGTAGAAATTGTGTTAAAATCATCTGGCTTCTTTGGTTAAAAGAGTTTTGATGACTGCTTCTATTTCCTTAAGGGTTATAGGACTATTTAAATAGTTTACTTGATCTTAACTTAACTTTGATAAATGGTATCTATCTAGAAAATTCTCCATTTTGTTTAGATTTTCCAATTTTGTGGAATACATGCTTTCAAAGTAAGACCTAATGATTCTTTAAATTTCCTCAGTGTCTGTTATATCTCCCTTTTCATTACTGATTTTGTTAATTTGGATACTGTCTCTGCCTTTTAGTTAGTTTGGCTAAAGGTTTGACTATTTTGTTGATTTTCTCAAAGAACCAGCTGTTGGTTTCATTGATTCTTAGTATTTTTCTTTGTTTCTAATTTATTGATTTCAGCCCTTTGTTTGATTACTTTCTACCATCTACTCCTCTTGGGTGTGTTTGTTTGTTTCTTTCTTTTTTTTTTCCCTAGAGCTTTTGTATGAAGGTACTTAGTGCTATGAATTTATCACTGCTTTCATTGTATTACATAAGTTTGGTTATGTTGTGCATTCATTTTCATTGAGTTCTAGAAAGTTTTTAAGTTCTTATTTCTTACCTGACCCAGTGATCATTGAGTTGAAGAACTTTTGTTTCCTTAATTGGCATGTGTGTTTAATGTGAAGAACTTCAAAGTAAAATAATAATATCAATAATAACAATAAAAATAATAACAACAATAGCAACAAAAATTTATTTAAAGTGTTCAATATCAACACTCCTCAGTCATCAGAAAAATGCAAATGAAAACTACCTTGAGGCAGCGAGGCACCTTACTGCAGTCAGAAGAGATATTACCACAACAAATGGTGGAGAGAACATGGGGAAGGAGGAACTCTGATTCACCACTGATGTGAGCGCAAATTGATCCAGCTATATGGAAATTAGTTGTGGGTCCTCAAAAGATCAAAAACAGAATGACCATGTGAACCATCCATACCCACTCCTGCATGCATGCATACTCAGAGAACACTATGTCCTACCATGAAATATTTACATAGCCATGTTTATTGCTGTTCTGTTTACTGTAGCAAGGAAATGGCATCAGCCTTGATATCCATCAACAAGAGAATGAATAAGGAAAATGTGGGAAAGCATAATATTAAGGAATAACTAAAGTCAAATGTAAAAAGACTCATGGTATCTCTGATTCCATGATTCCACCCTGCCGTGTGTGCATGTTAACAGGTGTAATCAGGGGAGTATAACCTTGAGAAAGGAAACTTAGAAAGAGGAATATTGCCATGCTCCCGAGTTCTGGCCTTCTGAAAACCCACGGAAGAGAAAAAGAAAGAGAAATATTAGATGATGAGGAAGAATAGAATGTTGGCCTAAAATAGACATGACTCATGAAAGAGGATGTAAAGCTATTTTACCTTATTTTAAACGCTGTCATAGTTTTTTTTTCCCCTTTGTGGTAGGTAAGTACATTTAAAAAACGAAATTGGTAATGACCCAAACTATATATAAAGACTCAACACAATAAAAGAGTATTAGATATTATAAGTCTTTCATGAACATAGTTGCAAAAATATTCAACAAAATTCTTGCAAACGGAATCCAAGAACACATCAAAATAATCATACAGGATGACTAAGTAGGCTTTGTCCCAGAGATGCAGGTGTAGTTCAACATATGCATATCAGTAAATGTAATCCGCCATGTAAGTATACTAAGGAAAAAAACCACACACACATACACATATGATCATCTCATTGTATACAAAAAAAAAAAAAGCCTTTTATGATACCCTTTCATGATAAAACACCCTTTCATGATAAAAGTTCTGGAGAGAACAGGGATACAGGTACATACCTCAACACAATAAAGGCAGTTTACAGCAAGCCTATAGCCAACGTCAACTTGAATGAAGAGAAACTCAAAGCAATTCCACTAAAATCAGGAACAAGACAAGGTTGTCTACTCTCTTCGTATTTGTAGTGGTTTAACTAGGTTTGCCCTCCCACTAGACTCATGTATTTAAGTATGCTTGGCACAAGAAGTGGCACTATTAGGAGGTGTGGCCTTATTGTAGGAAGTATATCATTGTATGGGGTGGGCTTTAAGACCCTCCTCCTAGCTGCCTAGAAAATATTCTTCTCCTGGTTCCCTTCAGACCAAGATGTAGAACTCTCAGCTCCTTTTTCGATACTGTGCCTGCCTGGACACTATCATGGTTCTCTCCGGATAATAAGGGACTGAACCTCTGAACCTGTAAGCCAGCCCCATTTAAATGTTACCTTTATGCAAGTTGCCTTGGTCATTGTGTCTCTTCACAGCAATAAAACCATAACTAAGACAATACTTATTCTATATAGTACTTGACGTTCTACTGAAGCAATAGGACAAATGAAGGAAATTAAGGAAATGCAAATTAAAAAGAAAGAAGACAAAATATCATCATTTAGAGATGATATGATAGTTTGCATAAGTGACCTGATAAAACCTTCCAATAAACTCCTATGTAGCTGAAAAATACTTTCAGCAAAGTAGTTGGATATAAAATAAACGTGCATAAATCAATACCCTTCCTATGTACAAATGACAGACTGAGGAAAAAAATCAGGGAATCAACACCTTTCATAATAGCCTCAAGTAAAAATAAAATATCTTGAGGTAACTTTAACCAAACAATTGAAAGACATGTACACTAAAGACTTCAAGTCACTGAAGAAATAAATTTTAAAAACTATCAGAAGATGGAAAGATGGACTAATATAGTAAAAATGCCCATTGTATCAAAAGAAAGATATAGATTTGATGCAATCCCCATTAGAATTCAAACACAATTCTTCATGAATCTTGAAAATACAATTTCCGGCTTCATATAGGAGCACACACACGCTCAGACACACACACATACAGAACCTGAACAATAAAAGAATTACAGGAACTCTCATCATTGTTGATCTCAAGTTATACTACAAAGTTATATAGTAATTAAAACTATATAATAACCATAAAAATAACCATAAAACCAGACAGGTTTTTCAAAGGAATTAAATGGAAATCCAAGACATGAGCCCATACACTTATGGACACTTTGTTTTTGACAAAGAAGCCAGAAATATGCACAGGAAAAAGACAGCACCTTCAACAAATAATGCTAGTTAAACTGCATGGACTCATGTGGAAGAAGGTAATTACATCCCTACCTATCACCCTGCACAAAACTCAACTATAAATGGGTCAAAAAACCTCAACATAAAACCAGATACTGAAGCTGATAGAAAAAGTGGAGAGTAGGCTGGAATTCATTAGCATAGGAGAAGACTTTCTGAACAGACACCATTAGCACAGACACTAAGATCAACAATTAATAGATAGGAACTCATAAAACCGAAAAGCTTCTGGAAAGCAAAGGATGCTATCAATAAGACAAAGAGGCAGCCTAAACAATAGACAAAAAGATTTTACCAACTCCCTATCTGATAAATGTCTAATAGCCAAATATATAAAGAACTCAAGAAACTAGATATCAAAAAGCCAAATAATCCCATTTTAAAATGGAATATAGATCTAAACAGAGATATTTCAATACAGGAATATCAAATGGCTGAGACATAGTTAAAGAAATGCTCAACATCCGTGGTCATCAATGAAATAGAAATCAAAACTTCTTTGAGATTCCATCTTACACCTGTCAGAATAGCTAAAATCAAAAAACATAAATGGCAGCTTCTGATGGTGAGGATGTGGACTAAGGGAACTCTCTTCTGTTTCTGATTAGAGTGCAACCTTGGAAATTGGTATGGTGGTTCCTCTGAAAATTAGAAATTGATATATCGCAAAACCCAGCCAAACCACTCTTGGGCATATACTCAATGGACATTCCATCCTACCACAGGGTCACTTGCTCAACTATGTTTATTGCAGCTTTATTTATAGTGTCAAGAAACTGGTAACAACCTAGATGTCCCTCAATCAAAAAATAGATAAAGGAAATATGGTACATTTTACATGATTGAGTATTAATTACTCTGCTGTTAAAAAATAAATGAGATTGTGAAATTCACAAGCAAATTGATGGAACTAGAAAAAAAAAAAGAAAATAGCCTTAGTGAAGTACCCTAGACCCAGGAATATGGTATGCTTTCACATATACGTGGATAGTAGCTGTTGCCTGAATAATAATCAAGCTACGATCCACAGGCCCAGAGAAGCTAGCTAAAGAGAAGGTCTCTAGGAGGAATACCTGGATCTCCTTGAGAAGGGAAAATAACAGATTTTGTGAGTGGACCGGGGGTATGTGGGGAGAGTAGTGAGAAGGATCAGGTATGAGGGGGTAGGGATGGAGGAAAAGAGTGCAGTGAAGGACAGGTGGAATTGAGGGGAACTTGAGGGTGCTATAGAAACCTACTGCAGTAGAAACTATGAAAACCTGGAATCCATGAGGGTGAGTACAGTGACAATTCCTAGTAATGGAGAATTTGGAGTCCAAACTGGCCAACTTTTGTAGATAGACAAGGCTTTCAGTGGGTTGCATTTGATTGAGTTGTTGATTGAGGGGTTCCAGTACAAATCCTTAAATAACCCAGGCTGACAGAGACTATTCTCCAAAAACTGGCAAATGACCACATTGCAGAGGATACATCCACGAAGCTCATTGAACACAGTGAGATTAAACTGGTGTCTGCACAGGACCTTCACCTCTTACATTCTGGTCTCTTTGGTGTGGAGAGATACTCTGCAGGCTATAGAAAGAAACTTCTGGACACCAACCCAGCCACAAAACCCTCCCCGCCTACTATCTCTCCTGCTTGCAAGATGTGCTGGCACATGGATGTGGTGAACTTGTAGGAGAGGCCAATCAATGTCAGATTTAATTTGAGTCCCATGCCAAGATAGGGAGGCCATGATCTACACTTCCTGGATGGCCAGAAACCAGAGACTGGATAGCCCAGCCTAGAGATCTAGGATAGAACCAAATATTACTAGCAGAAAGAGGAGGAAGAGGAGGAGGAGGAGGAAAACAGTTGAATGATTCCTACTGACACTTTGCTATACTCAAAGATCAGTGCTTTCTCCAGATGTCTACAGAGAGGCTTCATCCAACAGCAGATGGGAGTAGGTCCAAAGACCCACAGCCAGCTATTATGGGGAAAGAGAGTCTAAATTGGAGGTCTCCATTGGCTTTCTCCCCTCTGATCTTTAGGAATACCTCACAGAAGAGGGGGCAGAGAGATTTAAGGAGTCAGAGGGGATGAAGGACACTAGGAAAATTGCCATGGCCCACTGAATCAATTGTACTCACATGCATTTACAGAGACTGAAGGAGCAAGCATGAAGTCTGCATGGGTCTGCACAAGGTCCTTTGCATAGATGTTATGGTTGTTAGGTTGGTGTTTTGGTGGGAATCTTGACATTGGAAGCAGGTTTTCTTTTCTTTTGATTGCTCTTTGGACTCTTTTCCTCCTATTGGATTCCTGTCGTAGTCAGTGTTTCTATTTCTGCACAAAATTTCATGACCAAGAAACAAGTTGGGGAGAAAATAATTTATTCAGCTTACACTTCCACGTTGCTGTTCATCACCAAAGGAAGTCAGCACTGGAACTCACACAGGGCAGAAACCTGGAGGCAGAAACTGATGCAGAGGCCATGGAGGGGTGCTACTTACTGGATTGGTTCTCCTGGCTTGCTCAGCTTGCTTTCCTATAGAACCCAGGACTACCAGCCCAGATATGGCACAACCCACAATGCCCTCCCACCCTTGATCACTAATTGAGAAAATGCCTTACAGCTGGATCTCATGGAAGCATTTCCTCAAGGGAGTCTCCTTTCTCTGTGATAACATCAGCTTGTGTCAAGTTGACAAACAAAACTAGCCAGTACAATTCCCTTGTCAAGTCCTGATAGGAAGGATTTTGTCTTGTTTTATAGGATCTTGTTTTGTCATGTTTGGTTGTTGTCACTTGGAGGCCTGCTCTTTCCTGAGAAGAAATGGAGAGAGAGTGGATCTGGGGTTGATAGGAGGTGAGCAGGAAGTGGAGAGAAGGGAAACTTTGGTCTGAATGTATGATATAAGAGAAGAATCTATTTCAAGACAGAGAATATAAAATCCTAAGAAGTGAGGATCCATGGCTCCAGAATGGCCATTATAATGATATAGAAGTTCACTGAAATATGTAAAGTTTGGAACCAACTGTTCATTTGAATGATCACTGTTATCTAGTTATGTGATGTTTCTACTTGCCTGTTCATTGCAATTAAATAATTTTATTTAATATTAAAAAGGTTATGACTGGTCTTCCTTAAAACTCTCAAGGACATCAAAAACAAAGTCTAATGTGATGGCCTAGCTAAAAAGAGCCTCAGGTGGCATGACAGCTGAATGCAATCTCACATTCTCAGCAGGATCATGGAGTAGAAAAACAGCAATGGGTGAAACTAAGGCAAGCTGGAATACATTGCAGAATTTAATTAATAATAATTCATCAGTACTGGTTCACTAATTACAATTACTTCATCATCACAAGAGAGAAGAAACTGGGTAAGGAGGTCACGAGAACTCAGTACTACACTCTTGATATTTCTATAATTCTAAATTTGCTTTTAAAATAAAATCTGGTTTTAAAAATACACACACATATATATATAAATCTTAAAAGGCATTATTGTAAGTGATTATGTGTTAAGAATATACAGCAATAGAATAATAAACCATCAATAGCCTAATGTTATGTGAGTGGGGATTTGTAACCTAGTATGAATTTTCAACAACACTATAACATCATAAGTATTATAGAAATCACTTATCTCAGGATTCTAAGGATCATGTCTAAGGATCAGGCTTCTCAATCCAGAGACAAAGGCCATGATGGGATGGAGCCAGAAGACATCACTAAGAGTAACTGGAATGAAATTATAGATAACTTCAATGACTTGAATCTCTCACAATCTCTTCTCCGTGGTATTTATGCCCGTGGTTTGGAGAAGCCCTCTGCCATCCAGTAGCGAGCTATTCTTCCTTCCATCAAGGGTTATAATATGATTGCTCAAGTCCAGTCTGGGACTGAGAAAACAGCTACATTTGCCATATCTATTTTGAAGCAGATTGGATTAGATCTAAAGGCCACTCAGGCTTTGATTCTCGCACTCATTCCTGAATTGGTTCAGTTGATACAAAAAGTGGTTATGGCATTAGGAGATTACATGGATGCATGTTGTCATGCCTGCATTAGGGGCACCAACATGCATGTTGAGGTGCATAAGCTGCAAATGCTCCCTGTATCATCATGGACACCCCTGGCTGGATGTTTGATATACTTTACTGGAGATACCTATTCCCCAAATAATCAAGGTGTTCGTACTAGATGAAGCAGACAAAACCTTAAGCCATGGGTTCAAGGACCAGATCCACAATATATTCTAAAAGCTCAACAATAACACACAGGTAATTTTGTTGCCTGTCTGATACAATGTCTTCTGATGTCCTTGAGAGACCAAGAAGTTCAGGAGAGAAACTCATATTCTTGGTCAAGAAGGATGAGTTGACTCTGGAGGGTAAACACCAATTCTACATGAATGTAGAACGAGAGGAGAGGAAACTTAACACATTGTGTGACTCATATGAAACACTGACTGTCACCCAGGCAGTAAGCTTTCTTCGTGCCAGAAGGAAGGTGGACTGGCTCACTGAGAAGACGAATGCCTGGGATTTCAGAGTTTTGTCATGCATGGAGATGTGGATAAAAAGGAATGAGATGTGATCAGCAGGGAGTTCTGGAATGCTTCTAGAAGAGTATTAATTACCATTGACCTGTAGGCCAGAGGCACTGATGTGCAGCAGATCTCCTTAATCATCAATTATGACCTTCTCACCAACTGAGAAATCTACATCCACAGAATCAGTTGAGATGGTTGGTTTGACCATAAGGGTATGGCTATTAACATGGTAACAGAAAACAAGAGGACTCTTCAAGACATTGAGACTTTCTACAATACCTCCATTGAAGGGATGCCCCTCACTGGTGCTGAACTTGTTTAAGGGGCTATTTTGCTACCAGGCCCTAGCCAGGGTTCAGTCCTGCTGAGGCTGAGGAATAGCTGGAGAAGGGAGAGAATCCAGGGTTCAGTCCTGCTGAGGCTGAGGAATAGCTGGAGAAGGGAGAGAATGGAGCCAAGGATGGACAGCTTGGGCTCTCTCTCTCTCTCTCTCTCTCTCTCTCTCTCTCTCTCTCTCTCTCTCTCTCTCTCTCTCTCCCCTTTCTCTCTCTCCTCTCTCCTTTCTCTCTCTCTCTCTCTCTCTCTCTCTCTCTCTCTCTCTCTCTCTCTCTCTCTCTCCCCTATCTCTCTCTCCTCTCTCCTTTCTCTCTCTCTCTCTCTTTCTCCCTCTCCCTCTCCCTCTCTCTCCCTCCTCTCTCTCTCCTCTCTCCTTTCTCTCTCTCTCTCTCTCTCTCTCTCTCTCTCCCCTCTCTCTCTCTCTCTCTCCTCTCTCCTTTCTCTCTCTATCTCTCTCTCTCTTTCTCCCTCTCCCTCTCCCTCTCTCTCCCTCCCCTCTCTCTCCTCTCTCCTTTCTCTCTCTCTCCCTCTCTCTCTCTCTCTCTCTCTCTCTCTCTCTGGATAAATGTTACTTTTTGAGGAAAAATAAATAACTTATCTCAGAAAATCTAGATAGGACATTGATAAAGAAGTCAATGCCAAGTCCTACCAGCTGAATGGCTAAAGTGAGTATCCCTACATCCAATAGAGTTCATATAACAATCAATGTAGCAACTGAGGAAAGGTAGATATTTCTATATTACCTTGTTATATAATTATCCAACACAATAACAACAAAATAATCTTCCATCAAATTACCCAATCAATCTAACCAAAAAAGGTGTAACTCAGAAGTGCAAAGTTCTGAGTTCAATCCCAGCACGTGTGCCCATGCATAGAGAAATACACACACACACACACACACACACACACACACACACACTTACTAATACACTCACTATATCCACATGTCTTTCTAAATAAGTCATACTATGATTTGGATCTCTTACGAAAGTTCTCAAAAGGTAATCGAGAGCATCTAGACAGAGATTATACCTTAAGCATTAGGAAAGTAGAGGATATATATTTATTATGGGAGCAGCAAGTTGTACTGAGCTGTGTGATCTTAGCATGCTTACATTCAGTCAGCGAGCCCGATTATGCTGGCTCCACATATTATTAATGGCTGTTTCAGCTCTGCAATGCTTACCAATTTGTCTGCAGTTTTTATGTGAATGCAAATTAGGAGACCCTGTCTTGTTGGTCCTGATAATGTGTAGTGAAGGCTTGCAAATCTATGGGCTGAAAAAGACAAGTTGCTGTGGTGAGAACTGGAGTCATAATTCAGACTCACACTCAGTGGATACTCCCTGGGAAACCTCCTGTTGCTAATATGGACACTAATGGCTAAGATGCACATGAATATCTTGAACTAAATCTTTTAAAATGTCAGAGTTGAGTTCAGGAGCGATACCAAATTAGCAAACCATTCATATATTATTTATGTATGTCTGGATAAACAAGTAAATTATACATAGGATTTTTAAGTTCTTATTCATATTTTACAGAAGCAAGTTCATCTTATGTAAATCTGAATATTAATTTTTAGCTTTTATTCTATTTCTCTATCTGATTTTTTTCTTATTTCTTAAATAATTGCAATATTTTTCCTTTCCTTTCTTCCTTCCCAAGTCTCCTATATACCTATATGCTTTCCTTCAAATTCGTGGCCTCTTTTTTTCCACTAATTGCTATGGCATGCATATATTTATATAGATATATATTCCTAAATATGACCTGTTTATAAGTTTTAAGGAAGAGAATTTTTGTGAAAAGAGAGGCTGGCAAGATGGCTTGGTGTGTAAAGGAATATGCCACCATGCCTGCAGATATTCATTTGATCTCAAGGCCCCTTCTAGTGCAAGAACAAAAGTGACAATACCATCACCTCCACACATATACCCCACTACATTACTTAACTAACTAACTAATTAATTAATTAATGTAATAATAGGAAAGGAGGAAAGAGGCAAGGGTGGAAATGTAAATATAATGTACTCATGTATGAAACTCTCAAGTAAATGGTTTATCAATTTTTTTTCACGTATAAAATGGAAATAAGCCAGGATCTCAAAAGTCCAATAAATTAGATCCTTCAAGATCATTTTACAGTTAGGGCGATGCTAAGCGGTTTTAAGAATGACAACTTTATATGAAGACCCCACAATACATATAACCGCAAGTGTGATACAAGGGACAATGAAGGGCATGAGATTGACCAGCAAGACAATACAGGGGAAGCTAAACAAACAGTATAGCTCATGTTCACAGACTGCTAATGAGTCTCTTAAAGGGAGAATTGTTGGAAAATGTTGAGGATCAAGTTTTCAAATCTAGAGATCCCCACACGCCTTCCTGCTCAAAGAGTAGAGGACTCTGCTGGGAAGGGTTTGCTGCTAATGTATTTATAGAATGATTGTATTTCATTCAAACCTGTATTCCTTTAGGAAGAATTAAAATCATTTTTAATGAAAAAAAAATCTAGAGACCCTCATCCCTTCTGTTCTACTGAAATATATCAATTATCGGGCAACTTGATTTTGATTTTTTTTTAATTATGATTGAATTACTTTAATGAACAGGAACGTTATCGGTATCTCCAGAGAGAGTTCTGGGAGGGTAGGAGGGAAACAGTGGCTCTGCCAGGATACCCTCAGGGAAAGTGGGAAAGTCCTGAATGTATCACTTTGATGGGGCTGTTGCATCAAACCATCATATACACAGAGCCTTAAGAAGCGTATACATTTCCTCACAATACCAGAGGCTAGAGGGGCAAGATCAAGCTGTGTTCAGGGCAGGTTTGCCCTGAGGATGACCATGTGAGGAGAGCTTCCCACTCGCTCCCTATACAATCACCCCCTTATGCATACACATTTATGAATTTCCTCTTTGTAGTAAGAAAATTGCTCAAGTTGTACTAGATAGAACCCTTATTGCTTCCTTACTTTAAGTAAATCACCTCTTTTCTTTAAGGCTTTCTCTCTAAATGCTTTCTGAAAAGCCAGGGCTGTGAAATGCAAACTTTGGGGGAAAGCAATGTGTCTTTAACAACAGCTGTGTGATAGGAAGTGACAGAAAAACAAGTCACCAGTGACAAAAAGGGAGCCTTCCCAGGTCAGAACTTGGAATTGGTGTTTCTATTTGTCCTGTTTGCTTTGCTCTGTGAAACAAAGCCTCCTTCAACAGCCCATATTGGCCTAAACTTGCTTTGTAGCTCAAGATGGACTTGAGTATCCGAGGCTGTGGTCCTCCTGCCTCCATCCTCTGGGTGCTGGGATACTACTGTGTGTGAGCCTCGGATTCACTTTTTAGATAAATCTTATCCTTTGTGATAGGGATAGCATATTAAATTAATTGAGTTATTTGGGGTCATTTTGTATGTGTGGGCCTGTGAGTCAGTTTTTAGATAATCCTAATTTTGGATTTTTCTTTATGTGTTCAGAGATTTAGTTAGAGCTTGAGAATTTTGTATTTTGAACATATTCATCTTCTCCCTACATTTCCTTCCAGATACACCCTTCATTCCCCATCCCCAACTCCGTGTCCTCTTCTCTTTTTTTCACACTTGAAATCCAATTTGTGCTGGATCCACATATTATATTCATAGATATATGGCCTTCCACTGGAATGTGGTCAACCTAGATCAAACCCAGAGTGTGATGCATGCTGGGCAAGTGCCCTGCCACTAAGTTGAAGCCCCAGCCCTATGTTCTGATCTTAATTAAATATTCCTGACATGTATTAAATAATACTGAGCATAGAGCTCAGTATTGTCCATTGATAGCTGATCAAGGAGATGCCATCATCATTAAGAATGTGACCACTGATAGGCTTCCCATGGTAAAGTGGAGAATCCCATATCCACGCATACATGGGCAGCATTAACTGGATTTATGGGGTTGTATAAGACAAAGAGACATGAAATCGGGAGGCTCATAAGTTGGAAGAAAGAAAATGGGGTTGGCAAATATAGCATTCCTTCATTTATATGTATTAAATTCTCAAGAATAAAGAAGATGGCTTTTTTTTTAATTCTACTTTATTTTTATTTTTTTTTTATTTTTTGAGACATCTTTTTTATTTTTTTTTCAATTTTTATTAGGTATTTTCTTCATTTACATTTCAAATGCTATCCCCAAAGTCCCCTATACCCTCCCCATCCCCTGTTCCCCTACCCACCCACTCCCACTTCTTGGCCCTATTGTTTCCCCTGTACTTCGGCATATAAAGTTTGCAAAACCAAGGGGCCTCTCTTCTCAATGATGGATGACTAGGCCATCTTCTGCTACATATGCAGCTAGAGACACGAGCTCTGGGGGTACTGGTTAGTTCATATTGTTCCACCTATAGGGTTGCAGACCCCTTCAGCTCCTTGGGTACTTTCTCTAGCTCCTCCATTGGGGGTCCTGTGTTCCATCCAATAGCTGACTGTGAGCATCCATTTCTGTTTGCCAGGCACTGGCATAGCCTCACAAGAGACAGCTATATCAGGGTCCTTTCAGCAAAATCTTGCTGGTATATGCAATAGTGTCTGCATTTTAAATGGAGTGCAAGAATAATGTTTATAAGATGTATTCCTATGATATCTCAATGTCTTCATTCCCTAGTTTTCATACTAAACAAATTACTTAATTTTTCTGATCCTAATTTCTTTTTTTATTATTTTGTTTTGGTTTTTTCTTCTTTTTTTCCCTTTTTTTTTAAATTAGATATTTCTTGTATTTACATTTCAAATGTTATTCTCTTTCATGGTTTCCCCTCCAAAACCCCATATTCTATCTCCCCTCACCCTGCTCACCAACCCACCCACTTCCAATTCCCTGTCCTGGCATACACCTACACTAGGGAATCAAGCCTTCTCAGGACCAAGGGTCTCTCCACCCATTGATGTCCAACAAGGCCATCCTCTGCTACATATGCAGTTGGAGCCATGGGTCCCTCCATGTGAACCCTTTGGTTGGTGGTTTAGTCCCTGGGAGTTCTGGGGGAACTGGTTAGTTCATATTGTCGTTCCTCCTATGGGGCTGCAAACCCCTTCAGCTCCTTAGGTCCTTTCTCTAGCTCCTCCATTGGGGAACTTGTGCTCTGTCCAATGGTTGACTGAGAGAGCATCGACCTCTGAATTTGTCAGGCACTGGTGGAGCCTCTCAGGAGACAGCTGTAACAGGCTCCTGTCAGCAAGCACTTGTTGGCTTCCACAGTATGGTCTAGGTTTTGTGACTGTATGTGGGATGAATCGCCAGGTGAGGCAGTCTCTAGATGGCCTTTCCTTCAGTCTCTGCTCCACACTTTGTCTCTGTATTTTCTCCCACTGGTATTTTGTTCACCCTTCTAAGAAGGACCAGAATATTCATACTTTGGTCTTCCTTCTTCTTGAGCTTCATTTGGTCTGTGAATGGTATCTTGGTTATTCCAAAGTTCTAGGTTATTATCCAGGTATCAGTGAGTGTATACTATGTGTGTTCTTTTGTGATTGGGTTACCTCACTCAGGATGATAGTTTCTAGTTCCATCCATTTACCTAAGAATTTCATGAAGTCATTGTTTGTACTAGCTGAGTAGTATTCCTTGTATAAATGTACCACATTTTCTGTATCCATTCCTCTGTTAAAGGACATCTGGGTTCTTTCCAGATTCTGGCTATTATAAATAAGGCTGCTATGAACATAGTAGAGCATGTGTCCTTATTACATGTTGGAGCATTTTCTGGGTATATGCCCAGGAGTGATATTGCTGGATCCTCCAGTAGTACTAAGTCCAATTTTCTGAGGAACCACCAAACTGATTTCCAGAGTGGTTGTACAAGCTTGCAATCCCACCAGCAATAAAGGAGTGTTGTTCTTTCTCCACATCCTTGCCAGCATCTGCTGTCACCTGAATTTTTGATCTTAGCCATTCTGACTGGTGTGAGGTGGAATCTCAGGGTTCTTTTGATTTGCATTTCCCTGATGACTAAGGATAAACATTTCTTTAGGTGTTTCAAAGCCATTCAGTATTCCTCAGTTGAGAATCCATTTTTAAACTCCCTATCCCATTTTATAATATGGTTATTTGGCTCTCTGGAGTCTAACTTCTTGAGTTCTTTGTATATATTCGACATTAGCCCTCTCTCAGATGTAGGGTTGGTAAAGACCTTTTCCCAATCTGTTGGTTGTCATTTTGTCCTATTGATAGTGTCCTTTACCTTACAGAAGATTTGTAATTTTACACGGTCTCATTTATCAATTCTTGATCATAGAGTACAAGTTATCTGTATTCTGTTCAGGGAATTTTCCCCTGCGTCCATGTGCTCCAGGCTCTTTTCCACTTTCTTTTCTATTAGTTTCGGTATATCTGCTTTTACATGGAGGTCCTTGATCCACATGGACTTGAGATTTGTACACCGAGATAAGAATGGATCAATTTGCATTCTTCTGCATGCTATCCGCCAGTTGAACCAGAACCATTTATTGAAAATGCTGTTTTTCACAATATGAACTAACCAGTACCCCCCAGTGCTCGTGTCTCTAGCTGCATAGGTAGCAGAAGATGGCCTAGTCGGCCATCATTGGGAAGAGAGGCCCTTTGGCCTTGCAAACTTTATATGCCTCAGTACAGGGGAACACCAGGGCCAAGAAGTGGGAGTGGGTGGGTAGGAGGGGGAGGTATGGGGAACTTTTGGGATAGCATTTGAAATGTAAATGAAGAAAATACCTAATAAAAAATATTTTTAAAAAGAAAGATAAAGAAAATGCTGTTTTCCCCCCACTGGATGGTTTTAGCTCCTTTGTCAAAGATCAAGTAACCATAGGTGTGTGGGTTCATTTCTGGGTCTTCAATTCTATTCCATTGATATACCTGCCTGTGACTATACCAGCATCATGCAGTTTTTATCACAATTGCTCTGTAGTACAGCTTGAGGTAAGGGATGCTGATTCCCCAAAGGTTCTTTTACTGATGAGTGGTTTTTGCTATCATAGGTTTTTTTGTTATTCCAGATGAATTTGAGAATTTCTCTTTCTAACACTATGAAGGATTGAGTTGGAATTTTGATGGGGATTGCATTGAATCTCTAGATTGCTTTCAGCAAGAAAGCCATTTTTACTATGTTAATCCCGCCAATCCACGAGCATGGAAGATCTTTTAATCTTCTGATGACATCTTCAATTTCTTTCTTCAAAGCTTGAAGTTCTTGTCAAAGATCTTTCACTTGTTTGGTTAAAGTCACACCAAGATACTTTATATTGTTTGTGACTGTTGTGAAGGGTCTTATTTCCCTAGTTTCTTTCCCAGCGTGTTCATCCTTTAAGTATAAAAAGACTACTGATTTGTTTGAGTTAATTTGATATCTGGCCTCTTTGCTGAAGTTGTCTATGAGCTGTAGGAGTTGGTTCTCTGGTGGAAGACTTTTTTCTGTTTGTTTGTTTGTTTGTTTGCTTGTATTTTTATTAGATATTTTCTTTATTTACATTTCAAATGTTATTCCATTTCCTAGTTTCCCCTCCAAAAATCCCCTATCCCCTATCCCCTCCCTCTTCACCCCTCCCCCTGCTCCCCATCCCACCCACTCCCATTTCTGGCCCTGGCATTCCCCTATACTGAGGTATAGAGCCTTCACAGGACCAAGGGCCTCTCCTCCCATTGATGACCAACTAGGCCATCCTCTGCTACATATATAGCTAGAGCCACAAATTCCACCATGTGTTTTCTTTGATTGGTGGTTTAGTCTCAGGGAGCTTGTTCCTCTAATGCGGCTGCAAACCTCTTCAGCTCCTTGGGTACTTTCTCTAGCTCCTTCATTGGGGACCTTGTGCTCTGTCCAATGGTTAGCTGTGAGCATCCACTTTTGTATTTGTCAAGCACTGGCAGAGCCTCTTAAGAGATGGATTTATCAGACTCCTGTCAGCAAGCTCTTCTTGTCATCCACAATAGTGTCTGAGTTTGGTGACAGTAAGTGGGATGGATCCCCAGGTGGGGCACTCTCTGGATAGTCATTCCTTCAGTCTCTGCTTCACATCTTGTCTCTGTAACTCTTTCCATGGGTATTTTGTTTCCCCTTCTAAGAAGGATCCAAGTATCCACACTTTGGTCTTCCTTCTTCTTGAGTTTCATGTGTTTATCAAACTGTATCTTGGGTATTCTGAGCTTCTGGGCTAATATCCACTTATCAGTAAGTGTATATCATGTGTATTCTTGGGTTACCTCACTCAGAATAATATCTTCCAGGTACATCCATTTGCCTAAGAATTTCATAAATTCATTTTTTATAGCTGTGTAGTACTCTGTTGTGTAAATGTACCACATTTTCTATATCCATTACTATGTTAAAGGACATCTGGGTTCTTTCTACCTTCTGGCTTTTATAAATAAGGCTGCTATGAACATGGTGGAGCATGTGTCCTTATTACATGTTGGAGCATCTTCTGGGTATATGCCCAGGAACGGTATTGTTGGATCTTCTTATAGTACTATGCTCAATTTTCTGAGGAACTGCCAAACTGATTTCCAGACTGGTTGTACCAGCTTGCAATCCTACCAGCAATGGAGGAATGTTTCTCTTTCTCTATATCCTCCTGATCTCTTTCCTCAGTTTTCCATCTGGTGATCTTGAGTTTGACCACAGAAAGCCACACTTTGAAATGAAAAAAGCCAACTTCTGCAACTCTTGTCTGACTTCGACAGGTGCCCCATGGCACAAGTGCACACACTAAATCTATGAATTATTAAATAGATGACCAGACAGTCAGACAAACACATACTTACATGCATACATACATATATCTATTATACATACATATTAGATAGATAGATAGATAGATAGATAGATAGATAGATAGATAGATAGATAAGATAAGATAAATAGATAAATTGACAGAGATAGGTTTGGTTTTTTTTTTTTTAAGTCAACCCCACTTAGCTTATTTCCAGTGTGATCTTTTCCAAAATTTGCATACTGGAGCCTCTCTATGGCTGTGATGGACTTAGCCTAAAGTGAACCAGAGCATCAGAGTTTTATTAAAGGTGCAACAGCTATACAAATCTGGAAGCCAAAGTTCTAATGCATCAACTGAACCATGATGGCATTGTTCTCTTAAACTGTCTAGCTCCTCAGTTCCTGTTTTACTAATGTCCATCTTATATAAATGGTCTTCCTCTAACCGCAACACTTCAGTAGAAATATGTACTATATATAGAATATATGTACTAAATGATGGAAATATGTGCTACAAGTTTAATCTCCTAAGCAGCATCCTTATGTTTTTCTACCATAACAGAAAAAAATTTTTTCATGGTTTGCTGCATGGTGTTTTAAATACATTGAAGAAAGATAAATCCCATCACTAGAAAGCAAGATTCAGCCATTTTCCAACCCAATTATTCAACCCATACTTACTATTTCCTATAGGACAAGGCTAGTCACAAAACCAAAATGAATATTAGAATGGATATTGGAGTAGTGTTTCTGATCTTTGAATAAATATGAAAATATTACTGTGTTAAACATAAGGCAAATATTTTGCTTGGAAAAGAAACCTCACAAGCTGATAATCTTGACACCACTACACACTCTTAAGCTACATAGTTGGGTACCTTAGATTCTATGCAAGTTAAACTGGGGCTCTGTTTACATCCCAGGCTGGGTGCTTTGCTTTACTCTCATAGTCACAATACAGAAAAGCCAGCTTTAAATACACATGCAATTACAACCCAAAATAATCCATATGCATCTCCTCTCACCCTGAGGTTGTGTGCCCTTGCCATATGCAGAAATAAATATCTAATAGATAAGTAGATCTGATATATTTTCAATATAATATAATTTTCCACTAACAAAGTAAATAGAGCTTAATTTCCACTATTGCTTCACAGTGTGAAAGGTCTCCTTTCTATAATTGATCATATCACAAATGTCTTGAAGTATCCATTTGACTAATTTTCTACCATAGACTGTAAGTCTGATGCTAAGGCTTCAGGAGGCTTTGGGATTCTGTTTGCTGCTCTGTTCTCTGTGTCAGACTGTAAGTCTGACTCATGAATGCAGTTATCACTCATTTTTATTAATTTTATATCGTATTCAGCACACACCTATTTGATTAATGTGACAAAACCTACACACGTTTTGAGTTTTGCTGGTTTAAGGAGCAAAAACAAGTATGATGTCTTCATCAATGTAAATAAAAATGCAGTTATTTGAGGACTTAGTGGACTCTCCCATCAAAAGGTTTCAATGTGAAAGTGTCAATTCAAACAATGAATTATCTTCATATGAACAGTGACTTCTGCAGGGAAGCCTCACTGGTGACTGGGCTTCAGGAGGCTTTGGGATTCTGTTTGCTGCTCTGTTCTCTGTGTGCACTTATTGGTGTTTGTGATTCCACACAATTGGGGAAATTGCAGCCTGTAACACCATTACCTCGTGTTATCTAATGAGCAAGATGATGGGACGAGGATGTGGTGGCACTTTGTGCTTTTTTTCCCCCGTTTGGCTTCCTGATTTTTCTATTAGCTGTGTTTCCATAGAACCTAGACCAATAAAGTGAGATGTTTATAAGAAAGCATCACAATTGATGTCACAAAGACCTGGAGCAATTTCTAATGTTTTATTGGGTCATAGTAATGGATCAACCATTTCTTTCTGACAGTTAAGCTACAAAATCCTGAAAACATTTCCAAATTCAATATTCACAGAAGTAGAAAAGACAGGTAAGGGTTTACCAAGGCTTGAGGGGTTGAGATCTAAAATGCAGATATGTAAAGCAACCTCAAATTTTTAACAAGTACATACAATCAGAAGTTCACATTTTCACTAAAATTGTATATACTGCAAGGAGAGTTTTATACCACAGACATATGAGTGTAGCAAACTCATCCCAGCATATTTGTTTATATCTATGATAGTAAAAAATATCTAACCCTTTCTTCATCTTCATGAGGAGAAATGAAGGTGAGTTTTAAATGTTTTTATTTTATTTTATTTTATTTTATTTTATTTTATTTTATTGAGAAATTGTGTTGGTGCACAATATTCAGTTATTTGTGCCTGTGAGTCAATTATATTTTCCCCTTAAGCTATTAATTGCTCACAAATAGCTAAGGAAAGCAGCATCCAGAAAACTGTAGCCATATCTCCTTTGTTGATTTGTTTCTCACCTGAACTGAGCCACCACTCTGGCTCATCCTTTCACTGAAAGCGCATTTTAACAAATTTTGTTAAACAGAATCAGAAACCCACTGCCTGGTTAGATTAGAAAGAAACAATTAAAATGGGGAATTGGGGTACTTTAGGTATCTGAGTTTCTATATTAGCTTGAATAGTGGCAACTGAGCAATTGTGTGTGCCAAATCATCAAATTTGTACAGCTGGCCATCAGAAAAGCCATCTTCTGGTATCTGTAACTGGAAGTCATAACTAAACCTAAACAGGTTTCTTTTTTCTTTTCTTTTTCTATTTAAATGCAGTGTCACACATAAGTGTCCATTTGTGCCTACAGATGGGACAGCTTTCAATTCTTCAATCAAAGAAGAAACTTTTTATTGTTGTTTATGGTGGTGGCAGTAATAAGATAAAACCTTCAAATGAATATTAATGAAGATTGTAAAGCTTGAAGTTGCATTGCACACTACTTAGCTGATTAAGTTTACATCCCCATAAAAGAAGCCTGGATACAGAGCCAGAGAGATGGCTCAGTGTTTAAGAGCACTTGTTCTTATTGGTGACCAGGCTCCATTTTCACATGGTCTCTTACAGAGATACATAACTCTAATTCTAAGGGATCTAATACCCTCTTCTGACATGTATGTGATGCCTATACATGCATATATATATATATATATATATATATATATATATATATATTCACACACATACAGGCAAAACATTCACGCACAAATAAGTAAAGAAAATAAATCATCTTTTTGTAAATGTTTAAAAAAAAATAATGGAAACAGAGAAAACCTGGTTGTGTGTTCATTAAAAATATTATGAGACTAAGCTTGAGCTGTTTAGTGATGCTTTGAAGTCTAGGAGAAGACATAAGAAGGTGTATATACCTAGATGACTCCATTACCAGAGGAAGTGATAGGACCAGATACCCAAGTATGAATGGACAGGTGCACAAAGAAGTTTGTAACAAGCCCATCTGATACCGCCATACTGGGCACTGCAAAGGAAATAACATTTGGAAATAACAATACTGAAGCCCCACAAAATGCTTACAGAGCACAGGACTTGAGATGTAGATGCCAAAGGTTATACTAGTATATATGTCTACATAGGAGTATGCACCCATTATATTTATATGTGTAAACTGCATGCATCTCAATGTATCTTCTCACTCTTATTTTACAACAATCCAATGATCCATTTCAAAGTAAACTGAACATTTCCCTTCTTATGTATACACTTTAAATTCCTTTAGTTGAAATGCAATTCCCTTTCTGCCTCAAGACACCTTTACATCATCTAAGTAATAGACTTTATGCAAACATAATAGCACCCCAGAGGCCTAGTGTTTTAGGTAAGCAGCTCACCTGTGTACAGAACAAAGCAATATAAACCACTCTGAGATTTGAAGTTAGAAAAGCTAAAAGGCTGTTGTTGCTGTAAAAGAATACTTGGATCCTAGGTTATCTCTGGCAACCCTGGAATTTGTCATTCTCTGTGAGCACCAAATCTAAAGCGTTTCTTGTATTTGTGGCTTCCAAACCTTAGCGATTAAAACTGTCAACCATTCTACATACTGCGTTCTTTGAATGGAGGGTCTGGGTATTTTAATTTCCACTAGATAGATGGCACAGGAGCCTGTTAGGCTCCACTTTGATAAAAGTTGGCAATAGTGACTGTTTTCCAGCTGACCACAGTTCTCTGGTTTATTATCCACCACATCTCTAATCTTCCTGGAATGCTGGTGAGCAGCACAATAGGGCTTTTCACCAGTTCCTTCTCTGTAACTTCCAAAAGTAAAGTCTGCTTAATAAACTTGGGAGCCAACAGGGTTTCTTCTTAGGAACTTAAAAAAGGTTAGACCAATATTTATTATCTATCAAACCTGGCATGCTCGTCTTCCAGAAAGCAATGCTGCCTGGACTGGACTCAAGACTGGGTTTCCTGCCAGTTCCTCCTCTGCAGCTCTTTCTCATACTTTAAAATCAGAGCTTGTTGGCAATCGTGTTCCAATATAATGGATGGCCATCAACTGGTATCAGCCACTCAAGAAGCTGTTGGAATGTGTAATTTCTTTGAGAATCAACATCAGTTGTAATATGGAAATTAAACATTATGGAACCAAGTTGACATAATGATAAATTGAAATTAATGCTGATGCATGGCTGGAATATTGAATGTTTGTGTACAGGCATATCTGTGTTGAAAAAGAAAGGCAAAGCAAATGCCTGTCTGTTTCCTCCATTATTCCAGTGTCATCTGAAATACATGAACATAATTCAAAGTGCTATAAAGCTGAATCACTAGAGCAAAAACACCACTACCAATGTAATTTGTTAAAGGTTTTCAGAATATTTAACACATGGAAAGATATTAGTGATGGCCCACAAATGTTAGTAAGTTTCTCTCCAACGTCAGGAGAATATGTTGGTGCTACTTGCTCATTAGCTAAGCTACTTTTGCATTCCGAAGTTAGGCCTCACATTTTTCTTAAGAGCTGAGACTGTTTATCATTATATTCACACTTGCGTTTCAAAGCTGAATGGAAACAGGGGAGGGGCTGGTGAGATGGCTCAACAGGTAAGAGCACTGGCTGTTCTACCAGAGGTCCTGAGTTCAATTTCCAGCAACCACTTGGTGACTGACAACCATCTAAAAGGGGATTCAATGCTCTCTTCTGGTATGTAGGTATACATGCAGCAAGGCATGCATACATTAAATACATACATACATACACAAATGGATAAATGAGGTTTAAAGATAAAAACTGAGAAAATCCTCCCTGATACATAAAAAATAATGTCCTCATCTCAAACATTGAGGATCCCCCAGGAGCCATAATTTCTGAGTCTGTTGATGCTGTTCAATGCTCTGAAATCATTAAGCACTAGATATGAACCCCCTGCTATTTGACTCATCTCAATACAGTAGTTAAAAGTCAGAGATTCTAACTTTTCCACTGCTAACTTCATAGAGATGGACATCAGGTTTCGTATTTTAAAAATAGCAAAGGTAAACGCCGGGCGTGGTGGCGCACGCCTTTAATCCCAGCACTCGGGAGGCAGAGGCAGGCGGATTTCTGAGTTCGAGGCCAGCCTGGTCTACAAAGTGAGTTCCAGGACAGCCAGGGCTATACAGAGAAACCCTGTCTCGAAAAACCAAAAAAAAAAAAAAAAAAGCAAAGGTAGAATGGGGACAGGTGGCTCAACAATTAAAAATGTGTGCTGCTCTCAAAGAGGACCAGAACTCAGTTCCCAGCACCCATGTCAGGCAGGCTACAACCAACCATAATTACATATACAGCGTATTTGGCCTCTTCTGACCTCTGAAGGTAAGCCCACACATGTGGCATACACACACACACACACAAAAATAATAATAAAATAATTCTAAGAAAGAGAGAGAGAGAGAGAGAGAGAGAGAGAGAGAGAGAGAGAAAGAAAGAAAGAAAGAAAGAAAGAAAGAAAGAAAGAAAGAAAGAAAGAAAGAAAGAAAGAAAGAAAGAAAGAAAGAGGAAGGAAGGAAGAAGAAGAAGAAGAAGAAAGAAAGAAAGAAAGAAAGAAAGAAAGAAAGAAAGAAAGAAAGAAAGAAAGAAAGAAAGAAAGAAAGAAAGAAAGAAAGGGAAGGAAGGAAGAAAAGGAAGGAAGAAAGGGCAAAGTTTAAAATTTCCAAATTGTGAAATGTTCAGAACCCGGACTGATGTTTACTTTATGACCAGTAACAATACAGCTGCATCCCGGCCTGTGACTCAAGCCAACTGTATGGAGCGTCCTTCCCTGTGGCAATTCTGTGACATTTGAACTTTAGCCATGTGAGTGGTGAATGATCAGAGCAACAGGAAACAGGTAATGTCAGAGCGCTAGTATGCTTGGCTCATCCTTACCAGGAGTTGGTCTTCTGTCTGTCTCCTAAATAGAAAGCAATGTTGACAGCAGAGTGGAGTGGGGAAACCCTGTCAACCTGGAAAGGGTTTCTGGGAGCTCTTAGATATCAGATGTGCCTATGATCTATCATAGATGCCTCACTTTCCATAAATGCTCTGTGTCTGTGGATGCGCTCAGTTTGTATTTCTGCATCACCTACCAAGAAGAAAGGAGGTAGGATGACTTACAATAACTTAACTCTTGGAAACTGACCCAAATTTAAAATGACAGACTAGCAAATCAAGGATTTGTGTTTCTCTTCTAAAGTTACTAAGTGTCAAAGCATGCCTATCCTCAGTTAGAGTACTAGACTGAGCAAAAACAAGATGATAAATGGGTGTGAACCCTCAGAAACATTTTATAGTCCTCAAGTATCTGTGTCTTCAGGCAGCTTAGAGCATCAAATATCCAAGTGGTAGCTGAGGGCTGGGCTTGCAAGTCTGGTTTTTTTACGTAATGGAGTGATTCCCAAGGGGATTCTGCTAGGTATATAAACGAGAGGCCATATGTTATTTACCTCCAGGTATGTCTTACTTCCCTTGGGCATTATTGAAATAAACATCCTTGCACAGTTGCAGCTCACTGCAAAACTGTCTTGAAGATCTGTGTGTTTGAAGAGGAGGAAAAAGGGTTGCTTCTGGATTTTTCCTGCCCATGGAGCAGTACTGTGAAAACAAGAATATGCATTAGAATCAGCCAGATTTCTGTTTAAAGAGAGGTACATTTTCTCATCCCACCACCAGAGATCCTAATTTAATTGGACTGGGTGCTGGCACGGAGTCTGGGTCTTCAAAGCTATTTGAGTGACCCTGCCACACAGCCAAGGCTGAGAAGCACTGCTTATCCAGGTTGCCAGCTAATGAGTTATTAATACTTCCCGTGATTGTTAGTGTGCATGCCCGACAGCTGTTTACTAAGAAACTGGGCTAAGGCTGTGATTCATTCTGTCTGGAGCACAGACTCACATTCAGCTGCTAATGGCCTTTGTGCTACTCTGACCTACACTGGATTCATACCAGCACTGACCTTCATTTGCCATTGCCTGCAATTAAGGACTTCTGCCACCACCATTAACGGGTTTGGAGCTTAAGTCTCCTAACTACCAAAAGTATTTATGCAGAGAAAGAAGATGTGGGCCCCTGGAATGAGATAATACTAAATGAATAACAGTAATGATTAGCATTTGTTTTGTTTAGACATTACTACCTTAAACACTTGGAATTCATTAACAAACCATTCCATTAACGTGGGGTGGGAATGTCATAATACAGAATTATTACTATCTCTATTTATGCTATCAGTGAGACAGAAAATATTTTTGTTAAGTGCTGGAGTTTGTAATTTTTATAATCTTTGGGTCTGTGATAAAGCTTGCTGCCTTCCTTTTGAAGACATGAGCAACATCAGGGTTGATGATGTCTCAGGCAAGGGAGCATGCCCTGCTCTCAATAAATAACCTTCATCAAGGTATAAAAATTAATGATGCGTTTTATGATCAGTCATCATTCAGAGCTACTTTCCATTGCAGGGCCTTCAGATAATCCCCAAGGCACTGTGTCCAGGATGCAAAGACAAAACCTTTTGACTTACATAATAAGTCTACTCAAAAGGTAGACAGAAGAACTGTATTTTAAATATCTAAAGCCTTATGGAAGAATGAGATGAATTCCTGACTTAGGAGACCTTTTAATTCCTCCCCTCAGACTCCCCCAATGGTCAACCCACAGGGGTGCAAACGCATCACAAGTTTAGCAGATTTCACTTATTAGGCATGGACCCTTCCTAATATTACTACATACCTTTCCATCCCGGAACATACTTATTCCCAACATGGTCCATACCTGAGAGTATCCCCCCCCCCCATTTTATGCATATGGAACTGAAATCAGCGGAATGCAAGAACATATATAAAATGTAACTGATGTGAAATAAAGTTCAAGCAGAGATTATTTGTCTAACTCTAGAAAATCGTATGGAGAGGGGAGCTAACAGAGAGAAGTAGGAAGGGAGGGAGGAAGGAGAGGGTGAGGGAGGAAAAGAAAGGAGAAAGGGGGAAATATAATACAAAGTAAAGTTCCTCCTTGGAATCCTCATCTCTAAATATTTTTCTCAGTGACTCTTTGCTTCTGTCTTCTCCTCCCAGAGAGACTTACTTGTGTGTGAATCGTCAGGAACTAACTCCATCCAGTCCAAAGCCTCCTAGGAAGGAAGCCTCTTAGAGTCCCTTCTTCCTGATCTCCTGACGATGGATTCCATTTCCGTCGTGATAAGTTCCTCTTCAGGCTCCAGAACCACCTGGCCTCCGAGCTGACATCATATCCTACTTAGATGATTATTGCTACTGAAGCAAGCGTCCCCCAAAGACTGCCTGAACGGTACAGTTTTTTGACTCAAAGACTCATTTTCTGTCCCTGTAATCCTCAAACTTTATATGTAGCTTCTGGTGCGGCTCACGGATTTCCCAGCCCTATTCACAGGATTTCTGTCGCCAATTTAAGCTTGGCCTTATTAAAAGCTCATAAATTGTAATTGGCTCCATTAATTAGCCATTGTTCCATTTGATAGTTAACTAATTACTGATTATGAAATCTAATGATTACCCACCTAATAGTTTTCGCTCTCACAGTTAAGAAGTGGCAAGATGGCACGGGATCGTCTAGAGATTGAAGCCTGGGGATGAACTGGAAAGAACCAGTGTCTCCCACACACACAAAAACACTGAAATGGTCTTCACTTCTTCCCAGGTTTCCAGGGTCTAAACTACAGACCCATGCAGAATCTCTCTAGTTCAGATGATTTGCCCCCAATCTCATCTTATTCCTGCCAGGGTTATCCGTACTATTGTCCGATAACACCCAGCAACACAAGGTCGGGGGTGGGGAGCCCTTCTAAAGAACAACCTCACAATCCACACTGTGCTCCTGACAGAGACATTACTCTGAGCAGTTCTGAGAAGTGGAGATATGAATAAGGTCTCAACAGCTCAAAGCATCCGTGTGACTAGAAGTGACAACAACAGAAATCAGACCATCTAAAATACATGGAAGTTAGAGTCACAAAAAGCTGAGCCCGGCCGATTGTCAGTACTTTACACAGGGAGCAGCAGCTGTTGAATTGAGGCAGATTTACCTCCTGTCAAACTTAGGTTCAGACAAGAGGATCTGGTACTCTGAGTAGCAAACCAAACAATAGGCAACTGCAACAACAGAGGAGTAGGGTTCAAGTGAACCTGAAACCTGAAACTCCTGAGATCTACAAGGCATTAAGGGAGAGGGAGAAGGAAAATCTATTTCAGGTAACACGGAGGCAAATGGAGGCAGAAGGCTGATACTGAACTGAAGAAATGGTTCACAGATACTGATGGCATTTGAAGAGCCATACAATGAAGTAGAATACAAAAGTTACTCAGAAATTACAAGGCCAAGAACCATAACAAACTTAGAGAGCAAGCTGTACCAAAGACTACAAATACTCAAGCATTATTTAATTTGACTTCTAAGACAAACATATATGATAGATGTGAATCATATCATATCCTTGCTTCTTTTTACCTTTTTGCCACAAAGAAAAATGACGTACACAGTATCAGGAAAGTTTCTTAATCAAGAAAGAAAAAGAGCGAGGACAGGATTAGGTAAGTAATTGGCCATGGTCACACAGGTAGCAGAGGCAGAATTCACACCCAGATCTGTGTGATTCCCGGTCTCCACCAGTATACAAAATATGTTGATTCTGGGGAGTGTGCCGAGGGGGTGCATGTATATCACGAGGGTATGAAAAGTAACAATGGCACAAATACCCATTTAACAACATGCATGCTGACTTGGGAGACCACACTGCCAACGCTGCCTCTGACATAGGCGTTTTCCCCTTTTCTGTAGAAACCAGCCAAGAGTTGTTTCTGATCTTGCAGTTTCCAAGTTTAGTTGGAAAGAACAGACGGATGGATTGGACACAGACAGCAGCATTGCCACAGTCTTTCTTTCACCTTTAGCTAATTAGGCACAAATGTGCAGAACAGGAAGGCAGGATGTTGCAAAGTCAGACCTAGCTGCTCTGAGTCTCTGAATCCCCTGCCAAGCAGGCTGTGTCAAAGCATCCAGAGGTAATAGGAGTTGCGTCTGGACTACTGCAAAGCAGTATCAGCAGTTTGGTGGTGGTGGTAGTGGTGGTAATGTTTTACTTATTCACTTTACATTCCACTTACTGCCCCCCTCCTGGTGACCCCCTCCCACAACCCTTCCCCATTCCCCTTTCCCTTCTCCTCTGAGTGAGTGCCCCCCCCCACCCACCAGGTATCCCTTAGACACTGGCACATTAAGTCTCTCTGTGAGGCTTCCTCTCCTACTGAAGAACATATCCCACATATAAGCAACAGCTTTTGGGACAGCCCCTGTTCCAGTTGTTCAGGACCCACATGAAGACCAAGCTGCACATGTGTTATGTATGTTTGGAGAAGCTTAGGTCCAGTCCGTGTATGTTCTTTGGTTGGTGGTACAGACACTGAGAGCCCCAAGAGTCTAGGTTGGTTGACTCACTTGGTCTTCCTGTGGAGTTCTTATCCTTTTCTGGGCCTTCAATCCTTCCTCCTGTCCTTCCATAAGAGTCCCCAAGCTCCATCCACTGTTTGGCTGTGGGTCTCTGTTATCTGTCTGAGTCAGCTGCTGGGTGGAGCCTCTCAGAGGACAGCATTCTTCTGTCTGCAAGCATAACAGAGTATCATTAATAATGTTAAAGATTGTGTAGATGATCTTAAGAACAGGAAAGAATATACAATGAAACATAGACAACATAGAATGAAGGCAGTCATCTGATGAAAATTTAGGCTTGCTGCGGACTCAGGCAAACTGCTGGCTGTGTGTGTGTGTGTGTGTGTGTGTGTGTGTTTATGGACAAATGTGAACATATATAAAATAAGATATATAAAATGCTTATAGCCAATGAGACATTATATGGCACAATGGACCAAGATGTATACAGTGAAGACACACCCACCCATAAAGGTTACAGAATCTTTGATTCCTCTATGCCAACCATGACTCTTAGTGTATGTGAAACTGCTCAGCTTCATACAGAAGTATTTATGGAACATTTTATACTGGGCAGGCACCATTTTGTCAAGAACTTAGTAACTGTGAAATC
This sequence comes from Mus caroli, assembly GCF_978045245.1. NCBI lineage: Eukaryota > Metazoa > Chordata > Mammalia > Rodentia > Muridae > Mus > Mus caroli. The sequence goes on from NW_028227272.1 coordinate 45,073,491, forward strand.
ATAGATGAGATGGGTTTTTATTTTCTTTTTTCCATTACTTTCTTTTTAAAAAATCATAAAGTTTTGATTGCCAAGCTAGCCTTTAATAGCTGAACCATCTCTCCAGCCCATTAAAAAATAGATAAGAAAAAGCCTTTTTAAGTAAAATTTAAAATTAATCTTTGAGCTAAATTTGAGCATCCAGGTCATGGGTGTATCATTTTCATTTATCTTTAAGAATTCTATCCTACACAATTTTTACAACAAATTCACTACTTTTTTTTTTTTTTTTTTTTTTTTTTTTTTTTTTTTTTTGGTTTTTCAAGACAGGGTTTCTCTGTGTAGCCCTGGCTGTCCTGGAACTCACTCTGTAGACCAGGCTGGCCTCAAACTCAGAAATCCACCTGCTTCTGCCTCCCGAGTGCTGAGACTAAAGGCAAGTGCCACCACTGCCTGGCCTGTTTTGACTTCTTGAATTATAAATGAAGTGATCAATAAATAGCACCATAGAAAATCTCTTACGGCGCGCGGGACCTGAGACTGCATTAGTTAGGGAAGCAGAAACCGGCCTGAGTAGGGCCACAGGCCTCATCCAGCCGGATCAGCGCCAGGGTAGCTGGAGCGCAGGGTTGCCTGACACCCGCCAGCTACCCACGACCCCCGCCGCAGGATTTTGGGACTGCTGGTGAGTGGAACACAGCTTGTGCTCCAGTCCAATCACGCGGGACCTGAGACTGCTCTGGTTGGGGAGAGAGATATCTGGCCTACATAGGGCCACAAGCCTCTTACGGTCAGAAAAGCACCAGGGCAGCTGGGGCGCAGGGTCGGCTGACACTCGCCAGCTACCCACAACACCCGCCACAGGATCTTAAGACTTCTGGTGAGTGGAGCACAGCTTCTGCTCCAATCCAATTGCGCACGGGACCTGAGACTGCATTAGTTAGGGAAGCAGAAACCGGCCTGAGTAGGGCCACAGGCCTCATCCGGCCAGATCAGCACAGGGGTAGCTTGAGCGCAGGGTCGCCTGATACCCGCCAGCTACCCACGACCCCCGCCACAGGATTTTGACCACAGCTTCTGCTCCAGTCCAATCACACGGGACCTGAGACTGCTTTGGTTGGGGAGGCAGAAATCCGGCCTACGTAGGGCCACAAGCCTCTTCCGGTCAGAAAAGCACCGGGGTAGCTAGGGCGCAGGGTCGGCTGACACTCGCCAGCTACCCACAACACTCACCACAAGATCTTAAGACTTCTGGTGAGTAGAACACAGCTTCTGCTCCAATCCAATTGCACGCGGGACCAGAGACTGCATTAGTTAGGGAAGCAGAAAACCGGCCTGAGTAGGACCACAGGCCTCTTCCGGCTGGACCAGCACCGGGGTACCATCAGCTACCCACGACCCCCGCCACAGGATTTTGAGACTGCTGGTGAGTGGAACACAGCTTCTGCTCCAATCTTTAAACAGTGACAACGATAACAACTAACCCCAGAGACTACCAGATGGCGAAAGGTAAACGTAATAATCTTACTAACAGAAACCAAGACCACTCACCATCATCAGAACCCAGCACCCCCAATTCGCCCACTCCAGGGCACCCCAACACACCGGAAAAGCTAGACACGGATCTAAAAGCATATCTCATGGTGATGGTAGAGGACATCAAGAAGGAATTTAATAACTCACTTAAAAAATTACAGGAGAACATGGCTAAAGAGTTACAAGTCCTTAAAGAAAAACAGGATAACACAATCAAACAGGTAGAAGTCCTTAAAGAAAAACAGAATAACACAATCAAACAGGTAGAAGTCCTTACAGAAAAACAGGAAAACACATCCAAACAGATGATGGAAATGAACAAAACCATACTAGACCTAAAAAGGGAAGTAGACACAATAAAGAAAACCCAAAATGAGGCAACACTGGAGATAGAAAACCTAGGAAAGAAATCTGGAACCATAGATACGAGCATCAGCAACAGAATACAAGAGATGGAAGAGAGAATCTCAGGTGCAGAAGATTCCATAGAGAACATCGGCACAACAATCAAGGAAAATGTAAAATGCCAAAAAATCCTAACTCAAAACATCCAAGAAATACAGGACACAATGAGAAGACCAAACCTACGGATAATAGGAGTGGATGAGAATGAAGATTTTCAACTCAAAGGACCAGCAAACATCTTCAACAAAATTATAGAAGAAAACTTCCCAAATCTAAAGAAAGAGATGCCCATGAACATACAAGAAGCCTACAGAACTCCAAATAGACTGGACCAGAAAAGAAATACCTCCCAACACATAATAATCAGAACAACAAATGCTCTAAATAAAGATAGAATACTAAAAGCAGTAAGAGAAAAAGGCCAAGTAACATATAAAGGCAAGCCTATCAGAATTACACCAGATTTTTCACCAGAGACTATGAAAGCCAGAAGATCCTGGACAGATGTTATACAGACACTAAAAGAACACAAATTCCAGCCCAGGCTACTATACCCAGCCAAACTCTCAATTAACATACATGGAGAAAGCAAAGTATTCCACGACAAAACCAAATTCACACATTATCTCTCCACGAATCCAGCCCTTCAAAGGATAATAACAGAAAAAAACCAATACAAGGACAGGAACCACGCCCTAGAAACAACAAGAAGGTAATCCCTCAACAAACCTAAAAGAAGACAGCCACAAGAACAAAATGCCAACTTTAACAACAAAAATAACAGGAAACAACAATTATTTTTCCTTAATATCTCTTAATATCAATGGACTCAACTCCCCGATAAAAAGACATAGACTAACAAACTGGCTACACAAACAAGACCCAACATTTTGCTGCTTACAGGAAACTCATCTCAGAGAAAAGGATAGACACTACCTCAGAATGAAAGGCTGGAAAACAATTTTCCAAGCAAATGGTAGGAAGAAACAAGCTGGAGTAGCCATTCTAATATCTGATAAGATTGACTTCCAACCCAAAGTCATTAAAAAAGACAGGGAGGGACACTTCATACTCATCAAAGGTAAAATCCTCCAAGAGGAACTATCAATCCTGAATATCTATGCTCCAAATACAAAGGCAGCCACATTCATTAAAGAAACTTTAGTAAATCTCAAAGCACACATTGCACCTCATACAATAATAGTGGGAGACTTCAACACACCACTTTCACCAATGGACAGATCGTGGAAACAGAAACTAAACAGGGACACACTGAAACTAACAGAAGTTATGAATCAAATGGATCTGGCAGATATCTACAGAACATTCTATCCTAAAACAAAAGGATATACCTTCTTCTCAGCACCTCATGGTACCTTCTCCAAAATTGACCACATAATTGGTCACAAAACAGGCCTCAACAGATACAAAAATATTGAAATTGTCCCATGCATCCTATCAGATCACCATGGACTAAGGCTGATCTTCAATAACAAAATAAATAATAGAAAGCCAACCTTCACGTGGAAACTGAACAACACTCTTCTCAATGATACCTTGGTCAAGGAAGGAATAAAGAAAGAAATTAAGGACTTTTTAGAGTTCAATGAAAATGAAGCCACAACATACCCAAACTTATGGGACGCAATGAAAGCATTTCTAAGAGGAAAACTCATAGCTCTGAGTGCCTCCAAAAGGAAACTAGAGAGAGCACACATTAGCAGCTTGACAACATACCTAAAAGCACTAGAACAAAAGGAAGCAAATTTGCCCAAGAGGAGTAGACGGCAGGAAATAATCAAACTCAGGGGCGAAATCAACCAAGTGGAAACAAGAAGAACTATTCAAAGAATCAACCAATCAAGGAGCTGGTTCTTTGAGAAAATCAACAAGATAGATAAACCCTTAGCCAGACTCACTGGAGGGCACAGGGAAAGCATCCTAATTAACAAAATCACAAATGAAAAAGGAGACATGACAACAGATCCTGAAGACATCCAAAACACCATCAGATCCTTCTACCAAAGGCTATACTCAACAAAACTGGAGAACCTGGATGAAATGGAGAAGTTCCTAGACAGATACCAGGTACCAAAGTTGAATCAAGATCAGGTTAATGATCTAAACAGCCCTATATCCCCCAAAGAAATAGAAGCAGTCATTAATAGTCTCCCAACTAAAAAAAGCCCAGGACCAGATGGGTTTAGTGCAGAGTTCTATCAGACCTTCAAAGAAGATCTAATCCCAGTTCTTCACAAACTATTCCACAAAATAGAAACAGAAGGTACTCTACCCAACTCATTCTATGAAGCCACAATTACTCTGATACCTAAACCACAAAAAGACCCAACAAAGATAGAAAACTTCAGACCAATATCCCTTATGAATATTGATGCAAAAATCCTCAATAAAGTTCTTGCTAACCGAATCCAAGAACACATCAAAACAATCATCCATCCTGACCAAGTAGGTTTCATCCCAGGGATGCAGGGATGGTTCAATATACGGAAATCCATCAACGTAATCCAGTATATAAACAAACTCAAAGACAAAAACCACATGGTCATCTCGTTAGATGCGGAAAAAGCATTTGACAAGATCCAACACCCATTCATGATAAAAGTCTTGGAAAGATCAGGAATTCAAGGCCCATACCTAAACATGATAAAAGCAATCTACAGCAAACCAGTAGCCAACATCAAAGTAAATGGTGAGAAGCTTGAAGCAATCCCTCTAAAATCAGGGACTAGACAAGGCTGTCCACTTTCTCCATACCTATTCAACATTGTACTTGAAGTCCTAGCCAGAGCAATTCGACAACAAAAGGAGATCAAAGGGATAAAAATTGGAAAAGATGAGGTCAAAATATCACTTTTTGCAGATGATATGATAGTATATATAAGTGACCCTAAAAATTCCACCAGAGAACTCCTAAGCCTGATAAACAGCTTCGGTGAAGTAGCTGGATATAAAATTAACTCAAACAAATCAATGGCCTTTCTCTACACAAAGAATAAACAGGCTGAGAATGAAATTAGGGAAACAACACCCTTCTCAATAGTCACAAATAATATAAAATATCTTGGCGTGACTCTAACTAAGGAAGTGAAAGATCTGTATAATAAAAACTTCAAGTCTCTGAAGAAAGAAATTATAGAAGATCTCAGAAGATGGAAAGATCTCCCATGCTCATGGATTGGCAGGATCAACATTGTAAAAATGGCTATCTTGCCAAAAGCAATCTACAGATTCAATGCAATCCCCATCAAAATTCCAAATCAATTCTTCAACGAATTAGAAAGTGCAATCTGCAAATTCATCTGGAATAACAAAAAACCTAGGATAGCAAAAACTCTTCTCAAGGATAAAAGAACCTCTGGTGGAATCACCATGCCGGACCTAAAGCTTTACTACAGAACAATTGTGATAAAAACTGCATGGTACTGGTATAGTGACAGACAAATAGACCAATGGAATAGAATTGAAGACCCAGAAATGAACCCACACACCTACGGTCACTTGATCTTCGACAAGGGAGCTAAAAACATCCAGTGGAAGAAAGACAGCATTTTTAACAAATGGTGCTGGCACAACTGGTTGTTAACATGTAGAAGAATGCGAATCGATTCATTCCTATCTCCTTGTACTAAGGTCAAGTCTAAGTGGATCAAGGAACTACACATAAAACCAGAGACACTGAAACTTATAGAGGAGAAAGTGGGGAAAAGCCTTGAAGATATGGGCACAGGGGAAAAATTCCTGAATAGAACAGTAATGGCTTGTGCTGTGAGATCTAGAATTGACAAGTGGGACCTCATGAAACTACAAAGCTTCTGCAAGGCTAAAGACACCATCAATAAGACAAAAAAACCACCAACAGATTGGGAAAGGATCTTCACCTATCCTAAATCAGATAAGGGACTAATATCCAATATATATAAAGAACTCAAGAAGGTGGACTCCAGAAAGTCAAATAACCCCATTAAAAAATGGGGCTCAGAACTGAACAAAGAATTCTCACCTGAGGAATACCGAATGGCAGAGAAGCACCTGAAAAAATGTTCAACATCCTTAATTATCAGGGAAATGCAAATCAAAACAACCCTGAGATTCCACCTCACACCAGTCAGAATGGCTAAGATCAAAAATTCAGGTGACAGCAGATGCTGGCGAGGATGTGGAGAAAGAGGAACACTCCTCCATTGTTGGTGGGATTGCAAGCTTGTACAACCACTCTCGAAATCAGTCTGGCGGTTCCTCAGAAAATTGGACATAGTACTACCGGAGGATCCAGCAATACCTCTCCTGGGCATATATCCAGAAGATGTCCCAACCGGTAAAAAGGACACATGCTCCACTATGTTCATAGCAGCCCTATTTATAATAGCCAGAAGCTGGAAAGAACCCAGATGTCCCTCAACAGAGGAATGGATACAGAAATTATGGTACATTTACACAATGGAGTACTACTCAGCTATTAAAAAGAATGAATTTATGAAATTCCTAGCCAAATGGATGGACCTGGAGGGCATCATCTTGAGTGAAGTAACACAATCACAAAAGAACTCACACAATATGTATTCACTGATAAGTGGATATTAGCTCAAAACTTAGGATACCCAAGATATAAGATACAATTTGCTAAACGCATAAAACTCAAGAAGAATGAAGACCAAAGTGTGGACACTGTGCCCCTTCTTAGAATTGGGAACAAAACACCCAGGGAAGGAGTTACAGAGACAAAGTCCGTAGCTGTGATGAAAGGATGGACCATTTAGAGACTGCCGTATCCAGGGATCCATCCCATAAGCAGCTTCTAAACGCTGACACCATTGCATACACTAACAAGATTTTGCTGAAAAGACCCAAATATAGCTGTCTCTTGTGAGACGATGCCGGGGCCTAGCAAACACAGGAGTGGATGTTCACAGTCAGCTATTGGATGTATCACAGGGCTCCCAATGGAGAAGCTAGAGAAAGTACCCAAGGAGCTAAAGGGATCTGCAACCCTATTGTTGGAACAACATGATGTACTAACCAGAACCCCGGAGCTCTTGTCTCTAGCTGCATATGTATCGAAAGATGGCCTAGTCGGCCATCAATGGAAAGAGAGGCCCATTGGACTTGCAAACTTTATATGCCCCAATATAGGGGAATGCCAGGGCCAAAAGAATGGGAATGGGTGGGTAGGGAAGTGGGGGGTGCTATGGGGGACTTTTGGGATAGCATTGGAAATGTAATTGAGGAAAATATGTAATAAAAATATTAAAAATTTTTAAAAAAAGAAAAAAATTTTAAAATAAAAAAAAAAAGAAATGTGATAAGTAAAATATATTACACTGTTAATGAAAGTTCCCATTTACTATATGTATGATGCATTGGATACTAAATTGGTTCTTTTGCAGAATATTGAGAAAATTCCAGCTTCTTGGTGAGTGTGAGCTGATGCCCTAACAGTGGTAGGGATCAAACTCAGGGCCTCACACACATCAGAGGAAGCATTTTGCCTCTGAGCTATGCTTCAACCATTTATAATACCTTGGTTTCAATCTTCACCAAAACACTTGCATGTGGGTATCATTAATTTCATTTTCCTGATCATAAAACCAGGGAAGAATAGCTTTACCACCATAATACTCAGGCGCTTTCTCTATACTGGGCCAACCACCATTTACTAAAGAAAAAAAAAATCAAATTATTCTACATTGACTGTGTTCATTATAATTTTCAAATTATAACTTTGTTTTATGCACCTTGAATGTTCTTAAATGACTTTGAAAAGACATTTCCAAAGAGCAAGCACATGGACAATTCAAATATATTGATGCATGCAGTACTGAGTGGCCAAAGTGTCTACTATTGTGAATTGCATACTAAGGTCTTTGAATGTGATAAAGACATAAAATTCCAAAAAAAAGACATAAAATTCTTAATCATTATTATTTAGATAACTCAAATCATAAATAATATACTTCCATTTGAGTTATTGATTACATTTTTACCCTTCAAATGCATGCTCCCAGTGACCCACCAGCCTTTTTAGAGATGAGGTGATCAGTGGATAAATATATTGAGAAGTTAGGGCTGTTGTAATGCAACCGGCTCCTAATAGTATTGCCACCTGGGAACCATGCCTTCAACTCATGAATCTTTGAAGGATATCCCAGCTCCAAAAGAGAACAGTTTGTGGCCAGTAGGGGCTCAGAGTAGTGGATTTAAGAAGAGGGACACGGACAGAAAATAGAAAGAAAAAGCCACACCTAACAAAAGGCAACTGAGCATTTAAAAATGAGTAAACTGTGCGTAAAGACAATAGACATGTGCCTTTGTGGTCTTCTGTTTCCTACATTGTGAATGTATGTTACAAGAAACAGAAGTTGCACGCTTTCTTCCATGAATGTGTTGGGTTTGTTACTATATATAGATGGCACCCTATCAGTTTCTCCTCCAACTACGGCATCATCATCGGCCTTATAGCTACCTTGATTGTTGGCAAGTCATTCCTTAGTATTTTCATACTAGAGATGGTAAAACCGCAATAGGGAGAACTTTCTTTTTTTTTTTTTTTTTTTTTTTAGATGAACCAACTTCTCTTGTACTTTATTTTTTATATATATATATTTTATTACATATTTTCCTCAATTACATTTCCAATGCTATCCCAAAAGTCCCCCATAGCGCCCCCTACTTCCCTACCCACCCATTCCCATTCTTTTGGCCCTGGCATTCCCCTATATTGGGGCATATAAAGTTTGCAAGTCCAATGGGCCTCTCTTTCCAGTGATGGCCGACTAGGCCATCTTTCGATACATATGCAGCTAGAGACAAGAGCTCCGGGGTACTGCTTTCAATGGGCTAAAAATCCTAAGTCAAATAAGAAAACACAAACAAAAATATTCGTTATGCTCTTCAATATTTATTATTATACAAAAAGAATACGTATTCTTGTGCTCTCTCTCTCTTTGTGTGTGTGTGTGTGTGTGTGTGTGTGTGTGTGTGTGTGTGTGTGTTGCTGAGACACTATATATTCCAGACTAGGCACAATCTGGTCATCCTCCTACCTCAGAATGCAAAAGGCTAGTATTAGAGGTGTGCATCACCATGCTTTGCTGATTATTCTTGCTATTTTACAATTTACCTTTATTTTGATCTATGTTTATGTGTCTGTGGCACAGAAACATGTGTATGATTTGAGGCAGCTATACACCACCTGACATGGATGCTGGGAACCAAACTCGGGTTCTCTGGGACAGCAGCACAGAACCATCCCTCCAATACCTGGTTGCTATTTTTTTAATGCACTCATAACTTTGAATCAAGAGTTTGAAACAGGTAGGGCCACAGGCCTCATGCGGCCAGATCAGCGCCGGGGTAGCGGGAGCGCAGGGTTGCCTGACACCCACCAGCTACCCACGACCCCCACCGCAGGATTTTGGGACTGCTGGTGAGTGGAACACAGCTTCTGCTCCAATCCAATTGCGCGGGACCTGAGACTGCATTAGTTAGGGAAGCAGAAACCGGCCTGAGTAGGGCCACAGGCCTCATCCGGCCGGATCAGCGCTGGGGTAGCGGGAGCGCAGGGTTGCCTGACACCCGCCAGCTACCCACGACCCCTGCCTCAGGATTTTGGGACTGCTGGTGAGTGGAACACAGATTCTGCTCCAGTCCAATCACGCGGGACCTGAGACTGCTCTGGTTGGGGAGAGAGAAATCCGGCCTATATAGGGCCACAACCCTCTCCCGGTCAGAAAAGCACCGGGGCAGCAGGGGCGCAGGGTCGGCTGACACTCTCCAGCTACCCACAACACCCGCCACAGGATCTTAAGACTTCTGGTGAGTGGAGCACAGCTTCTGCTCCAATCCAATTGCGCGGGACCTGAGACTGCATTAGTTAGGGAAGCAGAAACCGGCCTGAGTAGGACCACAGGCCTCTTCCGGCTGGACCAGCACCGGGGTACCGTCAGCTACCCACGACCCCCGCCGCAGGATTTAGAGACTGCTGGTGAGTGGAACACAGCTTCTGCTCCAATCTTTAAACAGTGACAACGATAACAACTAACCCCAGAGATTACCAGATGGCGAAAGGTAAACGTAATAATCTTACTAACAGAAACCAAGACCACTCACCATCATCAGAACCCAGCACCCCCACTTCGCCCAGTCCAGGGCACCCCAACACACCGGAAAAGCTAGACACGGATTTAAAAGCATATCTCCTGATGATGGTAGAGGACTTCAAGAAGGACTTTAATAACACACTTAAAGAAATACAAAGAAACACTGGTAAACAGGCAGAAGACAATAAAGAAGAAGCACAAAAATCCCTTAAAGAATTGCAGGAGAACACTGCTAAAGAGTTACAAATCCTTAAAGAAAAACAGGATAACATAATCAAACAGGTAGAAGTCCTTACAGAAAAACAGGAAAACACATCCAAACAGATGATGGAAATGAACAAAACCATACTAGACCTAAAAAGGGAAGTAGACACAATAAAGAAAACCCAAAATGAGGCAACACTGGAGATAGAAACCCTAGGAAAGAAATCTGGAACCATAGATACGAGCATCAGCAACAGAATACAAGAGATGGAAGAGAGAATCTCAGGTGCAGAAGATTCCATAGAGAACATCGGCACAACAATCAAGGAAAATGTAAAATGCAAAAAGATCCTAACTCAAAACATCCAAGAAATACAGGACACAATGAGAAGACCAAACCTACGGATAATAGGAGTGGATGAGAATGAAGATTTTCAACTCAAAGGACCAGCAAACATCTTCAACAAAATTATAGAAGAAAACTTCCCAAATCTAAAGAAAGAGATGCCCATGAACATACAAGAAGCCTACAGAACTCCAAATAGACTGGACCAGAAAAGAAATACCTCCCGACACATTATAATCAGAACAACAAATGCTCTAAATAAAGATAGAATACTAAAAGCAGTAAGAGAAAAAGGCCAAGTAACATATAAAGGCAAGCCTATCAGAATTACACCAGATTTTTCACCAGAGACTATGAAAGCCAGAAGATCCTGGACGGATGTTATACAGACACTAAAAGAACACAAATTCCAGCCCAGGCTACTATACCCAGCCAAACTCTCAATTAACATACATGGAGAAACCAAAGTATTCCACGACAAAACCAAATTCACACATTATCTCTCCACGAATCCAGCCCTTCAAAGGATAATAACAGAAAAAAACCAATACAAGGACAGGAACCACGCCCTAGAAACAACAAGAAGGTAATCCCTCAACAAACCTAAAAGAAGACAGCCACAAGAACAGAATGCCAACTTTAACAACAAAAATAACAGGAAACAACAATTACTTTTCCTTAATATCTCTTAATATCAATGGACTCAACTCCCCGATAAAAAGACATAGACTAACAAACTGGCTACACAAACAAGACCCAACATTTTGCTGCTTACAGGAAACTCATCTCAGAGAAAAGGATACACACTACCTCAGAATGAAAGGCTGGAAAACAATTTTCCAAGCAAATGGCATGAAGAAACAAGCTGGAGTAGCCATTCTAATATCTGATAAGATTGATTTCCAACCCAAAGTCATTAAAAAAGACAGGGAGGGACACTTCATACTCATCAAAGGTAAAATCCTCCAAGAGGAACTATCAATCCTGAATATCTATGCTCCAAATACAAAGGCAGCCACATTCATTAAAGAAACTTTAGTAAATCTCAAAGCACACATTGCACCTCATACAATAATAGTGGGAGACTTCAACACACCACTTTCACCAATGGACAGATCGTGGAAACAGAAACTAAACAGGGACACAGTGAAACTAAGAGAAATTATGAATCAAATGGATCTGGCAGATATCTACAGAACATTCTATCCTAAAACAAAAGGATATACCTTCTTCTCAGCACCTCATGGTACCTTCTCCAAAATTGACCACATAATTGGTCACAAAGCAGGCCTCAACAGATATAAAAATATTGAAATTGTCCCATGCATCCTATCAGATCACCATGGACTAAGGCTGATCTTCAATAACAAAATAAATAATAGAAAGCCAACCTTCACGTGGAAACTGAACAACACTCTTCTCAATGATACCTTGGTCAAGGAAGGAATAAAGAAAGAAATTAAGGACTTTTTAGAGTTCAATGAAAATGAAGCCACAACATACCCAAACCTATGGGACGCAATGAAAGCATTTCTAAGAGGAAAACTCATAGCTCTGAGTGCCTCCAAAAGGAAACTAGAGAGAGCACACATTAGCAGTGTGACAACACACCTAAAAGCACTAGAACAAAAGGAAGCAAATTCACCCAAGAGGAGTAGACAACAGGAAATAATCAAACTCAGGGGTGAAATCAACCAAGTGGAAACAAGAAAAACTATTCAAAGAATCAACCAATCAAGGAGCTGGTTCTTTGAGAAAATCAACAAGATAGATAAACCCTTAGCCAGACACACTAGAGGGCACAGGGAAAGCATCCTAATCAACAAAATCAGAAATGAAAAAGGAGACATAACAACAGATCCTGAAGACATCCAAAACACCATCAGATCCTTCTACCAAAGGCTATACTCAACAAAACTGGAGAACCTGGATGAAATGGAGAAGTTCCTAGACAGATACCAGGTACCAAAGTTGAATCAAGATCAGGTTAATGATCTAAACAGCCCTATATCCCCCAAAGAAATAGAAGCAGTCATTAATAGTCTCCCAACTAAAAAAAGCCCAGGACCAGATGGGTTTAGTGCAGAGTTCTATCAGACCTTCAAAGAAGATCTAATCCCAGTTCTTCACAAACTATTCCACAAAATAGAAACAGAAGGTACTCTACCCAACTCATTCTATGAAGCCACAATTACTCTGATACCTAAACCACAAAAAGACCCAACAAAGATAGAAAACTTCAGACCAATATCCCTTATGAATATTGATGCAAAAATCCTCAATAAAGTTCTTGCTAACCGAATCCAAGAACACATCAAAACAATCATCCATCCTGACCAAGTAGGTTTCATCCCAGGGATGCAGGGATGGTTCAATATACGGAAATCCATCAACGTAATCCAGTATATAAACAAACTCAAAGACAAAAACCACATGGTCATCTCGTTAGATGCGGAAAAAGCATTTGACAAGATCCAACACCCATTCATGATAAAAGTCTTGGAAAGATCAGGAATTCAAGGCCCATACCTAAACATGATAAAAGCAATCTACAGCAAACCAGTAGCCAACATCAAAGTAAATGGTGAGAAGCTTGAAGCAATCCCTCTAAAATCAGGGACTAGACAAGGCTGTCCACTTTCTCCATACCTATTCAACATTGTACTTGAAGTCCTAGCCAGAGCAATTCGACAACAAAAGGAGATCAAAGGGATACAAATTGGAAAAGATGAAGTCAAAATATCACTTTTTGCAGATGATATGATAGTATATATAAGTGACCCTAAAAATTCCACCAGAGAACTCCTAAGCCTGATAAACAGCTTCGGTGAAGTAGCTGGATATAAAATTAACTCAAACAAATCAATGGCCTTTCTCTACACAAAGAATAAACAGGCTGAGAATGAAATTAGGGAAACAACACCCTTCTCAATAGTCACAAATAATATAAAATATCTTGGCATGACTCTAACTAAGGAAGTGAAAGATCTGTATGATAAAAACTTCAAGTCTCTGAAGAAAGAAATTATAGAAGATCTCAGAAGATGGAAAGATCTCCCATGCTCATGGATTGGCAGGATCAACATTGTAAAAATGGCTATCTTGCCAAAAGCAATCTACAGATTCAATGCAATCCCCATCAAAATTCCAAATCAATTCTTCAACGAATTAGAAAGTGCAATCTGCAAATTCATCTGGAATAACAAAAAACCTAGGATAGCAAAAACTCTTCTCAAGGATAAAAGAACCTCTGGTGGAATCACCATGCCGGACCTAAAGCTCTACTACAGAGCAATTGTGATAAAAACTGCATGGTACTGGTATAGTGACAGACAAATAGACCAATGGAATAGAATTGAAGAACCAGAAATGAACCCACACACCTATGGTCACTTGATCTTCGACAAGGGAGCTAAAAACATCCAGTGGAAGACAGCATTTTTAACAAATGGTGCTGGCACAACTGGTTGTTAACATGTAGAAGAATGTGAATCGATCCATTCCTATCTCCTTGTACTAAGGTCAAGTCTAAGTGGATCATGGAACTACACATAAAACCAGAGACACTGAAACTTATAGAGGAGAAAGTGGGGAAAAGCCTTGAAGATATGGGCACAGGGGAAAAATTCCTGAATAGAACAGTAATGGCTTGTGCTGTAAGATCGAGAATTGACAAGTGGGACCTCATGAAACTGCAAAGCTTCTGCAAGGCTAAAGACACCATCAATAAGACAAAAAAAACCACCAACAGATTGGGAAAGGATCTTCACCTATCCTAAATCAGATAAGGGACTAATATCCAATATATATAAAGAACTCAAGAAGGTGGACTCCAGAAAGTCAAATAACCCCATTAAAAAATGGGGCTCAGAACTGAACAAAGAATTCTCACCGGAGGAATACCGAATGGCCGAGAAACACCTGAAAAAATGTTCAACATCCTTAATCATCAGGGAAATGCAAATCAAAACAACCCTGAGATTCCACCTCACACCAGTCAGAATGGCTAAGATCAAAAATTCAGGTGACAGCAGATGCTGGCGAGGATGTGGAGAAAGAGGAACGCTCCTCCATTGTTGGTGGGATTGCAAGCTTGTACAACCACTCTGGAAATCAGTCTGGCGGTTCCTCAGAAAATTGGACATAGTACTACCGGAGGATCCAGCAATACCTCTCCTGGGCATATATCCAGAAGATGTCCCAACCGGTAAAAATGACACATGCTCCACTATGTTCATAGCAGCCCTATTTATAATAGCCAGAAGCTGGAAAGAACCCAGATGTCCCTCAACAGAGGAATGGATACAGAAAGTATGGTACATTTACACAATGGAGTACTACTCAGCTATTAAAAAGAATGAATTTATGAAATTCCTAGCCAAATGGATGGACCTGGAGGGCATCATTTTGAGTGAAGTAACACAATCACAAAAGAACTCACACAATATGTATTCATTGATAAGTGGATATTAGCCCAAAACTTAGGATACCCAAGATATAAGATACAATTTGATAAACGCATGAAACTCAAGAAGAATGAAGACCAAAGTGTGGACACTGTGCACCTTCTTAGAATTGGGAACAAAACACCCATGGAAGGAGTTACAGAGACAAAGTTCGTAGCTGTGATGAAAGGATGGACCATTTAGAGACTGCTGTATCCAGGGATCCGTCCCATAATCAGCTTCTAAACGCTGACACCATTGCCTACACTAGCAAGATTTTGCTGAAAGGACCCAAATATAGCTGTCTCTTGTGAGACGATGCCGGGGCCTAGCAAACACAGGAGTGGATGTTCACAGTCAGCTATTGGATGTATCACAGGGCTCCCAATGGAAAAGCTAGAGAAAGTACCCAAGGAGCTAAAGGGATCTGCAACCCTATTGTTGGAACAACATGATGTACTAACCAGAACCCCGGAGCTCTTGTTTCTAGCTGCATATGTATCGAAAGATGGCCTAGTCGGCCATCAATGGAAAGAGAGGCCCATTGGACTTGCAAACTTTATATGCCCCAATATAGGGGAATGCCAGGGCCAAAAGAATGGGAATGGGTGGGTAGGGAAGTGGGGGGTGCTATGGGGGACTTTTGGGATAGCATTGGAAATGTAATTGAGGAAAATATGTAATAAAAATATTAAAAAAAAAGAGTTTGAAACAATCAATTTGTAATGATAAATAGAATCACATATTTCAAACACTAAGCAAATTAAATATGCAAATTATTTCTATAACCATTTTACTTTTTAACTATTTACGTTAAACACAAACAAAACAAATCAGATATCAATGCATAATATAAGACAATCTGCAGTTGGATTTATTTACCAGTAATAGGAAAAAAAATGTACATCAGTGGATTTATATTTATATTCTATTTATATTCCCTGTACATTATTTGTGGCGTTTGGACTGACCTTAATAAATTAAATATGATGAATATATTAGCCCTTGGAATCAAGAATGAAGAAGCCATAGATATTCTCTTGGAAAACTATATAACCTTGCTTACTTAAAAGACTCAGTAACTGTCAGGGCTATGCCAATCTGGATGATGGATAGATACTTTAAAATGTTCCAGGGAACACAGAAGAGTCCTTCACTGAAATCAGCAGTGGTTTCACAAAGAATTTGTCCCACTTAAAGTTCCTGAAACTTAGCAAACTGCTGCATATACAGGAAGAAGTCCTGGTTCAGTGCGGTGAGTCTCTGGACTGAGGCTCCCTTCACACTGCAGTGAACATCAGGTCTCCAGCTCCTTGATTTCAAAGCTCTAAGACTCAGTTCCCTCTTTAGAAGAATAGGGTCAAAGACAGCGAAGTTAGGTGGTTACAAGAATATGTCACTCAGCAGAAAGAGAATTGTTTGGGGTGAGGAAAGGGCCCAGCAAGAAGAGAATGGGCAAAGTGGGAGGTGGGGGAAATGAAACAAATAAGAATAAAGTATAACAAGATATTTGTGTGAACATACCATGATGTAATACTGTACTTTGTACATTAACTTAAAAGTCAGTCTAGGCGCTGGAGAGATGGCTCAGCAGCTAAAGTATCTGTTGTTCTTAAAGAGGACCTGGATTGATTTCCAGTACACTCATGGTGGCTCACAAACATCTGCAACTCCTCCAGGGCATAGAATGCCTTCTGACTTCTCAGGAGACCACGTATACATATGCCACCCAGGAACTCACACACATAAATTAAAGCAAATAGGTATTTTCAAATCTTTTAATAAACAAATCTAAAATTTCTAATAAAAAAAGAATGAGTTGGTATATTTATACTCACACATATTTTATTTTACAACTGAGCCTTCAAGGTGGGAACCTGTACTCTGCAGCTTAATCCTTTTATTATTATTATTATTATTATTATTATTATTATTATTATTATTGGATATTTTATTTATTTACATTTCAAATGTTATCCCCTTTCCCGGTTTCCCTCCAAAAAACCCCTATCCCATCACCCCTCCCTCTGCTTCTATGAGGGTACTCCCCCACAACCTACCCATTCCCACCTCCCCTCTCTGGCATTCCCCTACACTGAGGCATCAAGCTTTCACAGGACCAAAGGCTCCCCCTCCCATTGATGCCAGACAAGACCATCCTCTCCTACACATGCAGCTGGATCCATGGGTCTCTCCATGTGTTTGTACTCTTCGGTTGGTGGTTTAGTTTCTGGGAGCTCGGGGGTGGGGTGGGGTTCTGGTTGGTTGATATCATTGTTCTTCCTATGGAGTTGCAAACCCCTTCAACTCCTTCAGTCCTTTCTCTAACTCCTTCATTGGGGTCCCTCTGCTCAGTCCAGTGGTTGGCTGCAAGCATCTGCCTCTGTATTTGTTACACAAATACAAACCAAACTCTTGGCCAAGTTATTGATGGGTTTCTCCATCTGATACATCACTTTCCACTCAAGTATAAGGCAAAAGCCTCTTGGAATGATAACCTGTGAAAAAGGTTTCTATTGTATAGAAAAATATTTGATGTTACTGCTATTATAATTTTAAGCAAAAATTAGTAGCTTTTCCATGAGCAGTTTAGTTAAGCCAAATGGACTCTCTGGGATTTGACATTTTGAAGAGGAGTAGAGGGCACAGGAAGGAGTGAGTGACCTGAAGTCCAGTGACCTTGAATAAGTGGCCTGGGTTATGTGAGGACCAGAATTCAACAGGACATGGCAGTTCTTTGCTGATCTGCTCAAGCCTGTTAGATGGCCCCTGTGATTTCAATCTCTTAATCTGAGAAACCGGTGCTGTGCGACAAACTCTGACCCACAAGCACATTACTGAACTATCCTCCTGTCCGCTGAGCATTTTCCCTTTGCACTTCCAGTTACTTGCTGGCCTTTACTTGCAAGATTGCTGTATCACTCCGGCCCAGGAGGAGAATCTGGCAGCTCATTAAAGCTAGGAAATCAAAGTCATAAAATGCATCAACAACAACTGGAATAATTATCCACAGAAAACAGTTTCTCTGAGAATGACATCACGCAGCTTATCATGTTAACTTCTGGGATTTTTTTTTCCTATCAACCTCCAGAGAAGCCATTAGCAGAAGAGGTAGGAGAAAGAAAGCAAAAGGGATCACCAAAGCCCATGGTTTGTCTTCCATCAGGAGGTCTGCTCTTTGTCTGGATCTCGAATAACTGCCATCTCCATCAGTGAGCCACAGTGAAGCATCTGTGACTCTTCAGATGCTTATTCAACAGAGCTGCATAGGAAGCAAAGCTACAGAGAGCTTCTCAGAAAAGAGATACAAGTCCTTAACCATCACTGCATCCGAAGCTCCCACCAGAGTTAAGTGTTTATAAAATCAATTTGGATGTAATTATCAGGGCCTCATAGTATTAGATAAAAATGATCCTCTCAATGCCTTGTTCATAAGTATATTTTCCGCTGGCCACAGATTTCAAATCCACTGACTATACTAATTGATCCATGAGTCTTTGCTACCAGACATATATGCATTTACCAGAATCTATTCATATCTTTGTCCTGCTTATCCTCGTATTTAGATCATCAATCATTCTATATCATATATTCTTAATCAGTCTAGACATTTTGACCAATTTCAGCCTTATCTAGACTATTTTAGGACCCAGCATTGAATATGATCCCTGACAACTCTTTCTAAATGATGAAAGGAAGCACATTTAAGCACATTCTTCCAGTAATCTGAAGGCTGGGACTGCTTCTCCTAGCCAGACCACCTCCCTCTTGATAGCTGTTAAAGGAAAATTTAAAACCCTCAGGATACTTCTCAGACTTACCAGCAGGACTCCAAACCTTTACTACCTAAGCTCTGGGAAGATTCTAGGTCCTTTATCCTTGGCCTCTGAACTGACTGGACTTGAGTTTCTTTGCTTGCAGTAATGTAACCTCTCAGCAATGGCCAGAGTTATGAGGGAGTGCTACCCCACAACACAGGCAGATATGTGATGGTGCCGAAGGCCACAGCAAGCAGTGCCTGTGAGCATCACATCACTCTACCATGAGGCAAGAAGTATTTCAGGAAAATGAGGCTTAGACGTGAAGCTAAGTGAGCCTTGACTGTGTCAGTGTATTCTCTTAACAAGCCTTGAATAGGCTAGTAGCCAAAATGCATCTTGCTTCCATCACACATACTACTTCAGTAAAGCACTCTGTTCAATAATTACATGGCAAAGGCCTAGGTAAAGTACCCTGCACCCACCCCCAATGCCATTTTAATTGGACATAAAATATTTCCTGTCAGCAAATGCAGTAAGCTAAATGCTTTCTTTTTCCATTTACCTTTAAAGTCATTGCTCTAAGCCAAGACAACTTTGAAAAAGAGAAGCAGAGGTCTAAAGAGTTTCAATTTCATAAATCTTCAGTAATCCAGACTGTGTGCTCCTAGCAGAAACATAGACATGAGACAAAGACAATGGAATGGAGAAAACCAAGTTTCTCATCAAAGAGTAGCAGAACTGCCTGCTGGACATCTAGGGAGAAGGAAAGCAGGACTTTAGAAAGTGGCCCAGGTGCATAATTACAAAACATAAAATTTTAAAAAAAAAAGCCTTACAGAATAAAACATAAGGAAAACTCCTGGTGAGTCCCCAATAGCAAAAGTTTTTAGCTCTAACAATGAAAACTATGCTGTATTTTAAAACAATAAACAATAGCCAGGCAGTGGTGGTGCACACCTTTGTTCCCAGTACTTGGGAGGCAGAAATAGGTGGATCTCTGTAAGTTCAAGTCCAGCCTGGTGTACAAAGGAGTTGCAGGACTGCCAGGGTTACATAGTGAGACTCTATCTCAAAAATAAAATGAACAAGAAAAACAACAATAAACTGATGACCTCAAAATTTGGAAGACACTAGTAAAAGAATTAAGTCCAAGCTAAACAATAGGAAAAAATACTTGGAAGTCACACATTTGATTAAAAAGTTTTTTATACCAGGAAAAATAAGTGTACATTCATGGACATGTGTGAAGCACTTTTAAAATACAACAATACAAAAAAAGAGAACCAGATGTTTTAAATCAACAAATACTTGAACAAGTACATACCTAGGGAATTACACAATGGAACATCAATGGATAAGTGTGCATCTAGTCATTAGGGAAATGCAAACTAAAACCACGGCATATTATTTTAAAAGCTGACCATATCAAGCATTTCCAAGGACATCTCAAAATTAAAATGTATACTCATGATACAAATAGAACATTTGGAAGTCTGTTCAGTAGAGTTCATGTTTTTAAACATGTCCTTCTCAGAGGGATTATTCAATTTAGTTCTGGGTGTTTTTACAAAAGAAAGTAACATATTCCAACAATGACTTATATGCAGCTATTCAAGGTTGTCTTATCTGTAGTAGCTTTCAATGGGAAGAAATCTGCATTGGGCTGGAATTGTGTCCTCTTAAATTTCATATATGTGAGCCTTTTGGAAGGAAATAGATCATGAGAAGAATGATGTCAAGCTCTTCAAAGAAGCAACAAGAGTGGTCTTTGCCTTTTTCCTCTCTTTACACACATGACCAAGTGAAGAAGCAGCAAGAAGGTGGAAGTCTGCAGGTTAATAGGACAACCTTCATCAGAAGAGATATCTCAGCAGTTAAGGGCACATGCTGCTCTTCCTCCAGAGGACCCAAGTTCAAGTCTAAGCACCCACATCGGGTGCCTCAAAACACCTGTAACTCCAGCTCCAAAGGTTGTAATGCCTTCTTGTAATGCTCCTAAATAGAGTTTCCACAATTGTTCTAGTTGGGTGGAGTACTCCCAATGTTACAATATTGCACATCTCAATGAAATATAAATAGAAATAAGCAAAGACATTGAAGATACCAAATACACAACTTACTCCATATGTTGGTCAGAAGGTGTTCTACATTGATTCCTGTGGCTGACCAAAAGCGAGTTGGGAAGAAAGGACATTTCATTTCAACTTATGCTCCAGGTCATGATCTACCATTGAGGTAAGTCAGAGAAGAAGGTCAAGCAGGCTAATGCTAACAAACAGGCTTGGCTTGCTCTCTGGTTCATACTCTGCTAGGTTTCTCATACAGCCCAGGCCCACCTGCCTAGGGATGGTGCTGCTCACAGTGAGCTTTATCCTTTCAATCAAGATATTTTGTCACAGAAATAGCTACAAGCCAATCTGGTCTCCGCACTTCTTCACTTGGGTTCCCTCTTCCCAGGTGACTATAGATTGTAGCAAATTGACAATCAAATCTAACTAAGACAGAAAAGCTGGAAAAATATTCATTCAGTGTGTCTGTGTGTGTGTCTGTGTGTATCTGTGTGTTTCAGAAGGGGGAAGAGGAGGAAGAGGATGAGGAGGAAAGAAAAACAGAAAGAAGAAAAAAAGAAAGAAAGAAAGAGAGAGAGAAAGAAGAAAGAAAGAAAGAAAGAAAGAAAGAAAGAAAGAAAGAAAGAAAGAAAGAAAGAAAACAACAAACTCACACACAACAGAAATTTCTGCAAAAAAAAAAAAAAGATTTCTTCTATTGGTATGAAAGACGAACTCAACTGCCCTCTCAAAGAATACGAATTTTACTCA
The DNA here is from genome assembly GCF_978045245.1 of Mus caroli. NCBI lineage: Eukaryota > Metazoa > Chordata > Mammalia > Rodentia > Muridae > Mus > Mus caroli. The sequence goes on from NW_028227272.1 coordinate 45,095,103, forward strand.
AGATCTTATATTTTTGCTAAATCTTTCTCTAATAGGAAAGCCTACACAAGGATCACCTGTAAACACAGCAGCTGCTGAGAGACCAAATCTTTTAAGTTCAGACTCTGTTTTAGAGAACTTGACCTAAGTTAGAACTCAGGTAAACTAGCAGGCTGGTAACTAGCATTAGTTTCCAAGTTGCCACCAACAAAACCCAAGCCTAGCTCCAGTTTCTAAGCTGACCCCAATAAAACCACATCTCCAGGTTAATCCCCCCCAACAAATCCAGTGTTTCCAGGTTAATCCCCCACAAGCCCACCCCCTGCCTATGACCCACCAATGCAGAGGGGAACAAAAGTTAAGTTTATGGTTTGAGTCCCAGCACCAGCCAATTATGCTAAAGGCCATAGTAGCTAGCTCTCCAATTAGATGTTTGCCAGGCTAGAAACATGCACCCCACCCACTTGGTGCTTTCTATAAAATCTTACCCTGATAGATGTTCAAGGCTCCTCTCCACCAAAACTGTCCTGCTTGTCAGTGGTGGGCTGAGGGGCCTGAGCTAGCTCGAATAAAGACCCAGGAGTGATTGCATCAGATAGGCTCCTGTCAGGTCTTTTGGGGTTCACGAACACTTCCCTGGCACTTCACTGCCACACAGTGAGGTAGAATTTAGACTAAAGTCATCAAGGCAAAAGACTCTACTGTTTTCAGCTTCAGATGAACTTGGAATGGAAGCAGATAAGCTCAAAAACAGGAAATATGTCTTCCTCTTCTCAAATAATCAGACTAATCACGGGAGACGCAATCCATCCCCTGAATGCTGAATAAAGGGAGCTTGTGAAATACCCCGGCAGGGCTTCCTCTTGGAGAGGTGTTCATATTATTAAGTCATATGAATAATTAATCAAGCACTTGCCACCCACAGGAAATGGAAAACAAAGAATATTACCAAGGACCACTCCACTCTGTCTACAAAAGGAAAAAAAGGTATTTTCACTAGAAGTCCTCACTTTCAACTTGCTAAACTGGCACAAAATTAGTAATTCCTTATATTTCCTAAATTGAAAGGGCTCTTCAAAAAAATTTTCTGATGTTTATACTTTCTGTTCCCTATGTCTTCTCTTTTTTAATAATCAACTCTTTTCCTCAAACTGCGCGCACACACAAACACACACACACATGCATGCAAGCACACAAGTATGCACATATTCACATGTACTTGCTATATCTTAAATTTGTAATATGAGTTTTTAAACAGATGGTGAATCAAGCAAAAAGCTCCATATTCATATTTGCTTCCAAATATTCTGCCTCGGGTTAGTCAACTGTTTATAATCGAATTGATTTTAATTTGATTCTTACAAATGTCAAGTAGTGATTAAATTACAAACAAACAAAAGCACTTTCCTACCAAACAGGATGTATCCCATCTCGAAACAATATCCATAATGTCTGCCCTCAAACAGTATTTTGTTGAAAAAAAAAAAAAAGGACAAAACAAACATACGAAGCTCATGGAAAAAGAAAACTTATCGGGAATTTTGAGGACTTTTTCTTTGCTTACGTGGGTACCGGAGTGATAGTCAGACATCAATCTGAAATCTCTGCCTATGATAAATTTGATTATGCATACCTTAAAAAAAAAACAAGGCAGTAACATAACGTTTAAAACTAATTACACTTGAAACACTTCATACTGTGCTAAGCACTTTAGCACATTTAGTTATTTTATCTACACCTTAAGAACAACATTAGAAGGTAGATATTAAAATCCTCATTTGTATAAATGAGGAAAATAAAAACTTAAAAGAGTAAATACTCACAGATCCAGAACTCAAGAACAACTTTGTTTACCTCAAGCCCCCACTAGGGTGAGCAAAGGACATTACTATGTGTCTGAACCTCCTGGCTGACAGATTAGATCATTAGATCGATCGTAATGGGTAGCCTTAGGCACAAACCTCTCTCAGTGAGTGAGTGGGGCCCTGGAATCTGCATTTCCATGAAGTTCCCAGGCAACACCCATACTATTAATAATAACAAATTTTGAGTAATGCCATCCTAAACCAATAAACACAAGAACTTTGTGTTTAAGGCAGTTTTGTGTGTGTGTGTGTGTGTGTGTGTGTGTATGTGTATGTGTATGTGTGTGTGTGTTGCATCCACCCCTACCAGTAGGAAAGACTCAACACCACGTTGTCCTTCTTCAAGCAGGTTTATTCAGTAACACTTAGCATTGCAATGCACGAACAGGTATCCCTCGAACAACCCCAGGGCACGCCTTAAATACCCTACTGACTCCTCCCAATCACCCCAGTCACTTAATGGTAGTCCATAGGTTCACAGCAAGTGACAGCACCTCAGGCAGGCTGACAAGGCACTGCATCTGTGAAGTGCAGGCTGCTGGGATGTGGCTAAGTCGAGATAATGTGGAAGTCAGGTGCAGGTCATAAGACCTGGCAGCCATCCAGGGCGCCATTTTGGATCGGTGGACCCACCTGCTCCTCACTTGTGTGTGTGTGTGTGTGTGTGTGTGTGTGTGTGTGTGTGTATGTGTGTGTTTTCTACATGTAAGTCTGTGCACTTTGGCATGTTTGGGGCCTGTAGAGGCCAGAAGAGACATCTCCTGGAACTGAAATCACAGATGGTTGTGAGTCACCATGTCAGAGCTGGGGATCAAACCTGGGTCCTTAAAAAGTGTTCTTTTTTTTTAATTAAGTATTTTCCTCATTTACATTTCCGATGCTATCCAAAAAGTCCCCCATACCCTCTCCCCCACTCCCCTACCCATCCACTCCCACTTCTTAACCCTGGCATTCCCCTGTACTGAGGCATATAAAATTTGCACAACCAATGGAGCTCTCTTTCCACTGATGGCCGACTAGGCCATATTCTGATACATATGCAGCTAGAGACACAAACTCCGGGGGGGGGGGTAGTTCATATTGGTTGACAACAATATGAACTGGTTAGTTCATATTGTTGTTTCACCTATCGGGTTACAGATCCATTTAGCTCCTTGGATAATTTCGCTAGCTCCTCCATTGGGGGCCCTGTGATCCATCCATGTGACTGTGAGCATCAAGTTCTGTGTTTGCTAGGCCCCTGCATACTCTTACAAGAGACAGCTATATCAGGGTCCTTTCAGCAAAGTCTTGCTTGTGTATGCAATGGTGTCAGCGTTTGGAAGCTGATTATGGCATGGATCCCCATATGTGGAAGTCGCTAGATGATCCATCCTTTTATCTCAGCTCCAAACTTTGTCTCTGTAACTCCTTCCATGGGTGTTTTGTTCCCAATTCTAAGAAGGGGCAACGTGTCCACATGTTGGTCTTCGTTCTTCTTGAGTAGAAGACCATGGGTATCCTAACTTTCTGGGCTAATATCCACTTATCAGTGAGTACATCTTGTGGGAGTTCCTTTGAGATTGGGTTAACTCACTCAGGATGATGTCCTCCAGGTCCATCCATTAGCCTAGGAATTTCATAAATTCATTCTTTTTAATAGCTGAGTAGTATTCCATTGTGTAAATGTACCATATTTTCTGTATCCATTCCTCTGTTGAGGGGCATCTGGGTTCTTTCCAGCTTCTGGCTATTATAAATAAGGCTGCTATGAACATAGTGGAGCATGTGTCCTTTTTACCGGTTGGAACATCTTCTGGATATATGCCCAGGAGAGGTATTGCTGGATCCTCTGGTAGTACTATGTCCAATTTTCTGAGGAACCGCCAGACTGATTTCCAGAGTGGTTGTACAAGCTTGCAATTCCACCAACAATGGAGGAGTGTTCCTCTTTCTCTACATCCTCGCCAGCATCTGCTGTCACCTGAATTTTTGATCTTAGCCATTCTGACTGGTGTGAGGTGGAATCTCAGGGTTGTTTTGATTTGCATTTCCCTGATGATTAAGAATATTGAACAATTTTTCAGGTGCTTTTCAGCCATTCAGTATTCCTCAGGTGAGAATTCTTTGTTCAGCTCTGAGCCCCATTTTTAATGGGGTTATTTGATTTTCTGGAGTCCACCTTCTTGAGTTCTTTATATATATTGGATATTAGTCCCCTATCTGGTTTAGGATAGGTAAAGATCCTTTACCAATCTGTTGGTGGTCTTTTTGTCTTATTGACTGTGTCTTTTGCCTTACAGAAGCTTTCCAATTTTATTCGGTCCCATTTGTCAATTCTCGATCTTACAGCACAAGCCACTGCAGTTCTATTCAGGAATTTTTCCCCTGTGCCCATCTCTTCGAGACTTTTCCCCACTTTCTCCTCTATAACTTTCAGTATCTCTGGTTTTATGTGGAGTTCCTTAATCCACTTAGATTTGACCTTAGTACAAGGAGATAGGAATGGATCGATTCGCATTCTTCTACATGTTAACAACCAGTTGTGCCAGCACCATTTGTTGAAAATGCTGTCTTTCTTCCACTGGATGTTTTTAGCTCCCTTGTCAAAGATCAAGTGACCATAGGTGTGTGGGTTCATTTCTGGGTCTTCAATTCTATTCCATTGGTCTACTTGTCTGTCACTATACCAGTACCATGCAGTTTTTATCACAATTGCTCTGTAGTAAAGCTTTAGTTCCGGCATGGTGATTCCACCAGAGATTCTTTTATCCTTGAGAAGAGTTTTTGCTATCCTAGGTTTTTTGTTATTCCAGATGAATTTGCAGATTGCACTTTCTAATTCGTTGAAGAATTGAGTTGGAATTTTGATGGGGATTGCATTGAATCTGTAGATTGCTTTTGCCAAGATAGCCATTTTTACTATATTGATCCTGCCAACCCATGAGCAGGGGAGTTCTTTCCATCTTCTGAGATCTTCTTTAATTTCTTTCTTCAGAGACTTGAAGTTCTTATCATACAGATCTTTCACTTCCTTAGTGTTAGAGTCACGCCAAGGTATTTTATATTATTTGTGACTATTGAGAAAGGTGATATTTCCTAATTTCTTTAACAGCCTGTTTATCCTTTGTGTACAAAAAGGCCATTGACTTATTTGAGTTAATTTTATATCCAGCTACTTCATTGAAGTTGTTTATCAGGTTTAGGAGTTCTCTGGTGAAATTTTTAGGGTGACTTATATATACTGTCATATCATATGCAAATAGTGATATTTTGACTTCTTCCTTTCCAATTTGTATTCCCTTGATCTCCTTTTGTCATCGAATTGCTCTGGCTAGGAATTCAATTACAATATTGAATAGGTAGGGAGAAAGTGGGCAGCCTTGTCTAGTCTCTGATTTTAGTGAGATTGATTCCAGCTTCTCACCATTTACTTTGATGTTGGCTACTGGTTTGCTGTAGATTGCTTTTATCATGTTTAGGTATGGGCCTTGAATTCCTGATCTTTCCAAGATTTTTATCATGAATGGGTGTTAGATTTTGTCAAATGCTTTCTCCACATCTAAGGAGATGATCGTGTGGTTTTTGTCTTTGAGTTTGTTTACATAATGGATAACGTTGATGGATTTCCGTATATTAAACCATCCCTGCATCCCTGGGATGAAACCTACTTGGTCAGGATGGATGATTGTTTTAATGCGTTCTTGGATTCAGTTAGCGAGAACTTTATTGAGTATTTTTGCATCGATATTCATAAGGGAAATTGGTCTGAAGTTCTCTATCTTTGTTGGATCTTTCTGTGGTTTAGGTATCAGAGTAATTGTGGCTTCATAGAATGAATTGGGTAGAGTACCTACTGCTTCTATTTTGTGGAATAGTTTGTGTAGAACTGGAATTAGATCTTCTTTGAAGGTCTGGTAGAACTCTGCACTAAACCCATCTGGTCCTGGGCTTTTTTTGGTTGGGAGACTATTAATGAATGCTTCTATTTCTTTAGGGGATATGGGACTGTTTAAATCATTAACTTGATCCTGATTTAACTTTATACCTGATATCTGTCTAGAAATTTGTCCATTTCATCCGGGTTTTCCAGTTTTTGTTCAGTATAGCCTTCTGTAGAAGGATCTGATGGTGTTTTGGATTTCTTTAGGCTCTGTTGTTATGTCTCCCTTTTCATTTCTGATTTTGTTAATTAGGATGCTTTCCCTGTGCCCTCTAGTGAGTCTGGCTAAGGGTTTATCTATCTGGTTGATTTTCTCAAAGAACCAGCTCCTCATTTGGTTGATTCTTTGAATAGTTCTTCTTGTTTCCACTTGGTTGATTTCACCCCTGAGTTTGATTATTTCCTGCAGTCTACTCCTCTTGGGTAAATTTTCTTCCATTTGTTCTAGAGCTATTAGGTGTGTTTTCAAGCTGATAGTGTGTGCTCTCTCTACTTTCTTTTTGGAGGCACTCAGAACTATGAGTTTCCCTCTTAGAAATGCTTTCATCATGTCACATAAGTTTGGGTATGTTGTGGCTTCATTTTCATTAAACTCTAAAAACTCTTTAATTTCATTCTTTATTCCTTCCTTGACCAAGGTATCATTGAAAAGAGTGTTGTTCACTTTCCACGTGAATGTTGGCTTTCTATTTTTTATGTTGTTATTGAAGATCAGCCTTCTTCCATGGTGATCTGATAGGATTACTTTCTTGCTTTTTCTAGGGGGTGGTTTCCATCCTTTTATTGGGTTTTTTTTTTCCTGTCATTGTCCTTTGAAGGGCTGGATTCATGGAAAGATAATGTGTGAATTTGGTTTTGTTGTGGATGACTTTGGTTTCTCCATCTATGGTAATGGAGAGTTTAGCTGGGTATAGTAGCCTGGGCTGGCATTTGGATTCTCTTAGTGTCTGTATAACATCTGTCCAGGATCTTCTGGCTTTCATAGTCTCTGGTGAAAAGTCTTGTGTAATTCTGATAGGCCTGCCTTTATATGTTACTTGACCTTTTTCCCTTAGTGCTTTTAATATTCTATCTTTATTTGGTGCATTTGTTGTTCTGATTATTATGTGTTGGGAGAATTTAATTTTCTGTTCCAGTCTATTTGGAGTTCTGTAGGCTTCTTATATGTTCATGGGCATCTCTTTCTTTAGGTATGGGAAGTTTTCTTCTATTATTATTTGAATATGTTTGCTGGCCCTTTAAGTTGAAACTCTTCATTTTCATCTACTACTATTATCCATAGGTTTGGTCTTCTCATTGTGTCCTGGGTTTCCTGGATGTTTTCAGTTAGGATCTTTTGGCATTTTCCATTTTCTTTGATTGTTGTGCTGAAGTTTCTTTTTTTTTTTTTTTTTTTTTTTTGAACTCTTTTTTTTAACTCTTTTTTTTTTAATTTTTAATATTTTTTTTGATTTTTAATATTTTTATTACATATTTTCCTCAATTACATTTCCAATGCTATCCCAAAAGTCCCCCATAGCGCCCCGCACTTCCCTACCCACCCATTCCCATTCTTTTGGCACTGGCATTCCCCTATATTGGGGCATGTAAAGTTTGCAAGTCCAATGGGCCTCTCTTTCCATTGATGGCCGACTAGGCCATCTTTCGATACATATGCAGCTAGAGACAAGAGCTCCCGGGTTCTGGTTAGTACATCATGTTGTTCCAACAATAGGGTTGCAGATCCCTTTAGCTCCTTGGGTACTTTCTCTAGCTTCTCCATTGGGAGCCCTGTGATACATCCAATAGCTGACTGTGAACATCCACTCCTGTGTTTGCTAGGCCCCGGCATCGTCTCACAAGAGACAGCTATATTTGGGTCCTTTCAGCAAAATCTTGCTAGTGTATGCAATGGTGTCAGCGTTTAGAAGCTGATTATGGGATGGATCCCTGGATACGGCAGTCTCTAAATGGTCCATCCTTTCATCACAGCTACGAACTTTGTCTCTGTAACTCCTTCCCTGGGTGTTTTGTTCCCAATTCTAAGAAGGTGCACAGTGTCCACACTTTGGTCTTCATTCTTCTTGAGTTTCATGCGTTTAGCAAATTGTATCTTATATCTTGGGTATCCTAAGTTTTGGGCTAATATCCACTTATCAGTGAATACATATTGTGTGAGTTCTTTTGTGATTGTGTTACTTCACTCAAGATGATGCCCTCCAGGTCCATCCATTTGGCTAGGAATTTCATAAATTCATTCTTTTTAATAGCTGAGTAGTACTCCATTGTGTAAATGTACCATAATTTCTGTATCCATTCCTCTGTTGAGGGACATCTGGGTTCTTTCCAGCTTCTGGCTATTATAAATACGGCTGCTATGAACATAGTGGAGCATGTGTCCTTTTTACAGGATGGGACATCTTCTGGATATATGCCCAGGAGAGGTATTGCTGGATCCTCCGGTAGTACTATGTCCAATTTTCTGAGGAACCGCCAGACTGATTTCCAGAGTGGTTGTACAAGCTTGCAATCCCACCAACAATGGAGGAGCGTTCCTCTTTCTCCACATCCTCGCCAGCATCTGCTGTCACCTGAATTTTTGATCTTAGCCATTCTGACTGGTGTGAGGTGGAATCTCAGGGTTGTTTTGATTTGCATTTCCCTGATGATTAAGGATGTTGAACATTTTTTCAGGTGCTTCTCTGCCATTCGGTATTCCTCAGGTGAGAATTCTTTGTTCAGTTCTGAGCCCCATTTTTTAATGGGGTTATTTGACTTTCTGGAGTCCACCTTCTTGAGTTCTTTATATATATTGGATATTAGACCCTTATCTGATTTAGGATAGGTGAAGATCCTTTCCCAATCTGTTGGTTTTTTTGTCTTATTGATGGTGTCTTTAGCCTTGCAGAAGCTTTGTAGTTTCATGAGGTCCCACTTGTCAATTCTAGATCTTACAACACAAGCCATTACTGTTCTATTCAAGAATTTTTCCCCTGTGCCCATATCTTCAAGGCTTTTCCCCACTTTCTCCTCTATAAGTTTCAGTGTCTCTGGTTTTATGTGAAGTTCCTTGATCCACTTAGACTTGACCTTAGTACAAGGAGATAGGAATGGATCGATTCGCATTCTTCTACATGTTAACAACCAGTTGTGCCAGCACCATTTGTTGAAAATGCTGTCTTTCTTCCACTGGATGTTTTAAGCTCCCTTTCAAAGATCAAGTGACCGTAGGTGTGTGGGTTCATTTCTGGGTCTTCAATTCTATTCCATTGGTCTATTTGTCTGTCACTATACCAGTACCATGCAGTTTTTATCACAATTGCTCTGTAGTAGAGCTTTAGGTCCGGCATGGTGATTCCACCAGAGGTTCTTTTATCCTTGAGAAGAGTTTTTGCTATCCTAAGTTTTTTGTTATTCCAGATGAATTTGCAGATTGCACTTTCTAATTCGTAGAAGAATTGAGTTGGAATTTTGATGGGGATTGCATTGAATCTGTAGATTGCTTTTGGCAAGATAGCCATTTTTACAATGTTGATCCTGCCAATCCATGAGCATGGGAGATCTTTCCATCTTCTGAGATCTTCTATAATTTCTTTCTTCAGAGACTTGAAGTTTTTATTATACAGATCTTTCACTTCCTTGGTTAGAGTCACGCCAAGATATTTAATATTATTTGTGACTATTGAGAAGGGTGTTGTTTCCCTAATTTCTTTCTCAGCCTGTTTATTCTTTGTGTAGAGAAAGGCCATTGATTTGTTTGAGTTAATTTTATATCCAGCTACTTCACTGAAGCTGTTTATCAGGCTTAGGAGTTCTCTGGTGGAATTTTTAGGGTCACTTATATATACTATCATATCATCTGCAAAGAGTGATATTTTGACTTCATCTTTTCCAATTTGTATCCCTTTGATCTCCTTTTGTTGTCGAATTGCTCTGGCTAGGACTTCAAGTACAATGTTGAATAGGTATGGAGAAAGTGGACAGCCTTGTCTAGTCCCTGAGTTTAGAGGGATTGCTTCAAGCTTCTCACCATTTACTTTGATGTTGGCTACTGGTTTGCTGTAGATTGCTTTTATCATGTTTAGGTATGGGCCTTGAATTCCTGATCTTTCCAAGACTTTTATCATGAATGGGTGTTGGATCTTGTCAAATGCTTTTTCCGCATCTAACGAGATGACCATGTGGTTTTTGTCTTTAAGTTTGTTTATATACTGGATTACGTTGATGGATTTCCGAATATTGAACCATCCCTGCATCCCTGGGATGAAACCTACTTGGTCAGGATGGATGATTGTTTTGATGTGTTCTTGGATTCGGTTAGCAAGAACTTAATTGAGGATTTTTGCATCAATATTCATAAGGGATATTGGTCTGAAGTTTTCTATCTTTGTTGGGTCTTTTTGTGGTTTAGGTATCAGAGTAATTGTGGCTTCATAGAATGAGTTGGGTAGAGTACCTTCTGTTTCTATTTTGTGGAATAGTTTGTGAAGAACTGGGATTAGATCTTCTTTGAAGGTCTGATAGAACTCTGCACTAAACCCATCTGGTCCTGGGCCTTTTTTAGTTGGGAGACTATTAATGACTGCTTCTATTTCTTTGGGGGATATAGGGCTGTTTAGATCATTAACCTGATCTTGATTCAACTTTGGTACCTGGTATCTGTCTAGGAACTTCTCCATTTCATCCAGGTTCTCCAGTTTTGTTGAGTATAGCCTTTGGTAGAAGGATCTGAAGGTGTTTTGGATGTCTTCAGGATCTGTTGTTATGTCTCCTTTTTCATTTCTGATTTTGTTAATTAGGATGCTTTCCCTGTGCCCTCTAGTGAGTCTGGCTAAGGGTTTATCTATCTTGTTGATTTTCTCAAAGAACCAGCTCCTTGATTGGTTGATTCTTTGAATAGTTTTTCTTGTTTCCACTTGGTTGATTTCGCCCCTAAGTTTGATTATTTACTGCCGTCTATTCCTCTTGGGCAAATTTGCTTCCTTTTGTTCTAGTGCTTTTAGGTATGTTGTCAAGCTGCTAATGTGTGCTCTCTCTAGTTTCCTTTTGGAGGCACTCAGAGCTATGAGTTTTCCTCTTAGAAATGCTTTCATTGCATCCCATAAGTTTGGGTATGTTGTGGCTTCATTTTCATTGAACTCTAAAAAGTCCTTAATTTCTTTCTTTATTCCTTCCTTGACCAAGGTATCATTGAGAAGAGTGTTGTTCAGTTTCCACGTGAAGGTTGGCTTTCTATTATTTATTTTGTTATTGAAGATCAGCCTTAGTCCATGGTGATCTGATAGGATGCATGGGACAATTTCAATATTTTTGTATCTGTTGAGGCCTGTTTTGTGACCAATTATGTGGTCAATTTTGGAGAAGGTACCATGAGGTGCTGAGAAGAAGGTATATCCTTTTGTTTTAGGATAGAATGTTCTGTAGATATCTGCCAGATCCATTTGATTCATAATTTCTCTTAGTTTCTCTGTGTCCCTGTTTAGTTTCTGTTTCCATGATCTGTCCATTGGTGAAAGTGGTGTGTTGAAGTCTCCCACTATTATTGTATGAGGTGCAATGTGTGCTTTGAGATTTACTAAAGTTTCTTTAATGAATGTGGCTGCCTTTGTATTTGGAGCATAGATATTCAGGATTGATAGTTCCTCTTGGAGGATTTTACCTTTGATGAGTATGAAGTGTAACTCCCTGTCTTTTTTAATGACTTTGGGTTGGAAGTCAATCTTATCAGATATTAGAATGGCTACTCCAGCTTGTTTCTTCATGCCATTAACTTGGAAAATTGTTTTCAAGCCTTTCATTCTGAGGTAGTGTCTATCCTTTTCTCTGAGATGAGTTTCCTGTAAGCAGCAAAATGTTGGGTCTTGTTTGTGTAGCCAGTTTGTTAGTCTATGTCTTTTTATCGGGGAGTTGAGTCCATTGATATTAAGAGATATTAAGGAAAAATAATTGTTGTTTCCTGTTATTTTTGTTGTTAAAGTTGGCATTTTGTTCTTGTGGCTGTCTTCTTTTAGGTTTGTTGAGGGATTACCTTCTTGTTGTTTCTAGGGCGTGGTTCCTGTCCTTGTATTGGTTTTTTTTTGTTATTATCCTTTGAAGGGCTGGATTCATGGAGAGATAATGTGTGAATTTGGTTTTGTCGTGGAATACTTTGGTTTCTCCATCTATGTTATTTGAGAGTTTGGCTGGGTATAGTAGCCTGGGCTGGAATTTGTGTTCCTTTAGTGTCTGTATAACATCCGTCCAGGATCTTCTGGCTTTCTTAGTCTCTGGTGAAAAATCTGGTGTAATTCTGATAGGCATGCCTTTATATGTTACTTGGCCTTTTTCTCTTACTGCTTTTAGTATTCTATCTTTATTTAGAGCATTTGTTGTTCTGATTATTATGTGTCGGGAGGTATTTCTTTTCTGGTCCAGTCTATTTGGAGTTCTGTAGGCTTCTTGTATGTTCATGGGCATCTCTTTCTTTAGATTTGAGAAGTTTTCTTCTATAATTTTGTTGAAGATGTTTGCTGGTCCTTTGAGTTGAAAATCTTCATTCTCATCCACTCCTATTATCCGTAGGTTTGGTCTTCTCATTGTGTCCTGTATTTCTTGGATGTTTTGAGTTAGGATCTTTTTGCATTTTCCATTTTCCTTGATTGTTGTGCCGATGTTCTCTATGGAATCTTCTGCACCTGAGATTCTCTCTTCCATCTCTTGTATTCTGTTGCTGATGCTGGTATCTATGGTTCCAGATTTCTTTCCTAGGGTTTCTATCTCCAGTGTTGCCTCATTTTGGGTTTTCTTTATTGTGTCTACTTCCCTTTTTAGGTCTAGTATGGTTTTGTTCATTTCCATCATCTGTTTGGATGTGTTTTCCTGTTTTTCATTAAGGACTTCTACCTGTTTGATTAGGTTATCCTGTTTGTCTTTAAGGATTTGTAAACTCTTTAGCAGTGTTCTCCTGCAATTCTTTAAGGGATTTTTGTGCTTCCTCTTTATTGTCTTCTACCTGTTTACCAGTGTTCCTTTGTATTTCTTTAAGTGTGTTATTAAAGTCCTTCTTGAAGTCCTCTACCATCATCAGGAGATATGCTTTTAGATCCGTGTCTAGCTTTTCCGGTGTGTTGGGGTGCCCTGGACTGGGCGAAGTGGGAGTGCTGGGTTCTGATGATGGTGAGTGGTCTTGGTTTCTGTTAGTAAGATTATTACGTTTACCTTTCGCCATCTGGTAATCTCTGGGGTTAGTTGTTGTAGTTGTCACTGTTTAAAGATTGGAGCAGAGGCTGTGTTCCACTCACCAGCAGTCTCAAAATCCTGTGGTGGAGGTCGTGGGTAGCTGGCAGTACCCCGGTGCTGGTCCAGCCGGAAGAGGCCTGTGGTCCTACTCAGGCCGGTTTTCTGCTTCCCTAACTAATGCAGTCTCAGGTCCCGCGCGCAATTGGATTGGAGTAGAAGCTGTGTTCCACTCTCCAGAAGTCTTAAGATCCTGTGGCGCGTGTTGTGGGTAGCTGGCGAGTGTCAGCCGACCCTGCGCCCTCGCTACCCCGGTGCTTTTCTGACCTGAAGAGGCTTGTGGCCCTATGTAGGCCGAATTTCTCCCTCCCCAACCAAAGCAGACTCAGGTCCCGCGTGATTGGACTGGAGCAGAAGCTGTGTTCCACTCACCAGCAGTCTCAAAATCCTGTGGCAGGGGTCGTTGGTAGCTGGCGGGTGTCAGTCGACTCTGCGCTCTAGCTACCCTGGTGCTGATCCAGCCGGATGAGGCCTGTGGCCCTACTCAGGCCGGTTTCTGTTCCCTAACTAATGCAGTCTCAGGTCCCGCGCTCAATTGGATTGGAGCAGAAGCTGTGTTCCACTCACCAGAAGTCTTAAGATCCTGTGGCGGGTGTTGTGGGTAGCTGGCGAGTGTCAGCCGACCCTGTGCCCTCGCTACCCCGGTGCTTTTCTGACCGGAAGAGGTTTGTGGCCCTATGTAGGCTGGATTTCTCTCTCCCCAACCAGAGCAGTCTCAGGTCCAGCGCAATTGGATTGGAGCAGAAGCTGTGTTCCACTCACCAGAAGTCTTAAGATCCTGTGGCGGGTGTTGTGGGTAGCTGGCGAGTGTCAGCCGACCCTGCGCCCTAGCTACCCAGGTGCTTTTCTGACCGGAAGAGGCTTGTGACCCTATGTAGGCCGGATTTCTCTCTCCCCAACCATATCAGTCTCAGGTCCCGCGTGATTGGACTGGAGCAGAAGCTGTGATCCACTCACCAGCAGTCTCAAAATCCTATGGCGGGGGTCGTGGGTAGCTGGCGGGTGTCAGCGGACCCTGGGCTCTAGCTACCCCGGTGCTGATCCGGACGGATGAGGCCTGTGGCCCTACTCTGGCCGGTTTCTGCTTCCCTAACTAATGCAGTCTCATGTCCCGCGCGCAATTGGATTGGAGCAGAAGCTGTATTCCACTCACCAGAAGTCTTAAGATCCTGTGGCGGGTGTCGTGGGTAGCTGGCGAGTGTCAGCCGACCCTGTGCCCTCGTTACCCCGGTGCTTTTCTGACCGGAAGGGGTGCCGATGTTTCTATGGAATCTTCTACACCTGAGATTCTCTCTTCCATCTCTTGTATTCTGTTGCTGATGCTCACATCTATGGTTCCAGATTACTTTCCTCGGGTTTCTATCTCCAGTGTTGCCTCACTTTGGGTTTTCTTTATTGTGTCTACCTCCTTTTTTAGGTCTAGTACAGTTTTGTTCATTTCGATCATCTGTTTGGATGTGTTTTCCTGTTTTTCTTTAAGGATTTCTACCTGTTTGGTTGTGTTTTCCTGTTTTTCTTTAAGGACTTGTATCTCTTTAGCAGTGTTCCCCAGTATTTCTTTAAGTGAGTTATTAAAGTCCTTCTTGATGTCCTCTACCATCATCATGAGATATGCATTTAAATCCACGTCTTGTTTTTCAGGTGTGTTGGGGTGCCCAGGACTGAATGAGGTGGGAGTGCTGCATTCTGACGATGGTGAGTGGTCTTGGTTTCTGTTAGTAACATTCTTTATTGTTGTTGTTGTTGAGTGGTGGGCCTCAGAATTTCTTTCTTTTTTATTTTTAATATTTTTAATATTTTTAATTACATATTTTCCTCAATTACATTTCCAATGCTATCCCAAAAGTCCCCAATACCGCCCTCCAATTCCCTACCCACCCATTCCCATTCTTTTGGCCCTGGCATTCCCCTATATTGGGGCATATAAAGTTTGCAAGTCCAATGGGCCTCTCTTTCCAGTGATGGCCGAATAGGCCATCTTTCGATACATATGCAGCTAGAGACAAGAGCTCCGGGGTACTGGTTAGTTCATCATGTTGTTCCAACTATAGGGTTGCAGATCCCTTTAGCTCCTTGGGTACTTTCTCTAGCTTCTCCATTGGGAGCCCTGTGATACATCCAATAGCTGACTGTGATCATCCACTCTTGTGTTTGCTAGGCCCCAGCATAGTCTCACAAGAGACAGCTATATTTGGGTACTTTCAGCAAAATCTTGCTAGTGTATGCAATGGTGTAAGTGTTTGGAAGCTGATTATGGGATGGATCCCTGGATATGGCAGTCTCTAGATGGTCCATCCTTACATCACAGCTCCAAACTTTGGCTCTGTAACTCCGTCCATGGGTGTTTTGTTCCCAATTCTAAGACGGGGCACAGTGTCCACACTTTGGTCTTCATTCTTATTGAGTTTCATGCGTTTAGCAAATTGTATCTTATATCTTGGGTATCCTAAGTTTTGGGCTAATATCCACTTATCAGTGAATACATATTGTTTGAGTTCCTTTGTGATTGTGTTACCTCACTCAAGATGATGCCCTCCAGGTCCATCCATTTGGCTGGAAATTTCATAAATTCATTCTTTTTAATAGCTGAGTAGTACTCCATTGTGTAAATGTACCATAATTCTGTATCCATTCCTCTGTTGAGGGGCATCTGGATTCTTTCAGCTTCTGGCTATTATAAATAGGGCTGCTATGAACATAGTGGAGCATGTGTCCTTCTTACCGGTTGGGACATCTTCTGGATATATGCTCAGGAGAAGAATTGCTGGATCCTCCGGTAGTACTATGTCCAGTTTTCTGAGAAACCTCCAGACTGATTTCCAGAGTGGTTGTACAAGCTTGCAATCCCACTAACAATGGAGGAGTGTTCCTCTTTCTCCACATCCTCGCCAGCATCTGCTGTCACCTGAATTTTCGATCTTAGCCATTCTGACTAGTGTGAGGGGGAATCTCAGGGTTGTTTTGATTTGCATTTCCCTGATGATTAAGGATGTTGAAGATTTTTTCAGGCGCTTCTCTGCCATTCGGTATTCCTCAGGTGAGAATTCTTTGTTCAGTTCTGAGCCCCATTTTTTAATGGGGTTATTTGACTTTCTGAAGTCCAACATATTGAGTTCTTTATATATATTGGATATTTGTCCCTTATCTGATTTAGGATAGGTGAAGATCCTTTCCCAATCTGTTGGTGGTTTTTTTGTCTTATTGATGGTGTCTTTTGCCTTGCAGAAGCTTTGCAGTTTCATGAGGTCCCACTTGTCAATTCTCGATCTTACAGCACAAGCCATTACTGTTCTATTCAAGAATTTTTCCCCTGTGCCCATATCTTCAAGGCTTTTCCCCACTTTCTCCTCTATAAGTTTCAGTGTCTCTGGTTTTATGTGAAGTTCCTTGATCCACTTAGACTTGACCTTAGTACAAGGAGATAGGAATGGATCGATTCGCATTCTTCTACATGTTAACAACCAGTTGTGCCAGCACCATTTGTTGAAAATGCTGTCTTTCTTCCACTGGATGTTTTAAGCTCCCTTTCAAAGATCAAGTGACCGTAGGTGTGTGGGTTCATTTCTGGGTCTTCAATTCTATTCCATTGGTCTATTTGTCTGTCACTATACCAGTACCATGCAGTTTTTATCACAATTGCTCTGTAGTAGAGCTTTAGGTCCGGCATGGTGATTCCACCAGAGATTCTTTTATCCTTGAGAAGAGTTTTTGCTATCCTAGGTTTTTTTGTTATTCCAGATGAATTTGCAGATTGCACTTTCTAATTCGTTGAAGAATTGAGTTGAAATTTTGATGGGGATTGCATTGAATCTGTAGATTGCTTTTGGCAAGATAGCCATTTTTACAATGTTGATCCTGCCAATCCATGAGCATGGGAGATCTTTCCATCTTCTGAGATCTTCTATAATTTCTTTCTTCAGAGACTTGAAGTTTTTATTATAAGATCTTTCACTTCCTTAAGTAGAGTCACGCCAAGATATTTTATATTATTTGTGACTATTGAGAAGGATGTTGTTTCCCTAATTTCTTTCTCAGCCTATTTATTCTTTGTGTAGAGAAAGGCCATTTATTTGTTTGAGTTAATTTTATATCCAGCTACTTCACCGAAGCTGTTTATCAGGATTAGGAGTTCTCTGGTGGAATTTTTAGGGTCACTTATATATACTATCATATCATCTGCAAAAAGTGATATTTTGATTTCATCTTTTCCAATTTGTATCCCTTTGATCTCCTTTAGTTGTCGAATTGCTCTGGCTAGGACTTCAAGTACAATGTTGAATAGGTATGGAGAAAGTGGACAGCCTTCTCTAGTCCCTGATTTTAGAGGGATTGCTTCAAGCTTCTCACCATTTACTTTGATGTTGGCTACTGGTTTGCTGTAGATTGCTTTTATCATGTTTAGGTATGGGCCTTAAATTCCTGATCTTTCCAAGACTTTTATCATGAATGGGTGTTGGATCTTGTCAAATGCTTTTTCCGCATCTAAAGAGATGACCATGTGGTTTTTGTCTTTGAGTTTGTTTATATACTGGATTACGTTGATGGATTTCCGTATATTGAACCATCCCTGCATCCCTGGGATGAAACCTACTTGGTCAGGATGGATGATTGTTTTGATGTGTTCTTGGATTCGGTTAGCAAGAACTTTATTGAGGATTTTTGCATCAATGTTCATAAGGGAAATTGGTCTGAAGTTTTCTATCTTTATTGGGTCTTTTTGTGGTTTAGGTATCAGAGTAATTGTGGCTTCATAGAATGAGTTGGGTAGAGTACCTTCTGTTTCTATTTTGTGGAATAGTTTGTGAAGAACTGGGATTAGATCTTCTTTGAAGGTCTGATAGAACTCTGCACTAAACCCATCTGGTCCTGGGCTTTTTTTGATTGGGAGACTATTAATAACTGCTTCTATTTCTTTGGGGGATATAGGGCTGTTTAGATCATTAACCTGATCTTGATTCAACTTTGGTACCTGGTATCTGTCTAGGAACTTCTCCATTTCATCCAGGTTCTCCAGTTATGTTGAGTATAGCCTTTGTTAGAAGGATCTGATGGTGTTTTGGATGTCTTCAGGATCTGTTGTTATGTCTCCTTTTTCATTTCTGATTTTGTTAATTAGGATGCTTTCCCTGTGCCCTCTAGTGAGTCTGGCTAAGGGTTTATCTATCTTGTTGATTTTCTCAAAGAACCAGCTCCTTGATTGGTTGATTCTTTGAACAGTTCTTCTTGTTTCCACTTGGTTGATTTCGCCCCTGAGTTTGATTATTTACTGCCGTCTATTCCTCTTGGGCAAATTTGCTTCCTTTTGTTCTAGTGCTTTTAGGTATGTTGTCAAGCTGCTAATGTGTGCTCTCTCTAGTTTCCTTTTGGAGGCACTCAGAGCTATGAGTTTTCCTCTTAGAAATGCTTTCATTGCATCCCATAAGTTTGGGTATGTTGTGGCTTCATTTTCATTGAACTCTAAAAAGTCCTTAATTTCTTTCTTTATTCCTTCCTTGACCAAGGTATCATTGAGAAGAGTGTTGTTCAGTTTCCACGTGAAGGTTGGCTTTCTATTATTTATTTTGTTATTGAAGATCAGCCTTAGTCCATGGTGATCTGATAGGATGCATGGGACAATTTCAATATTTTTGTATCTGTTGAGGCCTGTTTTGTGACCAATTATGTGGTCAATTTTGGAGAAGGTACCATGAGGTGCTGAGAAGAAGGTATATCCTTTTGTTTTAGGATAGAATGTTCTGTAGATATCTGCCAGATCCATTTGATTCATAATTTCTCTTAGTTTCTCTGTGTCCCTGTTTAGTTTCTGTTTCCATGATCTGTCCATTGGTGAAAGTGGTGTGTTGAAGTCTCCCACTATTATTGTATGAGGTGCAATGTGTGCTTTGAGATTTACTAAAGTTTCTTTAATGAATGTGGCTGCCTTTGTATTTGGAGCATAGATATTCAGGATTGATAGTTCCTCTTGGAGGATTTTACCTTTGATCAGTATGAAGTGCCCCTCCCTGTCTTTTTTGATGACTTTGGGTTGGAAGTCAATCTTATCAGATATTAGAATGGCTACTCCAGCTTGTTTCTTCATACCATTTGCTTGGAAAATTGTTTTCCAGCCTTTCATTCTGAGGAAGTGTCTATCTTTTTCTCTGAGATGAGTTTCCTGTAAGCAGCAAAATGTTGGGTCTTGTTTGTGTAGCCAGTTTGTTAGTCTATGTCTTTTTTTCGGGCAGTTCAGTCCATTAATATTAAGAGATATTAAGGAAAAGTAATTGTTGTTTCCTGTTATTTTTGTTGTTAAAGTTGGCATTCTGTTCTTGTGGCTGTCTTCTTTTAGGTTTGTTGAGGGATTACCTTCTTGTTGTTTCTAGGGCGTGGTTTCCGTCCTTGTATTGGTTTTTTTCTGTTATTATCCTTTGAAGGGCTGGATTCATGGAGATATAATGTGTGAATTTGATTTTGTCGTGGAATACTTTGGTTTCTCCATCTATGTTATTTGAGAGTTTGGCTGGGTATAGTAGCCTGGGCTGGAATTTGTGTTCTTTTAGTGTCTGTATAACATCTGTCCAGGATCTTCTGGCTTTCATAGTCTCTGGTTAAAAATCTGGTGTAATTCTGATAGGCTTGCCTTTATATGTTACTTGGCCTTTTTCTCTTACTGCTTTTAGTATTCTATCTTTATTTAGTGCATTTGTTGTTCTGATTATTATGTGTTGGGAGGTACTTCTTTTCTGGTCCAGTCTATTTGGAGTTCTGTAGGCTTCTTGTATGTTCATGGGCATCTCTTTCTTTAGATTTGGGAAGTTTTCTTCTATAATTTTGTTGAAGATGTTTGCTGGTCCTTTGAGTTGAAAATCTTCATTCTCATCCACTCCTATTATCCGTAGGTTTGGTCTTCTCATTGTGTCCTGTATTTCCTGGATGTTTTGAGTTAGGATCTTTTTGCATTTTCCATTTTCCTTGATTGTTGTGCTGATGTTCTCTATGGAATCTTCTGCACCTGAGATTCTCTCTTCCATCTCTTGTATTCTGTTGCTGATGCTCGCATCTATGGTTCCAGATTTCTTTCCTAGGGTTTCTATCTCCAGTGTTGCCTCATTTTGGGTTTTCTTTATTGTGTCTACTTCCCTTTTTAGGTCTAGTATGGTTTTGTTCATTTCCATCATCTGTTTGGATGTGTTTTCCTGTTTTTCTTTAAGGACTTCTTCCTGTTTGATTGTGTTATCCTGTTTTTCTTTAAGGACTTGTAACTCTTTAGCAGTGTTCTCCTGTAATTCTTTAAGTGAGTTATTAAAGTCCTTCTTGATGTCCTCTACCATCATCATGAGATATGCTTTTAAATCCAGGTCTAGCTTTTCAGGTGTGTTGGGGTGCCCTGGACTGGGCGAAGTGGGAGTGCTGGGTTCTGATGATGGTGAGTGGTCTTGGTTTCTGTTAGTAAGATTCTTACCTTTACCTCTTGCCATCTGGTAATCTCTGGAGTTGTTATAGTTGTCTCTGTTTAGAGATTGTTCTTCTGGTGATTCTGATTACCGTCTATCAGCAGACCTGGGAGACAGGTTCTCTCCTCTGAGTTTCAGTGGTTAGAGCACTCTCTGCTGACAAGCTCTCCTCTTAAAGGGAAGGTGTACAGATATCTGGTGTTTGGACCTCCTCCTGGCCGAAGAAGAAGGCCCAAAACAGAACCTTTCCCAGATGCTGTGTTGCTTTGGCAGGTCACAGAATCTGTCAGCTTCTCTGGTGCACACTCTCACATGTGCAGACTAAGTTCCTAAGTTCGGCGGAGTCCTGGATCCAAGATGGCGCTCCCTGCTCCTGAGGCAGAGGGCTCCCTTGAAGGGCAGACCACTGTCTTCCGGCTGGGAGGGTGCCGGATGTCTTCGGCCCCAAAAGGGTGCTGCCTCAGCGGCTCTCTGGCTCCCACCTGTCCCAGAAGCTGTCTGCCTCTGTGGTGCTCACTCCCACCTGTGCAGACTAAGTTCCTATGTTCGGCAGAGTCCCGGAGCCAAGATGACGCCCCCGTGCAGGGTAGACCACTGTCCTCCGGCTGGGAGGGTGCCAGATGTCTGTGGCCCCAAAAGGGTGCTGCCTCAGGGGCTCTGTGGCTCCCGCCTGTCCCAGAAGCTGTCTGCCTCTGTGGTGCACACTCTCACCTGAAGTTCCTAAGTTCGGCAGAGTCCCGGAGCCCGTTAGTAACATTCTTACATTTACCTTTCGCCATCTGGTAATCTCTGGAGTTAGTTGTTATAGTTGTCTCTGGTTAGAGATTGTTCCTCTTATGATTCTGTTAGCCTTTCTCAGCAGACCTGGGAGACTAGCTCTCTCCTGAGTTTCAGTGGTCAGAGCACTCTCTGCAGGCAAGCTCTCCTCCTACCAGGAAGGTGCTCAGATACCTGATGTTCGAACCTGCCTCCTGGTAGAAGTTGTGTTCCACTGACCAGAGGTCATAAGATCGCTTGGAGACTCCTCTAGGGACCTTGGGGGTGTCTGATGACTCTGTGCCCAAGGTGACCCGGTGCTGCCATAGACCGGAAGGGACTTGTGACCCTAGTCAGGCCGGGTTTTCTGCTTCCCTAATTAATGCTGTCTCAGGTCCCGCACGATTGGATTAGAACAGAAGTTGTGTCCACTCACAGAGGTCCTTAGATCCCGTGGGGAATCCTCTGGGGACCTTGGGGGTGTTCGCCGACTCTGTGCCCAAGGTGACCCGGTGCTGGCACCGACCAGAAGGGACCTTAAAAAGTGTTCTTAAACTGCTGAACCACATCTCTAGCCCCTGATAATAAATTGTTCAAGATTTATTTTTATTATTGTACTTTTATGAATTCATATATGTGTCTCTTTGAGCAAATGCCACATGTGTGCAGATACCCACAGATGCCAGAAACGAACACCAGATAAACTGAAACTGAAGTTACAGGCAGTTATAATCAGCCTGATACATGTGCTATGAACTGAACTTGGATCTACCAGAAGAGCAGGAAGGACCCTTGACTAGTGAGCCATTTCTTCACCCCAAACAGTGATTATTTTCATTCAACTTTGGCAGATTGCTAAATCTTTCTATGATCACTTGTTATACCCACTGTAAAAATTTAAAACAAACAAAAAATATCATTTATCTATGTAATTGGATATCCCTATCTCTGTAATTTAATTTTTTCCATTGTTTTAAAGTTGAGTTATAATTTACACATAGTAAAATGGACCCTAAAGTTTCACATGCTTATATAGTCACATAGCTGTTACCATAATCAAAATATAAAATAGTTCTTTCATTCCAAAAAAAAAAAAAAAACTTCATGCTTCACTGAAAAAAAAAAAATAAAAGAAAAAAAAGAAAAAGAATAAAGACCCTCCTTGGTTGCTGCACCCCAGCAACCATAATTTTTCTCTATTTTGATTGTTTCTTTTTTCCACATTATCACATAAATAGAGTCACAATACATGGCCATTTGAATTTGCTCTCTTTCACTTATCAGTGTGTCTAATTCATTTACTTTGCATTGTGTAGTTTGTTGCGTTTTGATGTTAAAACATATCCTATTTGTAGATGGAGGACAATCTATTAAATTATTATCTAGTCAAGGAACATTTGAGTTACTTTCACTGTTGGATATTTTTAAGCCTTTGTAAAGAAGTACCAATAGTTAATAAGTATTTGGGGAAATGGTCAGTATCAAGAAATCACAGTTAAAACTTACTGCCAGATCTTCCAGAGGATTGTAGGAAACAGAGGGGTCAAGGACATAAGAAAACTCACAGAATCGACTAACCTGAGCCCAAAGGGGCTCACAGAGACTGAACTGTCAACCAGGGAGCCTGTGCGGGACTGACCCAAGTCCGCTGTATATGTTACAGTTGTGTAGCTTTGTCTCTTTGTGGGACTCCTAAGAGTGAAAGCAGGAACTGTCTCTCACTCTGTTACCTGCCTATGGGACCCTTTCCCCCTACTGGGTTTCCTTATCTAGCCTGAATAGATGAGGAGGTGTCTTGTCTTACTGAAACTTGGCTCCTCATGATGTTTTATCACAGTCATAGTGACCCTACCTAAGTCAACACTGTTTTACTCCAGGCTGCCCTGACCTCTGACTGTGAAAGCCATTTTACCTGCTCTTCCAAAAATGGTTCCTGAGCCTTTTGAGGCAGGGAGAGGAGGTGTACAGATATCCTGTTTGGGCTAGAGAGATGGCTCAGCTGTTAAGAGCACTGTCTACTCTTCCAGTGGTTCTGAGTTCTATTTCCAGCAAGCACATGGTGGCTCACAACCATCTGTAATAGGATCTGATGCTCTCTTCTGGTGTGTTTGAAGACAGCTACATGTACTCATGTACATACAATAAATAGAAAGAAAGAAAGAAAGAAAGAAAGAAAGAAAGAAAGAAAGAAAGAAAGAAAGAAAGAAAGAAGGAAAGAAAGAGGGGGGAGGGAGGGAGGGAGGGAAGGAGGGAGGGAGGGAGGGAGGAAGGAAGGAAGGAAGGAAGGAAGGAAGGAAGGAAGGAAGGAAGGAAGGAAGGAAGGAAGGAAGAGAGAAATGAAGGAAGGAAGGAAGAAATCATGTTTGGGGTTGCACATTCTCATGTGGACTACCTTTTCATGTTTTCTATGTTATTTTTGCAAATTAGTTGTCTGTTACAATGCCATATAAACCCCAAGATCATCTTGCTAATTTCACTAAAACATCAATTGTATCATATTGACCCTATAGATAAGTTTGAGTAGAATCATGATCAGAAAGAAATTGAGTCTACTGACCCATGGAATATAGCATGTGCCCCATTCATTTAAGCCTTCTTTAATTTATTTCATCAATATCCTTCTCCTCAGTAAACAGTTGCAAGCATATTTTCTAAGATTTATATGTGTTTTATTTTCTTGATATCCTCACAGTGTGGTATTTATTAAATTTTAACAGTCAATTAATAATTGCTAGCATATCAATAATTTAATGTTCAGAGGTATCTCAGGGCTTATAATGGAGAGGGCACATCATGAACTATTGGTAAATATTTTTGATTGAGCGAATAGGTTAGAAAATGAGAGAAAAGCAAAGCATGTGAATAACTTCGGTCCTAGAGAAAGAAGTAAACCTAAGAAAGTGTCCTAGTCAGGGTCATGTCACTACTGTGATGAAACACCATGGCCACAGCAGCTTGGAGAACAGAGGGTTTAGCTCACTTGCAGTTCCATATACCAGTTGATCATCAAAAGTAGTGAGGGCAGGAACTCAAGCAAAGCAGGAACCTGCAGGCAGGAGCTGATGCAGAGGCCACAGAGGGGTGCTGCTTACTGGCTTGCTCCCAAAGGCTTACTCAGCCTGGTTTCTTATTGAATGCAGGGCTACTAGTCCAAGGATGGCACCATCCTCAAGGGGCTGGGCCCTCCCTCCCTCATCAATGACTAATTAAGAGAATATGCTACAGGCTTACCTACAGCCCAATCTTAAGAGGCATTTTCTTTATTACAGTTCCTTGGTCTGAGATGACTTAAGCTTGTGTCAAGTTGACATAAAACGAGCCATCACAGGGAGTAAATGTGAGAGGTAGGTGTCTGTCTTCTATCCTGACATCACTCAGTTATGCACTGCAGCTGAGCTTTTGTTTCTTGGATCCTCAGACACACGCCTTTTTCCAGGCAGCCTCAAGTCACCTGATATTTAACTTGAACAGCCTCACCCACGGTCACATTCTTGTCGATCTGACCTGTTTGGCTGTTTCATAATAATTATCTTTCTTTATTTACCTATTTGATTGCTTTTAGCTTTCCCTAAGTGTTTCGGTTTATTGCTATATCAAAGTGTTTAGAACTATGTCTGACACCAGGAAGTCACGGTATGTATCTATGGAATGAAAAACGGGGGGGGGGTGTAAAAAAAATCAATTTATAAATACAATATACAACAAAAATAAAATCCACTCAAAGGAATATCAAAGTCACTCGAAACAGGTTTCATAGTGTACAAGAATTTTCATGGGTAAAAAAATCATATAATGTTGCAAAACAAACAACAGAAGAGAGAGCTGAAAGGTACTGTACACATGACTGGAATTTCAGTCATGGAAGAATGGATTTTTACTTCACTTATCAGTATATTTTACTTCCCAGAACCAGCATTAGAATTGAAGGAGTGAAGAAAGTAAGGGTCTTGTTAAAATAAAACGCAAAGTATTAGGGTGTGGCTGCTGTTCTTTGTAATGCCCGTGCTGAGACTCGACTCCTCTGGCCTTCTAGGCTCTATCGCTGAGCTACCAGGTTAGCTCCAAATTTAAAATGTAATGAACATTGCAAAATTCACAAGTTAATATGTACTTTAATATAATCTTTCTAGAAACCAAATTTATTGTAAAAAGTCAAGGTTTAAGCCAATGTAAGTAACAAGGGATAAAAAAACGGAATGAGCTCTGATTTCCACTCTTCCTTTTACCATCACAGTTCAGCCGGCATGGCAATCTGACTAGTCCAAATTCTTTGTCTATTCAGGGTGTATGTGCATGCTTGAACTTCTCAGCATCGCCCATGCCTGAGGAAGCCAGATGAGGACATAGGATCCCCGGAAACCACCATGCCCAGTTCTGACCCTGTCTTTATCAGAACTTTTGATATATCATTCTTCAGAAGTTGTTTGCATTAATAAGTATTACTTATCTTGGTGACTGAATATTTTGGTGGCTTCTGGTATTTGTCACTGAGGAAAACTCTCTCCTTCACTTCCCTTGACACATAGAACTTCCAGCCTGGACTATTTTCCTAAAAGTTACATGGGATTTGTATTCAATATATTTAGTTGCTTATATATAAATTCAGGTTTAAGAATAGCACTTGAGACCCACCCATGTCATGCCCAGCACACTTTCTCATCACATGCAGCTTGCCCTGCCCACCACATGTGGCTTGTCACCACGTGTGGCTTGTCTTCATGGCTGTACACCTTACACATGTGAGCCTTTTAACCGCCAGAGCATAAATCGTCTGACTCTGAATAAAGTTGGCTATTGCATGAGATCTTAGTCAGCTTCCTTCTTTTTTTCACCCCATTCTCCTAGGTCCCACAAACCCTAGAGCAATAAACATTCTAGAACATTCAGACCTCTTTATCTTCAAGTTCCAGGTCTAAAGCTTCAGCCAACTGTTGACTAAAATTATTTGGGAGAATAGAAACTTGTCTGAGAAAAAAAAAATTTTATTACATACAAATGTGGTTTTTCCTGTCATAATCCTCTAAGCAGTGAAGTATGACAACTATGTTCATAGTATGTGTACTATTTTAAGCACTGTAACCTAGAGGTGACCCAAAGGGCACAGGAGGTAGTACAGGTACTGCATACACACACTGTACCAGTTTACACAATGGATCAGCATCTTGGGGTATTAGTATCTGCAGGAAATCTTGCATACAGAACAGGTACTGCATACACACACTGTACCAGTTTACACAATGGATCAGCATCTTGGGGTATTAGTATCTGCAGGAAATCTTGCATACAGAATAACAGCTGCAACAGTTATCCTCACATGTTGGGATTGTTTCCTCCCCCATCACAGAAAGGACTGACCAAAGACATAGTAATTGTATATAGTCAACTGTTAAGACAACTAGAGAAGAGAATTAACATGATGTCCTCCAAGACTACACAATCACATATATAGCAAGGAAAGCAAAGAAGGATGTAACTGACCCAAGGTGAGCAGTGGACTGGAAATGATATACTGGGAGTCACAGTTATTACACTAGGTGGCATCTAAAAATCAAAGACTACCTTTTGGGATTTGCAGATATAAAAATGTCTTTTTGTAGAGCAATGGAGAAAAATACCAACTACCTTCATAATTTAGACTTACAGATTCATCCAGTTTTACTACCTTATCTGGCCAATCAACCCTACCCACCCCTCTATCTTCTGACTCTTCACTATGTGTTTCTGTCTCCCAATACAATATCCACCCACTTTGCTATTCCCTACTCCCATGATAAGGCCCATCCAAGGCCACATGGCCTAAACAACCTAAACAGTGAAAGCTATAAGTTTGTTTGTTTTTAATCTGGACAGTGAAATATAAAAGTAAATGTGCATAAAAGTTAAGGACTTACTTATATTTACACTAGGGATTTAAGCAACTCCTAACATTGTTGCAGTAAATCTCCCAAATATGCCCGACAATGAAAATATAACACAGTTAATACGATTACATGCTGTGAACCTAGATTGGGCAGATCTGCCACTACACTACCGTCTTCCACAGGTTATGAGACCTCTTAGAACTTGCAATTTTTCTAGGTTGTGCTTCGGCTCCGCTTTTCTTCATCTTCCTCCTCCTCTGCATCCTCCCCCTCTTCCACTTTCTCTCTCTCTCTCTCTCTCTCTCTCTCTCTCTCTCTCTCTCTCTCTCTCTCTTTCTCTCTCTCTCCCTTCCTCTCCACCTTCCCTTTTATCTGCCCAATCATCAGTTCTCCTTTATTTTACAAATTAATGTGGGAAGCAGGTTTACAGGAAATCACCTGAGTGCTGACTCATTCCTTGTTCGAAACCACTCATGAGAGAGCGGAATTAACATCGAATATAATTAGCCCCAGAGCTATCCACAGCATAACGTGAAAAGGATTTGACTAAAAACACAAAGAGATAGAACCAATTCGATCTGCTATTAAGTTGAATGGGAATTTTAAAAAGGGCCCTAAGATGGTGTCTACTGATTACTTCTCAGCCTCTAATACTAATATACTTCTGAGAAGTATCTGTCTTCAGCCAAAAGAGGTTTCTTTCCCTCTCATGTGGCCTTGACAGGCCCTTTGCAGTGCCTCCATAACAGGAGGAAGTCAGGAAACCATGCCAGATACACCTACGTATGATTTCCTAAGTACAGTGACCCCTGTCACATCCAGACAAAGCTCTTCCTTCTAAAATGTAAGCCAGGTCCGCACATGATCAGCATACTCATTCACACCTATACCCAGGGACGACAAAAGACAACTGAAGAGGCCAGCTAACCTTCCTGCCAATCACTGTATCCATTCCCTATCTTCTCCCAAACATTAATAATCTCATTTCTCAGTCATTATGTGTTTATTTCCAGCTTTCTGATTTAATTAACATTGTCAAACAAGTAATTTTTAAAAATTGAACATTATAAAGAGAGAGCTATTTTCCAATGTCAGCTTTTTCACTCTTCACAAATTCCTACCATAAGTCCCCAAATGTTACCACATCAAAGCACCTGGAGGGTTTCTGTTGTTGGGTTTGTCTTTTCTTGTTTTGTTTTGTTTTGTTCTGTGTTTGATTTGTGGAGTGCTGAATATATCCGATAAGTTCTACTTATTTTGACTGCCCAGCATCACTAACAAATATAGATTTTTTTTAATATATATTTTTCACTATAGACTATTTCGTTTGTTTGCTATGACTGGAAAGAAAAGAACAATGAATCTGATAGGTCATTTCTTTTCTGTATTTTTTATACCCCATTCAAAACAAAACAACAACAAGAAACCATGTTTTAGTTTAAAGAATCCAGATTCACCAGACTGTTTATGGTGTGGTCCAGCTGGACATATTAACAAGGGTACATCAGTTCACAACAATTGGCTGTACATTTTCATTCCACAGTTCACCTTGAAGTCTATATTACATTTTGTTATCCTGTGTAAACATATATCTTTGCCAAAAGAGATCAGTGTACTTTTCTGCTTATTCCTTAAATCCTGAAATGACGGCCAATCAAAACCACAGCTTTGTTACATGCCAAATTTCCCAAAGGTGAGTGCTTTTGAACCTGAACTTTTTTCTTAACTTCTTTTCTTTGCTAATGCACTTTAAAATTGCATGCACGTACAATTTCTTTAAATGGTTCAAAACTGGCCTCACAGAAAGCATTTCAGTGGGCAATACTTTTGTTTCTTTACTTGAGTAAAGACTACTGGAGTAGTTTTAATGAGCTCACATTGACTAAATAGCCATGATAGCCTTATATTATGGTGAATGGTAGCTGTAGTAATTGTCCATAAAAACTCCAAAAACCATTAATTTTTGGCAGTATGATAGAATCCTATTATTGTACACACATATAATTTAAACTCAAGTTAACTTCTATCTTGGAAATTCCATTTCTTGCCATATGAACGAACATTTTGTTACAGATTCCCTTTCTTGCCAAAATTGAAAGGTATTGTTCAAATATTTTTTCCAGTATTCTCAAAGCATATCTGAACGCCACAGAATTACACAGAGAGTAAAGTGACATTACTCTATTATATAATCAAAAGTACAAATATGAACTGAGCTCCTATCTGTTCAGAGCTGAGGGAACTGGGAAATATGACTAACCAAGTGGATAAAAAGTTCTTCTTTTAAGACTATAGTTGGTCTGAGGTAAGAATAAATAAAAGAACAAACTAACATATTGAGTGTTCTATTGATTGTGATATCAAGTGATATAGAGAAAAAATAAACAAGGGAACACAGAAGCAAAAGTGGATGCATTTTTCAATAGGTCAGTGGAATAATCACTGAGGTGATAAGTTTCAGTTAAAAAGCCCATAATTGGGTATGGGAACTACCTCAGCCAGTAAACGTGCCTGTCCCCAAACTTGGAGAGCAGAGTTCAACCCCAGAAACCTACATGATAGAAGGAGAGAACCAACTTCTGAAATGTTCTTTTATCTTTATCAGCATACCACACACACACACACACACAAAACAAATATAATTTGAAAGTTTTAAAGGATACAGAAAAACAAACAAGATATACAAATTTCTGAATGAGTACTAGTGAGGGGCCTAGGGACAATCATTCTAAGACATATTGGCATGTTGAAACATAGGGAAGATGCCAAGAAGTTAAGACAGAATAAGTGAAAGAAAACAGAAGAAAATTAAGTCCTCAGATTAAAAATAGAGGGTCACAGGCTGCCTTGTAATTGTTCACGACACATAGCATTTAACATGAATTCAACACCTTCTGGAACTCCACGGCAGCACATGACAGGGCAGGTGAGCTGGGCTTGGTGAGAGAGGATGCTCTTTAAATAAAACAAGAGGATAATGGAAGATTTTTAAACAATACAATGAAATAAACATTCAGACTTAAACTTTGCAGGATTGCCTTGGCTACATTGCTGGAGAAGGAGGAGGAAGAGGAGGAGGAGGAGGAGGACCTAAAACCAGGAATACCTATAAGTCTGCCTTGTCATCATCTATGCCAACAGTGAGGGTGGCCTGGAGTACTGGAAGAATGATTTGCTGAAGAACAGATGGCAATCTGTGCTTATAATATCAACACAATACTTTTTTTTTCTCTTTTTGGTATTTGGCAATAAACCACCAGCTTCACTATGTGCTACCAAAGACTCCAGGAATGCCCTGCCTCCACCCTACACACTGGAAAGTCCAACATCACAGACCTTCCTCCGAAGTCAGTAATGTGAGCTCCAGATGTGAGTGACTGGAAACCCTGATGACAGGACCTCTGTTTTGGAGCATCTCTCTGCTAATCTCCCATGTTTAAACCACTTTGCCCTCTTGCCTCTGCCCTCATTTACACACACACACACACACACATGCACACGCGTGTGTGTGTGTGTGATGTGCGCTGAATTAAGAATTGTGCAAATGAGGGAGTTGAAAAAGTATTTAATGGAGCTTTGCGACACCCTGTTGCTTCCAAATGGGAGAAGAATAAATCATCGTTTCTGAAAAGTCGTCATTTTCTCTTAACTTAGGGCCTGTCTGCATTCCTCACTGAGCTCTACAATGACACAGACAAAGCTGAAAGTCAAATTTTTTCATGCACATGGAGCCTCCCAAATGGGGGCAGGGGCTTTGCTAGTGGGGGTGGGGAGATTTGTTTTAAAAAAAAAAAGCAGCCTCCCATGCCCAAGGAACTATCTGTACCTTCTGACAATGATTGGTTCTGACCAGAGAATTAGAGGGTGGGCCTCCCTGAGACTGATAGGAAGGAACAGAGTGAGCATCACTTACTCTAAACTTTCCTCTGCACTTTGGCAGGTATTTATGTTTTGTTCAGGCCAGAGAATGCTTGGCATCATAGCCTTACATCTTAATGCATAGGCCTTTTAGCAGGACTCTTAGGGGGCGACTTTACAAGTGCCTTAAATAATGACAAAAGCGATTTTTAAAATGTGTTCAGATAATAGTTGTGAGCACAGTCAAATTGTTCCATCCCACATTCAAAAGAAAGGCAATTACCTGTAAAACACATAAAATATATATTGTTTACTCATCATTAACTCTGAACACCTCTACGCTAATGGATAGAATACGAGACATGCTCAGCAATACAGTGCTGTAGACAGACAGAGTGAGTCAGAGGGGCACAGAGATTTCCCCGGCTGTGTGAATGACATCCGAGTAACCTTGGAGAATTACTGTGGATAGCCACAGGCTTTAATCACCTGTGGAAGCAGGACATTCTGAAAAAACATCCCAGTGGGCAAGAGAGACTTCTTTATAAATATGACCTTGCCCTTGTGCAAGTTCCATCAAAGTTACAGTCACATTTTAGTGTAAAGAAATAGAATATCAACGAAAATAAGTGGAGATGAACAGATAGATACCTCAGCAGTGAAAAGTGCTGCTGTGGTTGATTAATCCATTCTAATTTACCTGGCAGAGGCAGCACTCGTTTCTCACTACTTGCTACAATGCTCTGGATTCTGGAATGAAAGACACACACACACACACACACAGCCTTATATTTTAATATGCCTTAATCAGCTCAATGGCTGGGCCATTTCCAAACTTCTACACTGCTGACCCCTCCCCTCCAATACTTCTGAATTATTACTTACTAAAATCCAAATTCCTTCCTTGCTACCCCAAACCCAATGCAGGGAGGGGAGCCTGCGGCCACTCTTCCCACAGCTCTCAAGCCCAGATCTTATTCCTCCTTCAGCATGGTGATCCTTCCTTCTCCCCCTCCTGAGTTTCTTGCCTGGGAATCCTAAAAGTTCTGCCTCTGTCTCCCTGACCAGCCATTGGCCACCGACAACTTTATTTACCAATCAAAGACAACTGGGGGCAGGGACCTTCAACATCTTGCATGCAGTTGTGCGAATGCCCGTGTAATTTTGGGAACCCAATTAACATAGTACAAGCAATAAGCCAAATCCACAACAGAAAAGCACTTGCTACTGGGTTTAGATACCAGCATCCACGTGCTGACTCCTTCTAGCCTCTGGAGGCACCAAGCATGCATGCACTGCATATATATATATATGTGTGTGTGTGTGTGTGTGTGTGTGTGTGTGTGTGTGTAGGCAAAACACCCATACATATAAAAGAGGGAGTAAATTTAAAAAGAAAATATAAAACAAGGCCAACAGAGAAGTCATAGCCTCAACCCTCTAAATCCCTGAAATATCTTGTCTTTTTCAATACTTAGACATCCAGGAGAATGTGTGTAAAAGGAGAAAATTTAAAAAGCCTTTCTGAAAAACTTCGTTCACTAAGAGTTTTCTTTTATCACTCATCCTTGTTTCCTGTGCCACATTGTGGAATTTAGTTGAAGCACACAAATTTCTATGTAGTGACTAATCCCATAGTCCATCCTATCCTCCGCAGAACAGTAGGAATCCAAAGAGCAATGGAAGTATAAACTGAGTAAAAGAGAAATTCAAATCCATCAGGGTCCCCACTTTCTCTTCCTTCCTTCCTTCCTTCCTTCCTTCCTTCCTCCCTCCCTCCCTCCCTCCCTCCCTTGCTCCCTCCCTCTCTCTTTCCTTTCTTTTTCTTTCTTTCTTTCTTTCTTTCTTTCTCTCTTTCTTTCTTCCTTTCTATTTCCCTTTTAATTTGATGTCTTTAGCCATGATGGCTGAACCTCAATAAACGAAAGTCTATGGTACTTATCAAGGACTTTACTGCTCAAAGGGACTTCAATATTAAAGAACTAGATTGTCACAATGTCGATGATAACCTAGATGGTGTGTGGATAAACAAGGAGACAGACAGGTATCCATATGGTCCCTCCTACTTCTTTTAAAACCAAGGAGTAAATGTTTACAGTTTCAAAGGTGCCCATGGTTAGCCATCCAGGGAGTGCTCAAACATAAATTGGACACCTTTCTCACACTTTCTCTCCCAAAGGCTCAAATAACATCTCAAAAGGCTCAAATAACATCTCAAAAGGGGAGGTAGAAAGATTCTAAGAGTCAGTAACCAGAGAGTGCTGAAGTGAAACAGGGTCTTATGAACTTGCCAGAGCCACCATACTGATGATGTCATCACAGCTGGGGTCATCTGCATAAGATCTGCACAAAGCCAAGCCAGTTAGCTTTCCAGTATGGCTGGGGGAGGAGCATACAAGTCCCCACCCCTAGCTGAGGAGCTGTTGACAATTGATGGCTACAAGGGAAGAGAGAATCAGTTTCCTTTAGGGATATGGTTCTTGATAGAGTGACATTGAGAACACTGCCCCATACCCATGTATACATGGCAGCACAAATTGAATTCAACACTTTATTGAAATACAAAAGAGGACATGACATTGAAAGTGGTCTGGAAAAAGTTAGGGAAAGTGTGGGACTAGATATAATCAAAATACACTGAATGTGTTCTGAACTTTCAAGGAGCTAATGAAATATGTCAGTAGAAAACTAAAACACAAAACAAAAGTACATTTCTTCGTAGGAAAATATAGTAAGAACACTTTCCCATGTGTGCAGACATGCTTATGTGAGAATTGGACTTAATTCTCAATTTTGAAAACTGTAAAATGTTTCATACATACACCCAAAAATATTTCTTGCTAAATCTGCAAACTGCCTTTGATTATAGTAGCTGTGCATTTTACAACAGTGAAAGATAATATAGCATAGTATTTTTAGCACAAACGCTTAGCTCGGCTGTATCAAGTTCAACCCTCCATTCAAACACTGAGTACCTTCGTGATTTAATGCAAGATACTTAACCTTTTGTGCTTCATTGACACACAATTCCCTAGAAAGAAGATGAAAGGAACTTCTGATGTTGGCCTCTAAGGAACTAGTCCTTGAAAGCAGCATCAAGGACTTTAGTGGGCCAGTGGAAAGCCTAAGATAGAGATCTCTGCCCTTTCTTAGCTCTGTTCCATCAGCACAATGCCTGAGGGCCAGACTGCACAGGAGCACCATGCAAGAGAAGGAGCAAGTCTAAAGATACTAACTAGCACTATAAGCTAAACTTGCTCATTCTGGTTACTCAATTAAAGTCCTTGAGGGCCATAGGAACCAAAAGACCCTTCTATGCTTTGGACGGGTTCTCTAAAAAATCATGGGCTGAAAGTGTGATCAGCAAATTGACTTGTGATAACCTAATATTGATTGTCAACTTGACAAGATCTAGAAGCATCTAGGAAACAATACTCAAGATGTGAGTGTGAATGATTATCCTGATCAAGTTCATCTCAGAAGCCCGTCGTTGAGGGATAATCTACATCAGGTTAATTGAGGTGAGGAGATTGCCTGTAATTGTGTGCAGCACTATTCCATAGGCTGAGACCCTGGTCCAAATATAGGGAGAAATTGGTCTGACCATTCATTCTTGTCAGAGTTAGCTTCAGTTAGTTGTCAATCTAACACATCTGGGAAGAGGCAAATATACTTGAGGATCTGCCCCTGTTAGATTAGCATTTGACCATATCTGTGAGTCATTTTCTCCATTGATAATTGATTTAGGAGGGCCCTATCCACTGTGGATTGTACTCTTCCTAGGTAGGTAGGACTGGGATATATAAAGAAGCTAACTGAGCAACCCAGGGAGCAAGCCAGTAAGCAGCTTTCATCAGTTCCCTCATTCAGGTTGCTGCTTAAAATTCCTGCCTTAGATGTGGTCTATAATTTGTAAGCAAAATAAACCTTAAGCTCCCCCAAGTTGTCCTGGGTTAATGTTTTATCACAGTAACAAAAAACAAACTAGAATAAAGTTGGTATCAGAGAGTACAGCTTTGCCATATCGGACCTGACTGTGTGAGTTTGGAGGAGGATTGTGGAACTTTAGACTGGAAATCCATTGAATTTTCAAAGCTTAATGAGCTATTGTGGGAACATAGATTGTAATGTTGAAAGCAATTCAGGAAATGGAGGTCCTACTTGGAAATCTGAAAGGAATGCAAGGACTTGGGGCTGTTTGTGTGTTATGTTTGAATTATGAATCTGTGTTTTTGTAAAGCATTTCATTGGGGTCAGTACATAGAAGCTCTGGTCCAAATGAGGCCAAGACTGCATCTCAAACTCAAAACTCAACTTGGCAATGTATAATTCTTCCTCATGGTACTAGTTTTGAAGGCATGATGGGGCTAGTGAGAGTAGTTGAAGCTTGGTATTATGATAGACCAAAAGAGGCCATTGATGATGATCCAGACTGTTTTATTGGAAACCTCCTTGTTAAAGATGTCATGGCCGGGTGTGGTGGTACACACCTTTAATCCCAGCACTCAGGAGGCAGAGGCAGGCAGATTTCTGAGTTCGAGGCCAGCCTGGTCTACAAAGTGAGTTCCAGGACAGCCAGGGCTATACAAAGAAACCCTGTCTCAAAAATCAAAAACAAAACAAAAACAAAACAAAAAAACAAAAAAAAAATACAAAAAACAAAAAAGAAGATGTCTTGAAGAGGAGTTGAGATCCAGCTTCAAGTGGCAGGAGAGTCCCTTTTAAAAAGGCCAGGGGTACTTTGGTAAAGGAGCAGCCTCAGTTTCAGAGAAAACTCAGTGTCTTATGTCAGGACACATTCTCATAAGTTAGAAGCCTTCAATGGGTAGCATCTTACTATCAGGATGCCTTTCTTCTCCTAGTGTAGAACGCCAGGCTTCCGATGAACACTGACAGTGTTTTCCCTGCTGCCTTTCTTGTAACTCTAATCTTGTTGGCAGTCTTTACCTCTCCTGGTTGTAGAGTTTTCACGTCTCTCAGCTCTGCTCACCGATGTTTCTTACTGACAATCTGAATAAGAGGAATGAAAAGGAGCCATGGCACTCTCAGAATGCAATGATGTCCTGAACTTACCTCCACTGATGAAAGTGTATGACTCTTTAACTCAGCTTCACACAACTTAATCCAGACTTGGGCAGAATGATTTTCTGCCAAAATATTTCAAGAATGCCCTCTCACATAGCTCCTGATAAAGTTTTGTTCTTCTCTGAAACCACATGTCCACATTTCTCTCAGGTGTCCAAATGCATGTCTCTGTGTCCCATCAGGCTGTACTTATGGAATTCTAGGGGCTTTCTAGCCTAAAGTTCTAAAATCTTTGTGTTCATCCCTCAAACCATTTCCAAAGATCTAAGAACCATATGATCAGATACATCACAACAATGGACCCACAACTTGGTGCCAATTTTATCCATCAGTTATCTTTGATGTCACTGTAACAGAATACTTAACAAGAAGCAATTTAACAGCAAAAATCATTATTTGGAATTGTTTGAGAAGTTCATTGCACTGTGGTAGGAAGATATTACTTCAGACTAGGAAGGCACAGTGGCAGAAGCTAGTCTTAATGCATCGGCAGCCAGGAAGCAGGTAGAAAACAGGAGAGCCTCAAAGCCCCCCTCCAGTGACATACTTCCTCCAGCAAGGCTCCAACTCCTAAAGATTCTACAACCTTCCCAAACATCAATACCAGCTGGATACTAAGTATTCAGTGAGCCTAGACATGAGCTGTAGGAGGACATTCTATATCCGAATCACAACACTAACAGATGCAAGAACACCTGGCTTCAAACCCACAAAGCCTCCCAAAGTATCATTAGGACTCCTGAACTGCCAGATGATTAAAGGAGAGGAGAGGAGAGAGAGAGAGAGAGAGAGAGAGAGAGAGAGAGAGAGAGAGAGAGAGAGAGAGAGAGAACAGAGCTTTTGTGAGGTTCTGTAAGTCATATAGGATGCATTGCTGTTTACATACTGTTCCTTGGCGGTCAGATGCACATGTGAACTTCAGCCATGGCTGGGAGGGAGGGAGGGAGAGAGGGAGGGAGGGAGGGAGGGAGGGAGGGAGGGAGGGAGGGAGGGAGGGAGGGAGGGAGGGAGGGAGAAAAGAGGGACATGACCACTGTTAGGTATGGTATAGTGGAGGAAAAGGTTTATTATAGATATGAGGAAAACCATAGCCAGAGGCAAAGACATCTGAGAGAGGCCAAAGTGAACATGACTCTGAACCTGTCATGTGAAGAAAGAGAGAGAGAGCCAAGAAACCAAGAGACCAAGAGTCTAGGAGGAAGAGGGTAAAGGGTAGACAAAAGTGGGTGTCAAACAACCCTTTCATAGGGGTTGCCTAAGACCATCTGTGTGTCAGATTTTACATTATGATTTATATCCTATGTCTACCATTCCTAGAAGAAATTTTACATTATGTTTCAAAACTACAATTATAAAGTTGTAACAAAAATAATTTTATGGTTGGGGTCACCACAACATGTGGAACTATATTAAGGTGTCAAAGCATTAGGAAGGTTGAGCACCACTGGACCAAAATGGCTGGATTATATAGGGAAAGGCAGCTGAGGGAAGGACAGCCCAGCCCCTGGGTTGGAGAAATTTAGGATAAGGGGCAGGTTATGCCAGTTATACCCAGTAACAGGAAGAGACTGGGGGTGCTAGAAGAATCTGAAGGCCAGGTCCACTTTGACATGATAAATAGGCACCTCAGTTAGCCATTTGTGACAGGTTTAAAGCCTAACATCCTTGACTAATTTTTAGTTTGGGAGATTACAGTACAATTGCATCATTTCTTTCTCCAAACCCTCCCATTCATTCCGCGTTGGCTCTTCCCCAAACCCACGGCATTTCCTTTCATTAATCATTTCTACTTGCAGAGATTTACATGCATATACATAGATATTCCTAAACATAACCTGCTCATTCTGTATAATTTTGCTGTATGTATGTATCATGGTTTGAACATGCTTGGCCCAGGGAGTGGCACTATTAGGAGGTGTGGCCTTATTGGAGTAGATGTGGCCTTGTGGGTATGGTCTTTAATACCCTTGCCCTAGCTGCCTGGGAGCCAGTATTCTGCTAGTATCCTTTAAATGAAGATGTAGAAATCTCAGCTCCTCCTGTACCATGCATGCCTGGATGCTGCCATGCTTCCACCTTAATGATGATGGACTGAACCTCTGAACCTGTAAGCCAGCTTAATTTTTTTTTATTTAGAGAATACTTTATCAGTTTTTGTAATCAAACCCACGTAGATAAGACCTTAAATATTTAATACAGTGTGTTACCCCTGTACAAATGGAAAAAAAATTAAGTTCAACATTTCTAGACCAATATGGCTGTTAATTTCTGTACAATTCCAACTCAACACAGTAAACTGGGATATTTTTTTCCAAAGTTGACAACACAGCTAAAGTTTCCAAAAAATTCAAATTATATATATATGTATATATAGTTGTATTTATATAAAAAGACCAATAATAGCAGTATTCTATGCATCAATAGCAGAAACAGCTTTTCCAGGTTCTGCAGTCATTGAACAAAATTGTAGAGACATCCAGCACACTCTATTTAAAAAAAAAAAGAAAAGTAAAAAACAAAACCCCAGAAAAACAGCACAGTTCTGTTACTCTTGTGGTACCTGACATCATTTTTTTTGTTTTTGTTTTGTTATTCTAATTAGCTTCTCAATCATCACCTGGAAAGAAAACATTCTGAGCATCATCATTAAAACCAGCTCTGATAAAGCACAGTCACTACTATGCATCATAAAGCAGGTACAAGCTATTTTACATTCGCAGAGGTATGATTCAGTACTGTCCTACATCTATAATACTAGAGGAGACAATTTAAAAGGCATTATTTGAGACTTGATTCTACTTTTCCAGCAGAGAGCCCAAAGGATGGTGTGACACTGCTCTGTAAAGCAACACACTCTTAGATAGGATTTCCTTTCACTAGCCACACAGTTCTAAGGATTCATTCTCTCCAT
This sequence comes from Mus caroli, assembly GCF_978045245.1. Taxonomy (NCBI): domain Eukaryota; kingdom Metazoa; phylum Chordata; class Mammalia; order Rodentia; family Muridae; genus Mus; species Mus caroli. Next base: position 45,134,027 of record NW_028227272.1, read on the forward strand.
GAATGTCAGCTAAAAACCGTCATTAAACAATGAAATATCCCTAAAACAAAACCATATACTACACTGGATTCATAAGAAGATGACCTAGTGTAAGCCAGCTTAATTAAATGTTGTCCTTTATAAGACTTATCTTGGTCATGGTATCTATTCACAGCAGTAAAACCCTAACTAAGCAGTATACATTCAGGGCTGACCATTTAGCTAGTTGGTGTGCTCTTCCCTGAAGAAGATCACCTCTCAAGCTCTCAGTATCCCTTAGTTGCCTACAGTTCTGTGTAGGACTAAGGCCTCATGATCCCCTCCGCATCCACTCCTGCATGTCTGTTGGTGGTGTTCTGGTTCAGCTCACATTTGGGCAGTTATGTTGGTGAGTCTTTATGAGTCACTTAATCTTTTCAGTTTAAATTTTCTTTTCAGACAGTTCCAATATGGCGCCCCCGGGGCGTTTTCTCATGCTATGTCTAACCTTCCTAGAAGAAATTTATAGCTGCTAATTCCAGAATCCACTCTAATTTGTCTACTTCTTTCCAGGCACCTGTCTCTAAATAAATCACTAGAAAGAAAAAGCACAGTGACAGACAGGACTAAGTCAATTCCTGTACTTGGAATCAGAAGAGGAATGGGATTAGATCTCAGGATCAACATGGGTTGGAAGATAGAAAAAAGGCTCCCAAAGGAAAGTCATATTGTGCTTACAGGAATACAATAGAGAATGAACCTTTTCTATGGGCATGGCTGAGCCAGAGGTTTATGGAAGAAGTTTCTAAATCTCCTACTGTATTTAAGCATCCTGGAGTGACTATTTTGTGTAATCTCTTCCTCTTGAAATGTCCTCAGAGCTTATAACTATGATGGGATGTTATGGCCCAGATTAGGCTGCCCCATATGCCAAAGGGGGTTTTACAGATATAATTAAAGCTCCCAGTGAGTCTATATTAAGTGAAACAAATGGGAAATTATTCTGAGAAGGACTGATCTTATCAAATGAGCCTTTCGAGATGGTCAGAAATATCACCAAGCCCTTCCACCAGCACAAACAACAGTAAATAGCCAGGCCATGAGTTAGCTGTGTGTGGATGAGTTCACAGAGCTACACAGACCAAGCAAGAAAATTTAGGTATCTCAGTCTCATTATAAGCACAAAGAACCACAATCTCTTACTGATCCAAATGAACTAGAAAGAGAATCCCAAAGCACAGGAGAGGCCATAGTCCCTGCTGGCACATTCCTCTCGTCCTTGTGTAACTTCATCGAAGAACCAGTTTGTGGACTACTGAGATTTCTGTTCCACAGAATGTCTTATGACTGGTAGTATTGTAAGTATGGTAGATTGTTGGGAAGCAGTAAAGAAGAAAAACAAAATTACTTCATCAATTCCTTTGAGTTATGACTTTCATGAAAAGAGTGCAAAGACACTCATGATGTATATTGATAATACCACTGTCAGAGTTAGAAACAATGTGCCATCTTTGTTTTTAGTTTTGTATGGTGTCAAGTATGATGTGTAATTTTCAGATCTGAAATGTCTTCCTCCTTAATTGCTTGCTATATGTCCCATGGACTAAGTTCTAGGGCATATTTTTCACCAAAATAATCTTTCTTTTCACTTAAGTAAAAATAGAAAAATGTTTGTCATTTATGTTACACAGCAGTTTTCTCCTTCACACACAGCAATCTCCATTGCTCAAAAATCTGTTTAATTCTTGAACCAATATTTTTCTTTTTAGTTCTGAGTCAGTAGATGGCTCTTGAACCTTTACAACCCAAAAGAATTGAAGAACGTGTCAGAAATCTTTCAAAAGGATGACCTTTTCCATGGAACGAATGTGCAGAGATTCTAGTGTCTTTACCAAAAATAATACTGTATGACTATGCCAAGAGCCAGAAAGTGTGCTTAGCTTTGTCCCTAAACCCTTCACATTTAGTCATGTGACTCTGAGACAGTTATATGGCAGAGGTCTTGATGTTACCTTCTTCATGAAGATTGAATAAACCTAACAAATAAAATTGATGAAGAGACTCCAGTCTTCTATACAAAGACTGGATTTGTCCTAATAAACAGAATTGGCTAAATGATTCCATTAAAATCATATGTATTAAAAGTCTTTATAAGTTCTGAAGTGCTAGCTAAAATTAAAACAGGAGCTAGCATGGCTGCTAAGAGATTTCTATTTTATACCCAAAAGAATATATTCCACACACCAATGAACTCAGAAAGAAATGTTTTAAAGGACTAAAGCATTGGTTGTAAATGGCCTTTGGCTTTCATTGTAAAATGTGTTCTATTGAAATGTTATTACTAGAAAACAAATTATCCTAATCAGCCTCTTAAACAAAACTCAACATCATAAATTATAGTGTCTATGAGCTTTGTTAAATTTATGGATAGGGGCACAGTTAAATTGCTTACTAAATTAAAGCAATTATTAAGTTAATTGTTATTGGCCTAAGACTATTGAGTTATTAGTATAATTAAGATTACTTGTATAAGAACGAATCTTTTATTATATTCCCCTTACTCTTCAGTTTACTTTGGCCAATGCTCAATAGCAACCCAATATGTCTTCTGTCACAATCAACATAGAGCTGGTTAATGTGAAATGATTCTAGAACAAGTGCCTTGGCATTCATGAGGCCATGAAAATAATTAGAGAAAACTATCTACCTTTGTGCACTGCTCTATATTTCTGAGATTTGCTGCTATGGCATTATGGTCTTCAAGAAAGTATCTGTAGCACTCTATTTTATTTTATCATTTTACTTGTTTTGTTTTGTTATTTAATTCAGGGTTTCTCTGTGTAATCCTGGGTATCTTGGAACTCATTCTGTAGACTAAGCAGTGGTACACAACTTTACACTCAGCACTCAGGAGCCAGAGTCAGGATGATTGAGTTTGGTCCTGAGTTTGAAGCCAGCCTAGACTACAGAGTGAATTACAGGATAGCCAGGACTATATACAGAGACCATATCTGAAACAAAAAAGTATGGTACTCATTTTAAATGATCTTTGCACACACACACACACGCAGTATGTTGTTACCTAGAGCAAAGAAGGCTTTCTCAATAAGCCCCTGTTAGATAAGAGCTTCAAAAATAGCTCTGGCTGTTGATTGACCACCTCAGGCTGTAGTTCAGAAATCCACAATGGCATTATCCCTAAGCCCTCATGAGAGCTTTATCTATCTCTGCTATTTTAGGTGAAAGCTACTCTTCCACCACCAGCATCCCACCTCATTCTCTGTAAGCCCTTCTTACATACTTTTGTACAGTGAGACAAAATTCCATTTCCAAAAGACAGCATTAGACATATTTTATTGTGATACTTGCCTTATTCTAGTTTAAGTTCCTTGCAGCATAAAAAATAATAATTCTTGAAACTAAATCAATGTGATCAGGCCATTCTACACACCCTGGAGCTTCTTATCATCCAAACAAAGAGACTCACTGTTCACCCCTACAAAACCATGCCATGGGTATTCTAACCCATTTTTCACCGAGTTTTTTAGATGAGTTCTCTCAATTACTCTGGAACCAAGATGGATTGTCTAGACTGCATGACTAGAGAGCTCTGAGGATTTTCCTATTTCTACAATCCCTGCAGTAGAACTACAGGCACAGGCCACCTTGTCCAACTTTTTACATAGGTACTGGGGATCCAAACCCAGCTCTCTACAATTGTACAGCAAGCACTTTAAACACTTGTCTATATTTTCATCCATAAGATTCTGTTATTAGTGCATTATTTTTAATTTGTACTTTAGGCAATATGCAAGTATAGTTATTTTTATTTTCCTTTATTTCACCATGATAAATATCCCAGTCAAAAGTAAGTTGGGAAAAAAGAATTTTTTTTTTAACATTATGCTTCCAAGAGACAGGGTGTCACTGAAGTTAAGGCAGGAGATGAAACTGGAACTGAAGCAGAAAGCATAGAATGTTGGGGTCTTGGAATCGACACACAAACCACTCAGACACCAATCTCAGTCAATCAAATAGAGATGGTTTGTTGAATGCCACACGCCCGAACTGATAGATCAGGGACACAGGCTTGAGAGCTGACTGTGATGTTGAGTCAAGATCCTTGTCTTAGTCAGGGTTTCTATTCCTGAAAAAACATCAGGACCAAGAAGCAAGTTGGGGAGGAAAGGGTTTATTCAGCTTACAGTTCTACATTGCTGTTTATGACCAAAGGAAGCCAGGACTGGAACTCAAGCAGGTCAGGAAGCAGTACTTGATACAGAGGCCATGGAGGGATGCTTCTCACTGGCTTGCTTCCCCTGGCTTGGTCAGCTTCCTTTCTTTTAGAACCCAAGACTATCAGCCCAGAGATGGTACCACCACAATGGGCCCTCCCCCTTTGATCACTAATTTAGAAAATGCCCCACAGCTGGATCTCATGGAAGCACTTCCCCAACTGAAGCTCTTTTCTCTGTGATAACTCCAGCCTGTGTCAAGTTGACACACAAAACCAGCCAGTACAATCCTATAGGGCTTTTAATGACTGAGATCTACAAACATCTGTGTCACGATATTCCACCAACTAGGATTTAAAGACAGGGGACTTCATAGGAACATGTCTTCCTTGTACACTTTTCCTGTTCCCATTGGTTAGGGTATTTAACTGTGGTAGGGGATTTGTCTGGTCTAATATTAATTTCTTAACTTCCCAACCAGGTTGTTAGTTACCCATGTACATGTCTCTTTTTTCCCAGTAGGATGAGGATCCCAGGGGAGTCCTGGGAATTTAAACTTTACTCCACCCCTACTCAAAATGGAAGTCTTATCACAAATAGTTTCTTATGTTGGTGCAGGTGTCTCTCTTATGTTGTAGTCCATCCCAGGGGCAGTATATAAAAGTGAATACAGTATAAAGCTCATACACAGATGAATGGAGTGCTGCTGAGTAGTTGGTTCAGGTCCAAGCTTATTGTGAGAAACTATACAAGCAATTCTCTAACTTCTAACATGATTGGTTTCCATGGGCACAGAACATAACAGAATCTGTAGTCAACTTGGGCATGAGAAAGTTTCCTAGTAACAGCAGAAATAGTATAAAAGAAAGTTTCCTTATAATATTACTAACAGAACAAAATGGCAAGCTAGCCAAGTAACAGTTACCGAGGCCTTAACAGAGAAGCCAGTAATACCATTAATTAGCTCACACACTGGAATATTTTCAGCTAATATTTTTATATAGCACAAGCTTACTTGCCTAGGGGTAGGTAGAACCACAAACCGTGAGCTGGTCCTTCCAAATCAGCCATCGATGAAGTCAGTCTATAACAAACATAGACACAGGCTGGTCTGATTTGGTCAATTACTCAATTAAGACTCCCTCTTCCCAAGTCACTCTAGGCTGTGCCAAGTTGACAATAAAAACTAACCAGTACAAGCACATACTCAGTCCTCCACACTACTAAAACATTGTTCATTGCTGCTCTGGTCTACGCTGCCTTGGCTCTGGGGTAGAGAATAGCCATTGGAATTATGTTCCAGAAAAACAACAAACAACAACAACAACACAAAATAAAACAAACTCAAGATTCTGCTTGAGTGACAGGGCCTTCATGGAAGTGTGATAAAACTAAAAGATTGTTTTGAGTTAATGGGCAAGTTAATACATGGCCTAATGAGACCTCTGTCCACCTTTTCTGACAGTCTGGAGTAGATATCTACTACTAAATTCATGAATTCATCTACCTGCTATATATCCTATACTATATTAATATTAAGAAGGATGTTACAGAAATCAACCTTCATAAAGAACACAGCAAATACAGATATATCTATATCTGTAAATTAAAATGTACATATAAATGTACCTAATAAACATTCTCTCACTTGCAAAAGCTTGTACAAATTTTTAAAGGCCTGATACCAGAAAGAAGTGAGTACAGCTAAAAAAGCTGTATCGTTAAAGCAGTGACATTCTGCAACACTGTGTGACAAAAAGCATGGGCTCCAACCAACAGCAACATTCCATAAAAGTCGAGGCTCTAACTCAGCAATAATGTGTTTACCCAGCATGCATAAGATCTTGCATTTAATTCCCAATAATGAAAAAATTTATAACAGAGCCATAGCAATTACTGACAAGTACATCAGTGGAAAAGAACAGAAAGCAACCCCCACTCTCTCTCTCTCTCTCTCTCACACACACACACACACACACACACATGCATACTCACCAAAGACATATCGATTTCAGCATGAAGATTAAAGGCTAGACAATACCAAGTGTTGTCAAGAGCAGTGAGAAAGGGAACACTTTAGGTCAGCAGTTGTTCCTAAAAACTGAAATAGTCAAACCTTGTGTCTCAGCAATTCAGTTTCTGAGTGTTTGTCTTACACAAACCTTCTATTTTCCACACAGAACCTGAACAAAGAAACACATTAAAATATGCTTAATATGGGCTGGAGAGATGGCTCAGAGGTTAAGAGCACTGACTGCTCTGCCAGAAGTCTTGAATTCCATTTCCGATAACCACATGATGTCTCGCATCCATCTGTAATGGGATCCAATGCCCTCTGAACATGGTGACAATGTACTCACATACATGCCTTTAGTCTCAGCACTTGGGAGGCAGAGGCAGGAAGATCTCTGAGTTCTAGGCCAGCCTGATCTATAGAGTTCTAGGATAGCCATGGCTACACAAAGAAACTTTGTCTCAAAAAAAAAAAAAAAAAAAAAAAATATATATATATATATATATATATATATATATATATAAAACCTTTAGTGAACTTTTCCAAATACATTAATTGAGGGGTGTGTTGTACACATGTCAGGCATATATATATATATATATATATATATTAAAGGACAACTTGTGAGAGTTGGTTCTCTACTGGTATGTGAGTCTTGGGGAGCAAACTCTGGTCATCAGTCCTAGAAGCAGATGCCTGTAACCCAAACAGCCATGTCACCAGCTTATTAAAGCATCGTTTTAATAATGACAAATTATTAAGTAAAACACCAAATAGAAATCAAGAATAGTGTGATTGTTAACAGTACCAAAGATTCTTAATAAATTCTAAGAACAAAAACTTATTATTTTAGTGAGTTTAAAGGTGCATCACAGCAGGTAAAGGTGCTTGCCACCAAGCCTAAGGAGTTGAATTTGATCCCTAGGACACAATTAAGGAGAGAACTGACTTCTACTAATGGTCTTGACTTCCACATTTCATATCCCACTCTGGTGCATATGAACACACATATATACACTAAATGTACTAAAAAAAGTTAAAGGATGTATTGCAGAAGAAAAAGGAGATGGATATTTACCAAACATACAAATAACATGCACACATTCAAACATCTACTTTGGTTCTTTTACATATCAAGACCAGAGGTGTCTTTTGCAGGCACTTTCTTTTAAAGCCCTTGTCTTAGTTGGGGTTTCTATTCCTGCATGAACATCATGACCACGAAGCAAGTTGGGGAGAAAAGGGTTTATTCAGTTTACACTTCCACGTTGCTATTGACCACCAAAGAAATCAGGACTAGAACTCAAGCAGGTCAGGAAGCAGGAGCTGATGCAGAGGCCATGGAGGAATGTTTCTTACTGGCTTGCTTCCCCTGGCTTGCTCAGCCTTATCTCTTATAGAACGCAACACAACCAGCCCAGGGGTGGCACTACCCACAAGGGGCCCTCCCCTTTGATCACTAATTGAAAAAATGCCCCACAGCTGGATCTCATAGAGGTACTTTCCAAACTGAAGCTCCTTTCTCTGTGATAACACCAGCCTGTGTCAAGTTGACACAAAAAAAAACAGCCAGTATAGCCCTGTGTTTCCTTGGGTTTTCAGAGAAAGAGAAGCCATATGACATTCAAGTAGATCTTTAGGGTTTTTGGTTGGTGGGTTGCTTGCTTGCTTGCTTGCTTTTTGTTGTTGTTGTTGTAGTAAAACAATATTAAAAGCAACCCATGGCAGCAGGTGGCCAGAGCAGGAACCTCAGCGAGCACTTTTCAATCCCTAAAATGAAGCAGACAGAGCAAACTGGAAGTGGGATGAAGCCATAAAATTCTCAAAGCCATGCACAGTGACAGACTTCCTCCAGCTAGGATCCACCTCCTACAGGTCTCATAATATCCCATAGACAGCACCACTAACTGAGTTCAAAGTCCAGCCTCATTTTGGAGAGTGGTTCCTAAAGAAAGGGTGCTTGGGAGTGGTGTAAGAAATAACTCAAAATCAATGATTGGGTGCATGCTGACAGCTGTGTAGGTTGCTCTCTGCTTGAGACAACTCTCTGCTCCAGACAGCATTCCTTTTGGCATCAGCTCACAAGCTTTCCAACCACAGTCAGGAAACCTGCTAGAAAAACTTCTTGTGTTTGTGACAAAAGTCAGAAAACCTGCTAGAAAAATACTCAATAAAATCCTCACAAACCGAATCCAAGAACACATCAAAATGATAATCCATCATGACCAAGTAGACTTTATCCCAGGGATGCAGGGATGGTTTAATATACAGAAATCTATCAACGTAATCCACTATATAAACAAACTCAAAGACAAAAATCACATGATCATTGCATTAGATGCTGAGAAAGCATTTGACAAAATCCAACACCCCTTCATGATAAAAGTCTTGGGAAGATCAGGAAATCAAGGCCCATAACTAAACATAATAAAAGCAATATACAGCAAACCAGTAGCCAACATCAAACTAAATGGAGAGAAACTAACTCAAAGCAATCCCACTAAAATCAGGGACTAGACAAGGCTGCCCACTTTCTCAACAAATTGGACCTCATACAATTGATACTGTAAGGCAAAAGATACTGTCAATAAGACAAAAAGGTCACCAACAGATTGGGAAAGGATTTTTACCAATCCTAAATCTGATAGGGGATTAATATCCAATATATACAAAGAGCTCAAGAAGCTAGACTCCAGAAATTCAAATAACCCCATTAAAAAACGGGGTACAGAGCTAAACAAATTCTCAACTGAGGAATACCGAAGGGCTGAGAAGCACCTGAAAAAATGTTCAACATCCTTAATCATCAGGGAAATGCAAATCAAAACAACCCTGGGATTCCACCTCACACCAGTCAGAATGGCTAAGATCAAAAATTCAGGTGACAGCAGATGCTTGAGAGGATGTGGAGAAAGAGGAACACTTCTCCATTGCTGGTGGGATTGCAAGCTTGTACAACCACTCTGGAAATCAGTCTGGCAGTTCCTCAGAAAATTGGACATAATACTACCAGAGGATCCAGCAATATCTCTCCTGGGCATATATCCAGAAGATGTCCCAACCGGTAAAAAGGATGCATGCTCCACTATGTTCATAGCAGCGTTATTTATAATAGCCAGAAGCTAGAAAGAACCCAAATGTCCCTCAACAGAGGAATGGATGCAGAAAATGTGGTACATTTACACAGTGGAGTACTACTCAGCTATTAAAAACAATGAATTTATGAAATTCTTGGGCAAATGGATGTATCTGGAGTATATCATCCTGAGTGAGGTAACCCAATCACAAAAGAAGTCACTTGATATGCACTCACTGATAAGTGGATATTAGCCCAGAAACTTAGAGTACCCAAGATGCAATTTGCAGAACACCAGAAAATCAAGAATAGGCAAGACTCATGTGTGGATACTTCATTCCTCCTTAGAATAGGGAACAAAATACCCATGGAAGGAGTTACAGAGACAAAGTTTGGAGCTAAGACGAAAAGATGGACCATCCAGAGACTACCCCACCCAAGGATCCATCCCATAATCAGCCACCAAACCCAGACACTATTGCACATGCCAGCAAATTTTTGCTGAAAGAACCCTTTTATAGCTGCCTCTGTGAGGCTATGCCAGCACCTGGCAAATACAGAAGTGGATGCTCACAGTCAGCTATTGGATGGAACACAGGGCCCCTAATGAAGGAGCTAGAGAAAGGATCCAAGGAGCTGAAGGGGTCTGCAACCTTATAGGTGGAACAACAATATGAACTAACCAGTACCCCCAGAGCTTGTTTCTCTAGCTGCATATGTAGCAGAAGATGGCCTAGTCAGCCATCATTGGGGAGAGAGGCCCCTTGGTCTTGCAAAATTTATATGCTCCAGTACAGGGGAACACCAGGGCTAAAAAGTGGGAGTGGGTAGGGAGGGGAGCAGGGCCGGGGGGAGGATATAGGGGACTTTCGGGATAGCATTTGAAATGTAAATGAATAAAATATCTAATAAAAATTTGAAAAAAGAAAGAAAAAAAGAAATAAAGAAAACCTGCTAGAGAAAAGTCTAAAAGAGCTCTATTAGAAATCTAGTTTGCTTTGGTCAGAACACCTGTTAGACATATTCTAAAAAAGAAAAATAATAGATCTCCAGACAGCTCATCTCTTATAGACAAAGCCCAGTCTTTTATTTACATATCAATTCAATCATTTACCAAGGTTCCATTTGATTATCCTACAAATCAGCATTTGATAACCTTAGCCCCTTGATTCTTACAAAAAAGACAACAAGTACATTTTTTTTAACACAGCAATTGAATTCAAAGTTCTGTCTGCCTTTCGAAACACAAACAATAAGCTAGCTGGGTGGGATCCCATTCTAAGATCACCAGTCCCACCACAACTAACTCACACCTCAACTCACTCTGTCCTAGGCTGACCTTGAACCCCAAAATCTGCCTGCCTTTGTATGCACAAACAATAAGCTTAGTTGTACATGCTCTTGCCCTAAGATCACCACTCCCTAAATCTCTTTATCTCCTTCCTTAATAACAATTTGACAAGCTGGCTCATTAGTGCAGCTGCCTCTGTTCTTTTTGGCCTGTGAAGTCCCTCTTACAATTCATATTTCATCCTTGTATTTTGCATAGTTGAGAAATCCTATAAAGGACAGCTCTTGTACTGATTTATGTATTCTTGAACTCATGCTTTCAGAGTCTTTCCCACAGTCTGAATATATATATATATATATATATATATATATATATATATATATGTCATGTTGTCCCTTCTGCAGCCATGCAGGACATTGCACTTTCATGTTTCTGAACCTGTGATGAGTATTTCTCATTCAAACCACGATAAGACTCCATCATTATATGATAGCCATCCTCACGGGATTATTAGAAATATGTGCTAATGTGGTATGTTGGAAAATACCAAAAGAAATTAGAGAAGCTTTCCAATGAGCTTCAAGTGTCTTAAGGGAGAAGGGTGAGAGAACACTAGAGCACACCTGCTACAATAATGGAAGGGAGAATACTAGAGTTAGGAGACTATAAGCAGATAGGAAGTAGAGATCTGAGGGCCTGGAAAAGGTGGGAATAGGATTAAACAAAAATAAGTATATATAAAAATCTTATAAGGAAATGTGCTACTTTGAAAGCTAATTTAAAGCCAGACAGTGGTGGTGTATGCCTTTAATCCCAGCACTTGGGAAGCAGAGGCAGGCGATTTCTGAGTTCGAGGTAAACCTGGTCTACAGAGTAAGTTCCAGGACAGCCAGGGCTATACAGAGAAACCCTATCTCAAAAATAAAAAAAATAAAAAATAAATAAAAAAAGGAAGGGAGGGAGGGAGGGAGGGAGGGAGGGAGGGAGGGAGGGAGGGAGGAAGCTAATTTAAAAATCAGGCTGGTGGTGGCAGTACACACTTTTAATCCCAGCACATGAAAGGCAAAATCAGACAGATCCCTGAATTTGAGGCTAGCCTGGAGTTAGTTCCAGGACAGCCAGGGCTAAACAGAAACTCTGTCTCAGTAGTGGGGGGATTAAATTAAATTAGGACTAAGGAGATGGCTTGATAAGTAATGATACTTACTACCAAGCCTGATGATCTAGGTTTACTCCCCAAGACCATTTAAAGGCAGAAAGAGAGAATATACTCCCCAAAGTGTCTTCTGAACACCACATGAATATCTTAGCATGTACATACACCATCCACACTCAGATATAAAATTTAAAAATTAAGGCATAAATCATGTTGATGAAATTTTTCTAACAACTATAAGGTAGCACTAACTTAATGAAGATTGTGTTCCCTGGATTGTTCTCGAACATGAATTCATGCCTCCTGTGGCAAATATTTGCATTCAATTTGTAAGATATGTTTATTCTTGTTGGATTGAAAGACATAGCTATACAACCCAATCTGATGAAAGGATTTGCTAAGTGCTGTCCTCAGTGTACCCTGAATCTGGATAAGACCTTCTACCTTCCTTTCATGCTTTCCTAGAGATAATCTATAGCATGTGCCAGGCAATTGTGTTTAAATTACTCTGCCCCAGGAAAACTCTGGGAAAGGGCTTCTCTATCAATATTTAGTATGTGCTTACTACCATTTATTTGCTTGTTTTTCTAATTATGTTTTTCTGAACTCAAACAACCTTCCTTGGATCACTTCTTCCTTTGTTTCCTTTATGTATAAAAGAACACTATGACAGAAGTAGAAGGTTGTCTGCACCATTAGACTGTAGTCTGCCCCATTCTTTCAGATCCTCAGATCCCAAGTCCGGCAGACAAGATCTGCATAGGTCAGCAAAAGTCGGCATACAAAAGCACTGAGAATGAGCATAGCCCAGGATAAAATGGCAGAGTGGCCAGCTGTTGAGGGTTAGTCCATAAGCTCTTATACTAACCTTGCATCAGCTCTTTGGCTGGATTTTCTTTCCCAGGATATTTGTATAGGAATTGCTCTGAGAAGCATCATGTCTTCCTCTGGGAAAAAGGGATTTTTTTCTCTTTTTTTTTCCCTGACAAAAATAATAAAGACAGCATTCTCCTCTAGAACACTGTTGATACATGTATTAGCAGCCTATGCATTAGCTGGAATAGATTCATTCTGAATACACATCTACCTGTTCCTAACTCCTCAGTATTCTCAAGGGGCTTGGGAGACAAGAACACCAACATGACCAGAAGCTGGCCTGTCACACTGTGCATTGTAATGACCTTTGTCTCTGACTAAGAGTAACGGTCTTTTGCCATCATCTATTAGACTGAAGCATCAATACTGCCAGCTTCTAGTGTATTATAACAGCTTGACTGCAATTTACAGACAGAGAGAGAGGGAGAGAGAGAGAGAATGAATATAACTGAGAGAAAATTACTTCCTTAGTTTAGTGTGTGCATGCTTGTATCTGGTGCATGGTGTGTGTGTGTGTGTGTGTGTGTGTGTGTGTATACAAGTGATACTCGTGTGAATACAAATGGCCTATACTATATGGTATGTGTATAGATAGATAAGAACCATCTTCTGGAGTCCATTTTCTCCTTCCACCATAGATTTCAGAAATCAAACTCAGGTTCTCAAGTTTGCACAGAAGTGTTTTTACCCACTGAGTCACTTCAACAGCCCAATAATTTCAAATTATGAATCTAGGTATGTGAGGATGTAAATCAGTTGGTAAAGTACTTGTCTGGCATACATAAAACCAGATGTCATGGTACATGCCTCTGATCACTGCTGTTAAAAACTAAAAACAAGAGGATCAACAGTTCAAGGACATCCTCACCTACGAGCCTCACCAGCTTGAGGCAAGCATAGGATACATATAAAAAATGAAAATCTACAAAGAAAAACAGGAAGTATTATGGTTAGGTATAAACACTCAACATAGCACTAGCACACGTACTTAAATAAACTCAAGAAAACAAAAAGAGTCATTAACAGATGAGCATGGATTCAGAATTCTCCACCAGTTGAATGTCAATCCTACCCTTGGATTTTTTTTTTATGTTAACAAAAATACAGCATCATCATAAGATGTTCAGAAGCCTTGAGGCTACAGCCCAAGTTTAAAGATTGATGCTTTCTAAAGTACAATTTGGGATCAAGTGTAGAATTCTGAACCAGAGAAATATGACTGCATTCCTGGCGGGGGTAGTGAGAAAGGGGTATCAAGGTCTATAGCTTATATAATCATAGTCATCGCTTTGAGTTTTCTGATTTTGATAGCACCGTTTATAAAATAATGGATGATTATTAAAATGCACAGTGACCAGTGAAGAGTTAAAGCAGTAACATGAAGTTTGCAGAAGAGGCTAGCAAATAGTAAGATTTTTGAAAGCTAGATGAAGGATATATGCATGGAACTCCATTCTAAAAAGCTTTTCTATGAGTCTGAAACTGTTTTAAAATGAAAGTCTAAGGAATTATGTAGACTGCAACTTGAGGCCTGCAGAGAAAGAAATCATAGAGGAAGCGTGTCTCACAGACGAGTTTCCCTGATTTTATATACAAATCGGGAACGCTGACAGCTAATCTGTTGAATCCTGCCTTCCGACCACAAAACATGAGTGTGTCTATGGATTTTGTTGTCTTTTATTTTTCAGACATCTGTAATAACACAAATTTAGGTCACAAATATGTTCTATAACAGTAATTTTTTAATAGTTTCTGGTCTCATATCTGGGAGAGGAAAGATATCCCTTGTACTTCTGAAGTTTAACTGCTTGGGAGTTAAGCCCTAATTTTATATTGCTGAAAAGGTGTCATTAGGCTTGCTCACTTACATCTTTCTGGCCTCTTCTCTAAAAAGCCATGGTTCTTTTATTTCATATTTGTGACCCCATCCAATTTCCATACCTTCTGACAGTCCTATCTACCCCACTGCTCTGTAAAGCTGGGGAATTAACCGATTTTATATATTGTTAGCATGTCCAGTATAGAACCCAGCTGCAGACTTAATGGGCAATCTCTCCATTGTACCAATGGCAAAGAAGGTAATTATTAAATGATGGAGGAGAATGTTGTAAAAGAGCGAGGAGCAAGAGGAGCAAAAATATAAGTACTTCATGAAGATAAGTTCTGAACACTTGATGAGGTTTGATGCAAGACAGAAGTCTCAATAATGGCCCATCTACTTGCTTTAGCAAAAGCTGTGTTGTGCTATTTGTTTTTAAATCATAATTATTGCATCTTAACTTCTCTTTCAGCTATGGAAACAATTTCATATTGGTCAAAGACGCCGGCTGTCATCTAATTGGCAGCTTAGACTTCTTCATATTGAAATCCGCAGAAGAATGCTAAAATATCCAAGCCATACAGAGTCCATCTGAGCACTTGTGTCTCAACTCAGGCTGTACAAACACAGCCAAAAGGCAGTCTGAGTCTAGGAGTCAGTTCATTTGCAATACAAGCCAAAGCAGTTTTCCTCCTATGGAATAGCACTGCGAATGGCCCTAAGGAGCATTCACCATTCCCGCACTGACAGGAGACCTTGGCCCTGAGCAGCAGGCTGACGTGAGAATACTGGCGAAAACAAAGTCCAAAGAACTAGACCAAAAGCAAACGTAGCTTTGAAAAGACATTTGAAGTAATCAGATAATAGCGGCATCTGCTGCTGCAGTTACAAAGCAGATCATGTTTTTATCAGATGACATTATGACGGCCAGCATCGGTGTCATCGGAGAAACAAATGTCGCACCACGGAATCAACAGCATGAGGAAGGAGACAGGAAATGACATGACACTAAGCTCCACGAGACAAGCATAATAAAAATGCATGTTGCCTTCGGGTCATTCCACAGCAAACACAGAGGTAGGGGATGGGCCCAGCAGATAACCTCTCCCTCTGTCTCCAGCCTTACCAATTCCTATTCTGTAGGAACAGGAGACTTCTCAGAAGATGATCTGACCTGGCACATTAAAATTCTGACCTCCAGCTAACATCAGCCTCTCCAGTGTCAAGTCCAGACCTAAAGGTAAGACTCAAGAAAAGCAAATTCAGGAGAGGCCCAGATCTTCACTGATCTAAGGAACCACTCATGAATAAAAAGTTGTTACTGTCCAATAGCCACTGGACACTTAGTAAGAAAAAAGAAAGAAAAAGAAAAAGGAAGTCTTTTCACCAACAGGAAGGGATTAGCTAGTTACCATTGATCAACATTTGAAAATAAATGTTTATTTATTTCGTATGCTTGTTTATGTGTGGGTGTGCATGAACCACCATGCCTCCTACGAAGGTCAAAAGTCCAAAGTCCCTTCCTTCTCTGTCTGAGTCATTCGGGATCCATCAGTCTCAAGCCACCAGGCTTAGCCACGGAAGCTTTGACTCACTTAGCCCTCTAGCTGGTAATTCTGTGAGTGACTTTTATTGGCCAAATATTTCAGTGAGGAGACTGCCTGAAAAAATAGTAAAGGAAAAAACATTGACGTGTTTTTGGTTTTTTGGGTTTTTTGGTTTGTTGGTTTGTTTGGTTGGTTGTTGTTGTTTATGGTTTTGGTTTTGGTTTTTTCAAGACAAGGTTCTCTGTGTACCCTCTAGCTGTTCTGGAATTCACTCTGTAGAACAGGCTGACCTCAAACTCACAGAAATCCTCTGTCTCTGCCTCATGACTGTTGGGACTAAAGATGTATGTCACCGGGCTGGAGAGATGGCTCAGTGGGTAAGAGTACTGATTGCTCTTCCGAAGGTCCTGATTTCAAATCCCAGCAACCACATGGTGGCTCAAAATCATCTGTAAAGAGATCTGCCTCCCTCTCTGGAGTGTCTCAAGACAGCTACAGTATACTTACATATAATAAATAAATAAATCTAAAAAAAAATGTGTGCCACCAACACCAGGCCCCCAAAAAATCTTGGTTCTTAATAAAGCTCTAGAATTTTAAAAAATCATTACAGTCGGGCGTGGTGGTGCATGCCTTTAATCCCAGCACTCAGGAAGCAGAGGCAGGCGGATTTCTGAGTTTGAGGCCAGCCTGGTCTACAAAGTGAGTTCCAGGACATCCAGGGCTATATAGAGAAACCCTGTCTCGAAAAACAAAAAACAGAAAAAAACAAAAAAACAAAAAACAAAAATTTATCCCAAAAATCATCTTATTTCTATAGTAACATGTGAGTGAGTGTGTGTGTGTGTATGTGTGTGTGTGTTTGTGTGTGTGTGTATTATATGTATATGAGTGTTCTGTTTGCATGTAGGTCTGCCTAATATCTATGGAACCCAGGAGAAGACACCAGATCCCCTTGGGCTGGAACTACAGACTGTTGTGAAGCACAGCTATGAATTGAACCCAGGAACCCTGGAAAAGCAGCTACTGCTCTTAACCATTGAGCCATCTCTCTGACCCCATCTTATGACCAATGATGGGAACGAGCTAATGTTCCCAGCTTCTGAGTCCTCTCACTAAGTGCAACCCACAGGCACCTGCTAGCCATAAGGGAAGCGTCTGCATTCCAGACTGGAGCTCCTGGTCCTTGGAACCGTGCATTAGCTCTTGGTCCTCCAGCTTTCAGGCATTCTCTGTAGAGGCCACAAAGGAAACAGTAGCTAGTTCCACAGCCAGCACTCAAAGGAGCTACTCTGTCTCTTTTAAATTCAGAGCCCCCAGATATAGAGAGTGACTTCAGAAAAGGCATAGTCAATCCCCATTTGTAAATTATCATGACAGTATTTACGTGTTTAGCATGTTTGTATAGAAATATCCCACTGCTAGTAAGTGCTAAAAAGCAGTAAACACAGATTTCCTGTTTATGCATTCTTTAAATAACTGCAAGCCAATCTGATACTGCAGAACATTAATTTCTATCCTTAAAAAAAAATCACTAGAGCAGTTCTCAGATGCTTTCTCTCATTCTGACATTCATTTTCATTATTTTGTCTTATACTTATTGCATAAATATTTCAATTTTTTCTGTCGTGCAGATGTAGTGCCTCTAAGCTGAACTCAACAGTTCCAACCCATTGGAGCCTCTTAATTTATTGCACAGTCTCCTCCCAGACTTTCCCTCTTATCCATCTTCTTGATTCAGGCTAACCACCCATTAATCTGGAGTAGGTATTCCCTGTGCTCTGGGAAACAACACAAAATGGACAAAGGTTAAGAATCCAGCAAGTCTTCAGAGATGCTGTGCTAAGAACTAGGAGCTTCACTTTCCCACGTGCGACACTGGATTCTCACAATAGTGCATTCTTTTTTTTTTTTTTTTAGTTTTTTTTTAATTAGGTATTTTCCTCATTTACATTTCCAATGCTATCCAAAAAGCACCCAATACACCACCCCCTCCACTCCCCTACCCACCCACTCCCACTTTTTGGCCATGGTGTTCCCCTATACTGGGGCATATAAAGTTTGCAAGTCCAATGGGCCTCTCTTTCCAGTAATGGCCGACTAGGCCATCTTTTGATATATATGCAGCTAGAGTCAAGAGCTCCGGGGTACTGATTAGTTCATAATGTTGTTCCACCTATAGGGTTGCAGATCCCTTTAGCTCCTTGGGTACTTTCTCTAGCTCCTCCATTGGGGGCCCTGTGATCTATCCAATAGCTGACTGTGAGCATCCACTTCTGTGTTTGCTAGGCCCCGGCATTGTCTCACAAGAGACAGCTATATCTGGGTCCTTTCAGCAAAATCTTGCTAGTGTATGCAATGGTGTCAGCGTTTACAATAGTGCATTCTTCTGTAATCCTAACACTGGGCATGCTGAGGCAGGAGAATCCCTTACTCACTCTCAAGTCAGCCAAAATTGTTGAGCTCCAGACTAATTTTGAAACCCTGCCCTAAAGGAGGCAGGGTTTTTCTTCTGAGAAACAACACCTAAGTTGTCTTCTGACCTCCACTCATGCACACAAACACATATGTGCATGCATACACATACACACCCATACACAAAAAGTCCAGAAAAGTTTCAAAATCAAGTATGTTTGGCAAGGTGTTTAAACCTATAGTTTTGCAACTCATGTAAAAAGAATATAGTAAGATGGAATAGTAAAACACATCATGCATGAAAGATTATGGTGATGAGGAAACGCAGTGGGCTAAATATTTAAGTAGAGATAGAAGCAAATAGATGGTGAGATGGAGGGAATAGGGGATAGATTAGCCAAAACCAAGAGTGTATAAAGAAGCCTCATGAAAATCAAATTGTGTAAGTTAATTATATATACATATTTATGTGTGTGTGAGAGAGACAGAGAGAGACACACACACAGAGAGACAGAGAGAGAGAGAGAGAGACAGAGAGAGAGAAAGAGAGAAAGAGAGAGAGAAAGAGAGAGAGAGAGAGAGAGAGAGAGAGAGAGAGAGAGTTTGAACACACATTCCATGTATAGGTGAACAGTGCTACTCCATAATACTCCCTAAAACCATTGACTATCAAATAAGAATCTCAATGACCAGGCCCAGGTTATCTCCCTGGATAGGCCCTCAGAGAGGACTGCTTATGTATGTATGTATGTATGTATGTATGTATGTATGTATGTATGTATGTATTTAGCTAGATGGTCATGTTGTCCAACTATGTTTAGAATATTTGTTTAATGTATACATTAGTGCTGTTCTCCACATAAGAGAAGCTTTGTATTGCAGAGGGTAGACGTTAATGCAGACATTCATAACTATTTGAAGTACTGAGACCAAGCAACCTACCCCTGCCCACATGTACAAGACTCAGGGAACATTGTGGAACACTGGGCAAAAAGAATTCAAGAGACAGAGGGAGGGGAAGATTGTTGTAAAATATACTTTGGGGCATAAAATAGCTGTTAATCTCAAACTCATAGCCCCTGTGATGATTTGTACAAGACCTGCACAAGATCAAGTCAATTAAAAGTTCCATCATGGGTTAGGGAAAGCCTACCAGGGCCCACCCCTATTTGCTAAGCTTTTAGAATTTGATAGCTGCCAAAAGACAGAGTCAATTTTCTTCAGGGAAGATGTTCTGTTTGGTTTCTGTTGCTCTGTTAAACACCATAAGCAAAAGCAATTTGGGGAAAAAGTGTTTATTTCATCTTACAGGTACAGCCCATGGTAGAGGAAAGCTAAGTCAGGAATTCAAGTGAAGGCCTTGAAGCAGAAGCCAAGGAAGAATACTGCTTACTGGCTTGCTCAGTTAACTCTTTTATACCTCTCAGGCCCATCTGCATGAGGTTGGAACCTTCCAAATAGACTTGCCTCTCCTTCATCAAATACAATAAAATGCCCAACAGGCATGGCCACATGACAACCTGACCTGGACCATTCTTCCTTAAGGTTCTTTCTTTATAGGTCCTAAGTTGGCAGCTGGAACTATGACAAGGACTGGCCACTAGGAGGCTGCTCTTGCCTCAGTGGATCAGCCACACTCAGGAGCAGATGAGCAGAGCTCAGTAGGTTAAAAACAAAATTAGAGACAAGGACATGAGGTAAAATGGCCAGGGATGAATGTGATCAAGATGCATTTTGGAGCTGGAGAGATGGCTCAGCCTTTAAAGGTAGGGTCATAACCAAAACTATAAGATGCATTGTACACAGATACGAAATTTCTAGAGTGAACAAAAATGTTAGAAAATAAATAAATACATAATAAGTAGGTAATTCTAATTGGACTCAGTGGATCGCATTAAAAAAGAATTAGAGGGCAGCCAAGGCTACACAGAGAAACCCTGTCTAGAAAACAAAAACAAAAAAAATGAGGCCAGGGACATGAATTTGATAGGACATATTGGGAATTGTCTGGGAAAAGTAAGATGAGGGACACCAGTATGTGGAAAAGAACAAGACACATTGTATACATGTATGAGATTGTCAGGTAATAAATAAAATTCTGTAAAAAGAAATTTAAATTTTTTGAAAGAATGTCCAGTTCTCTGTAGACTACACTGAATATGTTCCCCCACCAGGCATAGGGATCAAATGTGTTTATTTCACATTCATTTTCTGTATAATTGCAGTTGATAGGAAATCTTTGGGTTCCCCTTCCCTGGAGTTGGTTTTTTTGTTGTTGTTGTTGTTGTTGTTTTGTTTTGTTTTTTTTTTTTAGGAGTCAGACAGCTAATGGTGTGTAGAATAAGCAGGTGTGCATCTACAGCTGGCTTCTAGAAGCAATCCCTAAATTAACCCACCTGAAAAGCTGAAGATGGTTGCTGAGAAAACTCCTAAACTTATTTTTGCCCATAGCTTTTCTTGTATCGATTTTCATAAATCACCATGCTCCTGTGGTCTAGATAAACCTCAGTCCCCAGCTCACTTATGCAATGATCACAGAACTCGGTGGAAACAGAAAGTGCGAAGCCCGAATTTCCATACAGTCTAGAACAAATACTTCAAATTCAAATTCTGTTCGTCAGGCATTTCCACTCAAATGGAAGGCTATGGGGTGAGGAAAGTATCTCCACAAATTATACCTTCTTGATACAGTTAGCTTAGAATAAAGCAAGTTAACCATGAAGGGAGTGTGCTATGACATATTGACCACGGCAGAGGATGGCCCTGTGTGTCAGAGAGGACAGATGCTACTCTTACTGAACATGATAATCAAAAACTACTTTTCTTTATTTAAAGCTATCAGGGTAGATGAAAGAGCTAAGAGATTTGGAGTCAGATCTTCTCTTCCCCTTCCTAAATGAAAAAGCAAACCTGTTCCAGTACAAGCCAAGTTTACTGAAGGATGTTTTACTCTTACGGAACTTCTAGAAAACTGAAAAGCCATGTATCATCCCTGTTGCTTGGGGTGTGCATTATTGAGCTGTTCCTCTCTCTTTTGATGCACTGTAGCACAAGTATTTAAAGTATCGACATTTGCATTTTAATCTGACCATTGGTCAGATTAGCTTTATACAGGTTAGCTTTCTACTGACAGCTCAAATGACTGTTGGCGTTGTTTGTTTGTTTGTTTGTTTGTTTGTTTCCAGAGCTGAGGACCGAACCCAGGGCCTTGCACTTGCTAGGCAAGCGCTCTACCAGTGAGCTAAATCCCCAACCCCTGACTGTTGGCATTGTTGTTGATTTTTCCAGCTTCTGAGGTAACTAAACCTTTGACTATCAGAGTCTTCTGAAGAAGTCATCCTGTCCACTGAAGCGTTACACTTCCTCAGTTCACACAGAGTAAATCCAAGGAGAGGCATGGGCACTCATTGTGTTTGTAAATACCCATTTTCAAGAACAATCCAATCTAGTGATATTCTAAACACTTCGTTTAAATGTATACATACATTGAATTTAATATATGATTTAATATAATAATTATTTTATATAAATAAATTAATTTATAGAGATTTAATATAATATAATTTATATAAATCAATGTATATAGATTTGACAAAATTTAATATGTAAGTTATATAATTCCTATTATATATTATATGTTACATATATATGCCTGATTTTTATTTTAACTTTGTAGCTAGTGGCTTATCTATACAAAGCCATGTTGTTAAAAATGTATTCCCGAATTTATGAAATTCCTAGGCAAATGGATGGACCTGGAGAGTATCATCCTGAGTGAGGTAACCCAATCACAAAAGAACTCACATGATATGTACTCACTGATAAGTGGATATTAGCCCAGACACTTAGAATACCCAAGATACAATTTGCAAAACACTTGAAACTCAAGAAGAACGAAGACCAAAGTGTGGACACTTTGCCCCTTCTTAGAATTGGGAACAAAACACCCATGGAAGGAGTTACAGAGTCAAAGTTTGGAACTGAGACAAAAGGATGGACCATCTAGAGACTGCTGCACCCGGGGATCCATCCCATAATCAGCCTCCAAACGCAGACACCATTTCATATGCCAACAAGATTTTGCTGAAAGGACCCTGATATAGCTGATTCTTGTGAGGCTATGCTGGTGCCTGGCAAACACAGAAGTGGATGCTCACAGTCAGCTATTGGATGGATCACAGGGCCCCCAATGGAGGAGCTAGAGAGAGTACCCATTGGGAAGAGAGGCCCCTTGGTCTTGCAAACTTTATATACCTCAGTACAGGGGAACACCAGGGCCAAGAAGTGGGAGTGGGTGGGTCGGGGGGGTATGGGGGACTTTTGGGATAGCATTTGAAATGTAAATGAAGAAAATACCTAAATAGATAAATAAATAAATAAATAAATAAATTTTTAAAAATGTATTCCCACCATAAAAAGAAGTAAGAAGACCCACAGAGGGCACACGCTTTGCTATTGTTTATCATAGCTTCCCATTGAAAGAGTTTTGGCAAAATCTACCTCTAACCACCTGCCATTTCAAAGTTCATTTTTATTAAGATATCTGTAAAGCATCTTCCATTAGGCATGGCCTACCAATTTTCTCTCCTTTTCTTCCTTTTTGAGACAAAGATTCCAGGATAGCCTTGAAATTCCTGGCTTCATTTTTATCCATGTACTCTGAAAGAGAAAAATAGTTGACCATAAATAAAATGCAGCAGATTAATCTAAGTATATAGGCCAGGGATAAGTGTCCACCATCAAGACTGCATTAAACTGTGACCCCGTTGCTCCAAGTCAGGTCACACATGTGTGAAGCTCAGACTGGAACTTTACTAAAAGCTACATTTATAGAGAAAGCAGAGATATGACGATGAAATCTATTGACATGGGTTACAAATGCTATTAACAGACTTTCCCATTACCAAACCCCATTTCAAAGTATTCTACCTTCCTCGTGGATGCATTTCCTATTTCTCCTCAAAGAGGGGGTCTTATCCATTGACAAGAACATGGATGGATCAAGCTTTTCCCTTGAGGGTACAATCTGGCTTTATTTTCCCATGTTTCAAACATGTTCTTCGTTCAACCTGCTTCTTCTTCCTAATTTCAAACCATTATTTGCCAATCAAGATTACATCCCTCTTTTCTTTTCCCCAGCAGAGGCTATTTCTTGCTATCTCTTTTCTGATGTGTGTATGCTATCTTAAGGGTTAGTAGACAGCGTTTCCATGGTGGGCCAGAAAGAGAGAGCTAAGCATTGGTCCTCACCTACCCACCACTCTCTTTCCCAAAAATTTTATCAGATGCTTGGGAAAGAATGCTAGTGACTTCCCCTACTCCACACCATAGGAACCAACATGGCTTTCTTTGTTTTGTTTTTGGGTTGATTTTTTTTATTATTATTATTTTGGGGTTTGGGTGAGGTGTTGCTGCTGCTGTTGTTGCTGTTGTTGTTTGGTCGAGCACATGCTCTGTCTCTGAACCACAAAACCCTGCTCTGTATGTGTGTGTGTGTGTGTGTGTGTGTGTGTGTGTGTAAAAGAAGGAGATAGAGAGAGACCCCATTGTCCTTCCTCTGGCACCATCCTTTTTGAGACAGAATAGATATCTCACTGGCCACATACTCAGTTGTAAGCTAGGATGTCTGTCTAGTAAGCCGCAGAGATCTGCCTGCCAAAAGATCCCTAAAGTAAAGCATAAGCATATACGCCATATCGAGTTTCTATATGGAGTCTGAACTAAGATCCTCATGTTTACAAGGCAAGCACTTAACTGAGTGAGCTATCTTTCCAGTCCCCACCCTGCTTTCCTTAATAGATAATAATAAACCTAGACCCTAACTTAAGTGAGTAACTCTTTTGGTCCCTGTCTTAGTTCAAGTTTTTATTGCCCTGAAGACACACCATGACCAAGGCAATTCTTATAAAGGACAACATTTAACTGAGGCTGGCTTACAGGTTCTGAGTTTCAGTCCACTGTCAACATGGTGGGAAGTATGGCAGCATTCAGGCAAGCATGGCACTGGAGGAGCTGAGAGTTCTGTATCTTAGTCCAAAGGCAAACAGAAGAAGACTGTCTCACAGGCAGGGAGGAGGGACTCAAAGACCACCCCCACAGTGACATACTTCCCCCAACAAGGCCACACCTCCTTATAGTGCCACTACCTGGGCCAAGCATATTCAAACCACCACTGTCTCCTCTTCATCTTAGGGAAATAGAGAAATAACATCCGTCAAAACTCAATTCCCATTAATCCACCCTAAGTAATCTAAAAAACAAGACAAAAGCAAAAATGACAAGAGGTAGCTCAATATCCTAGAAACTCTAAAGAATCAAGATTGTCCAGACTGTAGAATGGAAGTGTGCAATGAAGAGAAATATCACGTGACTGCAGTCTCCTGACTGCAACTGAGAAATAGTAGTAGTTGGAAGGAAGAACAGAAAGAGAAGGCAGTAAGTCTATTCTCACCTTTGTCAGCTTTCACCTTAGAGTGCTTACTGCCAAATCTTTTGCCCTTAATTATCAGCAGCAATGACCCATATTGAAGACTGCTGATAGCAGTGAGTAAGATCAGGTTAGCACAAAGTCCTCTGGAGTGCACATTTATTACAATTAGATACTAGATGTCCACTGCCCTCAATGTCATGACAGTCAGAGACATTTGGTCAGTATAAGGATCGATCAGCTCCCCATTCCAGCCATGACTAAATATCCCAAAGAAAATCTTACACTATTTAAGGGGTTTCTGTTAGAATGTTCAGTTATTCTGCACACACCGTTGTTTGTGGTGAAGGTGGTGGGCAGTGGGGAATAATTTGGTTGTCTGTCACTTAGAAATGGTACGGAGGAAAGTGAATGTTTTATGCCTTGGTTCAGGGCTCCCATGAGTACAAGATCCTTGGAGGAAGACACTGCTGGCTTCTCAAAGAGGCTGTGACACATCTTCCTGAGTTATGGAGGTCACCATAGATTCAGTTAGAGAAAAAGAGGAGAGGATGAGGGAGGGGAGGGAGAAGGAGAGGAAGGAAATGAGAGAGAGGAGGCATTTAAGAAAAGAAAAAGAATAAAAAGAGGGGGGAGGGAAAGGGAGGAGAGGAGAGGAGAGGCAAGGGGAGGGGAGAGGGAAGGGGAGGGGAGGGGAGGGGAGGGGAGGGGAGGGGAGGGGAGGGGAGGGGAGGGGAGAGGGACAGAGTACTCAGAAAGAAGAGTCAAGAAATTGTGCTCATTCCAGCCCACATCACCTCCATGCTAAGAGACATCACCTGTCATGTATAAGCTGCCCAGACTATCAGATGTGACTTAGAAGCAGAGCTTACAGGAAATGACCCCTGGGTCACTTGTTCTTCATATGGCTTCAATGAGGGAAGTATTCTACAACAACATGGACACCACCTGATATGCAAACCTCTACTCTTTCATTTACTGTGGATGTCAGTGTCACTCCAGTTATCCTAAAGTGTGAGTAATTAATTAGTAAACTGTGGAGAGAAGCATGTGAAATTCTTCATTTTCTCTCCATAAATACTGTGTTAGACTCAGTCCATCATATTGGAAAATTCCTCCCAATTCTCATTAAAGCATATTAGATATGCATGAATTAACATTAGCATAATAAATGCCAAATAAATTAATAACGATCGGCCACTAATTATATGAAGAGACAGCAGAGAAATTGAAAAAAGATTAAAATACAGTTTAGGAAGAGGCAGTTCCCACCTTGTTTATTCAACCTCGGAGAACTGGGCTGTTGTTTTCCTTCACAGCTTAGAGATTCTAATGAATTCATATCGCTCAAGTGTTGAACAGTGCACCGCCATTTAAGTTGTCTTTGCTTCTCTTCTATTCCATTTTCTTTTATCTCTTTTAAAAGTGAAGCTTGAAACATAACTGAAGTTTAAATGTAACCTTTACAGAATATTTTTCTAGACTATGAATAATTTGCCGGGGAAGGGGTATTTACCACTGTTATGATGTGTCTTTCATAAGCAGAAAGAAAGAAAGAAAGAAAGAAAGAAAGAAAGAAAGAAAGAAAGAAAGAAAGAAAGAAAGAAAGAAAGAAAGAAAGAAAGAAAGAAAGAAAGAAAGAAGGAAGGAAGGAAGGAAGGAAGGAAGGAAGGAAGGAAGGAAGGAAGGAAGGAAGGAAGGAAGGAAGAAAGAGAGAGAGAAGGAACCAAATGCTACATAGAAAAGCTGTGTTGATAGTAGATCAGTCCTAGGAGTAAGTAGAGAATATAAAGTGAACATTTCAATATCAAAGAAGGTTTCATGATAGATAGAATATCTACAAATAAACAGAACAATTTGGAAACCAGTAACTACTGCACTTAAGGTTTCCAACCTGACTTTAAAGACCATTTTGCTTTGGGCTAGATACATTTTGCACATATGCAAAGTCCTATGGAACATAAAATATGTTAGTACCAAGAATGACATTTTTTTTTCAAATTTACCTAAAAGCATGCACTCACATATTGAAGCAATATCATTTCTTGGGAAATGTTTACCAACAGAAGGAACATGAATGCTTTTAAGCACTTCTACTAAATGTGATTTTACTCAAGGAACTTACCCACATCTCAAGAGGGAGGTTTTTGAAGTCCCAATCTGTTCACCTCCCTAGGTGCATGTAGAGCTGTTTCCAGCCTGTTAAAATTGCAATTATTGCTATAAGCTATTTACAGATTGATTAGTCTTGGTGATTAAAGGACAACTAACCACCTAGAGCATGCAGCATTTTGGTTTCTAGTCCCAGTAGATGATTTACAACACAACTGCTGACCTAAGGCTCAGTGATTGGTGTAGGAAGAAGAAGTAAAAGACTGTAAGAGCCAGAAAAATGGGAAGTTCACCATGAGACTGTATCTTCTAAAAATGTCAGAATCTACACCATGAACTCTCACCAATATGACTGCCTAAACATGACCGGAACAAGGACAACAAAAATAGACATGCCAGTGTGGGTGAGGGAAAGTTCAAAAAGCCCCAACCCTAGACAAAGAACTGTAAGAAACCACAGGATTCTGAGAAAAGGAGACACAGCCTTCCCCAAGGAAGAATACAGCTTATCCAATACCAAATGTCCAGGCCTGAAAACATATACATACAAGTAACATTATATAGACTGAGCAGTTCTCACAGAAACCAGCAGAGGTGTGGGCTCCCTGGAGCGAGATTCATGGACACTTGTGAGCTCCCTCAAGTAGGTATTTGGAATTGAACTCAGGACCTCTGCAAGAGCAGTCAGTGCTCTTAACCACTGAGCCATCTCTCCAGTCACTATTCATCTATTTTTGACTTGTGTGATTTTATTTTCCTATTGGGGAATAAATTTTCTTTTCCTTCATTCTCATTTTGTTGGTTTGTCTCTGCATCCTGGGTTTATTCCTTTATGCCCACTCCTTACACTCCTCCATTATTGGCATTTCTTTTCTAGCCTCTCGCTCTTTACTCTTCTCCTCATACCAGTCTGCTCTTGCTCTCTTCTTTCTTACTTTTGTGAAATTACTTTTCCACTCGTTCCCACTCAACCTGTCCTCTTCCCTTATCTCATTCATTCTTTATCCACTTCTTCACACTCAGTCTTAACTTCCCAGCATGTTCTAGGATCTTCTATTTTTAGTCCTAAGAACATTGGTGAAGTCTTAATGGAGTAGCAAAGATGACCAATGACCCTAACAGAGGTTACAAACAGACAAGTTAATGTGACCAAGGACTTAGAGAGGGAACTCAGCAACATAGAAAAAAAGTCAGCAAAATGGATGCAAATGGTAGTGATGTGGACAGAAGTCAGCAGCCTAGGAAGAAGAAGGTCAGCAAGTAAACTGACATTTTGAAAAAAATAAATCCAGGTGTTAGAAATGAACACCTCAAAGAATTAAATGGAAAACATCACAAATAGAGCCAATAAAACAGAATAATGAATATCAGGAGTTTGGGGTAAGACTGGCAAAAAGACTATCCAAATGATAATAAGGAGAATAATTAATAAATGAGCATTACCATAACATCCAAGTACTCTGAGTTAGGATGCAGAAATTAAAACTAAATCTCCATGAAGAAGAATGAACTGAGATAAATACTAAAGCCATAGAGAATCTAGTCAAGGAAATTAAAGCAGAAAATTTTCCAAATCTACAGAAAGAAATAGATCTTTCCAGCAAAATAGGCATTTAAGGGCTGGTGAGATGGCTCAGCAGTTAAGAGTGCCGACTGCTCTTCCTAAGGTCCTGAGTTCAAGTTCCAGCAACCACATGGTGGCTCACAACCATCTGTAATGAGATCTGACGCCCTCTTCTGGAGTGTCTGAAGACAGCTACAGTGTACTTACATATAATAAATAAATAAATATTTTTTTAAAAAATAGGCATTTAGAACACCAAGTAGACATGACTAGGAAGGAAACTTTCTAGTTACATTATAGTTAAGATATCAAAAAGACAAAGCAAAGGCACAGCATTAAGAGCTATAAGGTAAAAACTCCAACTCACCCACAAAGACAGAAGCATCAGAGTAGTGACAGATTTCCCATCTGGGGAAGAATGGAGTGGAATGAATGGAAGAATTTCAAGCCCTGAAAGTACATGTCTGTTTACTAATATCGCTACACCCAGCAAAGCTATCATTTAAATATTATGAGAAAATATGGACCATTTCACAATAAGCACAGATTTACACTGTTCATGAGTACAAAGCCAGTACTACTAGAGAAAGTATTGAAGAAATGTTGTATGCACACAAAAGGAAGAAAAATAGTCTCCAGAACATGGTATACAATAGACTTCATAAGAGGGGTGGCTGAACAAGAAGAGATAGCATAGAATCTATTATGTCCAGCACAATAAATCAACAAATCCCCAATACTAACAGGAGAGGCAGTAAAAATAAATAAATAAATAAATAAACAATAATACAGCCAAAACAACAATCAAAATTAGAATAATTAATAAATATCTTTAAATAATGACCTTAAATGTAAATGATTTCAACATACCAATAAAGAGATACAGACTGGGTAACCTCAGTTTTTAAACTAAATTCAGTTATCTGTTATCTCCACAAACAAAATTTAAAAATATTTTAAAAGGAACCACTTCATCAAGAATACATAACAATTGTAAACATATATTCATCAAATGTTGGAGGCTTCCACTTTACAAAATATACATTAGAGGCCCATACCCAAACATATAAAAGCAATGTACAGCAAACCAGTAGCCAACATCAAACTAGATGGAGAGAAACTTGAAGTAAACCCACTAAAATCAGGGACTAAACAAGGCTGTCCACTCTCTCCCTATCTATTTAATATAGTACTTGAAGTCCTAGCCAGAGCAATTAAACAACAAAAGGGGCTCGAAGGGATACAAATTGGAAAGGAAGAAGTCAAACTATCACTATTTGCAGATGATATAATAGTATATAATTAAGTGACCCCAAAAATTCCACCAGAGAACTCCTAAACCTGATAAACAACTTCAGTGCAGTAGCTGGATATAAAATTAACTCAACCAAATCAATGGCCTTTCTCTACACAAAGGATAAACAGAAAAAGAAATTAGGGAAACAAAACCCTTCAAAATAGTCACAAATAATGTAAAATACCTTGTCTGACTAACTAAGCAAGTGAAAGGTCTGTATGACAAGAACTTCAGTTCTCTGAAGAAAGAAACGAAGAAGGTCTCAGAAGATGGAAAGATCTCCCATGCTCATGGATTCGTAGGATCAATATAGTAAAAATGGCTTTCTTGCCGAAAGCAATCTACAGATTCAATGCAATCCCCATCAAAATTCCAACTCAATTCTTCACTGAGTTTGAAAGGGCAACTTGCAAATTCATCTGGAATAATAAAAAACCTAGAATAGCAAAAACTATTCTCAACAATAAAAGAACCTCTGGTGGAATCACCATCCCTGACCTCAAGCTGTACTACAGAGCAATTGTGATAAAAAATCAAGACTTAACCAATACATAGGAATAAAAATAACCTTATGTACCTTATCAGATGCAGTAATTCTAAAAATCAATAGCAAAACAAAAAACAAACAAACAAAAAAGCAAACAGAAACTGGCAGTACGTGGAGAACGTATAAGGCCCTCACTGAAGAAATCAAGGAGCAAAATTTCCTTCACGAAGTTCCTTAAATCTGTGCCTGGAGAGATGGCTGAGTGGACAAGAGCACCTGCTGCACAAGGATGAGGGCCTGAGTTCAGATTCCAGCATCCACATAAAAGCCAGGTACGGTAGCCCATCTCTGTCAGTAGGAGGGATAGGAGGACTCCTGTGGCTTTCTGGCTTGCAGCCTACCTCCAAACTCAGTAAGAAACCCTGTCACAAAGAATAAGACAGAGTTATAGAACAGAACGCTTCCAGAAATGCACACAGGTACATGCACCTGCACACACACACACACACAGACACATACACACACACGGACATGCACACATTCAAGCACATTCTCATACACATATATACACCTAAATAAATGAATGAAGGAATGAATGAATGAATAAATAAATAAATAAATAATAGTTCATAAAATCGAGTTAAAATGAATTCATGACAATTGAAATATACCTAGGGCAGTTCTAGGAGGAAATTTTATAGCTATGGGCAGTTACTTTTTAAAAAATCAGAAAGTAATTGGGAATGTGTGCTCAAAATTAGATAATAAAATCTCCAAGAAATAAAATGCATCCAGAAATATTCATTGTGGAATACTTGAAAAACTGCAAAGACCAAACACTTAAGAAACAAAGTTACCCTTCAACGAATTAGAAAGTGCAATCTGCAAATTCATCTGGAATAACAAAAAACCTAGAATAGCAAAAACTCTTCTCAAGGTTAAAAGAACCTCTGGTGGAATCACCATGCCGGACCTAAAGCTTTACTACAGAGCAATTGTAATAAAAACTGCGTGGTACTGGTATAGTGACAGACAAGTAGACCAATGGAATAGAATTGAAGACCCAGAAATGAACCCACACACCTACGGTCACTTGATCTTCAACAAGGGAGCTAAAAACATCCAGTGGAAGAAAGACAGCATTTTCAACAAATGGTGCTGGCACAACTGGTTGTTAACATGTAGAAGAATGCGAATCGATCCATTCCTATCTCCTTGTACTAAGGTCAAGTCTAAGTGGATCAAGGAACTTCACATAAAACCAGAGACACTGAAACTTATAGAGGAGAAAGTGGGGAAAAGCCTTGAAGATATGGGCACAGGGGAAAAATTCTTGAATAGAACAGCAATGGCTTGTGCTGTAAGATCGAGAATTGACAAGTGGGACCTCATGAAACTGCAAAGCTTCTGCAAGGCAAAAGACACCATCAATAAGACAAAAAAAAACACCAACAGATTGGGAAAGGATCTTTACCTATCCTAAATCAGATAAGGGACTAATATCCAGTATATATAAAGAACTCAAGAAGGTGGACTCCAGAAAATCAAATAACCTCGTTAAAAAATGGGGCTCAGAACTGAACAAAGAATTCTCACCTGAGGAATACCGAATGGCAGAGAAGCACCTGAAAAAATGTTCAACATCCTTAATCATCAGGGAAATGCAAATCAAAACAACCCTGAGATTCCACCTCACACCAGTCAGAATGGCTAAGATCAAAAGTTCAGATGACAGCAGATGCTGGTGAGGATGTGGAGAAAGAGGAACACTCCTCCACTGTTGGTGGGATTGCAAGCTTGTACAACCACTCTGGAAATCAGTCTGGCGGTTCCTCAGAAAATTGGACATAGTACTACCGGAGGATCCAGCAATACCTCTCCTGGGCATATATCCAGAAGATGTCCCAACCGGTAAGAAGGACACATGCTCCACTATGTTCATAGCAGCCTTATTTATAATAGCCAGAAGCTAGAAAGAACCCAGATGCCCCTCAACAGAGGAATGGATACAGAAATTATGGTACATTTACACAATGGAATACTACTCAGCTATTAAAAAGAATGAATTTATGAAATTCCTAGCCAAATGGATGGACCTGGAGGGCATCATCTTGAGTGAGGTAACACAATCACAAAGGAACTCACACAATATGTATTCACTGATAAGTGAATATTAGCCCAAAACTTAGGATACCCAAGATATAAAATACAATTTGCTAAACGCATGAAACTCAAGAAGAATGAAGACCAAAGTGTGGACACTGCCCCTTCTTAGAATTGGGAACAAAACACCCATGGAAGGAGTTACATAGACAAAGTTTGGAGCTGTGATGAAAGGATGGACCATCTAGAGACTGCCATATCCAGGGATCCATCTCATAATCAGCTTCCAAACGCTGACACCATTGCATACACTAGCAAGATTTTGCTGAAAGGACCCAAATATAGCTGTCTCTTGTGAGACGATGCCGGGGCCTAGCAAACACAGGAGTGGATGTTCACAATCAGCTATTGGATGTATCACAGGGCTCCCTATGCAGAAGCTAGAAAAAGTACCCAAGGAGCTAAAGGGATCTGCAACCCTATTGTTGGAACAACATGATGTACTAACCAGAACCCCGGAGCTCTTGTCTCTAGCTGCATATGTATCGAAAGATGGCCTAGTGGGCCATCATTGGAAAGAGAGGCCCATTGGACTTGCAAACTTTATATGCCCCAATATAGGGGAATGCCAGGGCCAAAAGAATGGGAATGGGTGGGTAGGGAAGTGGGGGGCGCTATGGGGGACTTTTGGGATAGCATTGGAAATGTAACTGAGGAAAATATGTAATAAAAATATATAAAAAAAAAGAAAAAAAAAAGAAAATAGCCATTGTATACTTTGCAGGCAGTTCTATTATTGAGGAAAAAAATGCAAATCTAAGTCATGCATTTATCAAATAATATATAGATAGCTATGTTTTAAAACAGAATTGTTGCTTCAACAGACATTATAAACAAAATAAGATCTATGAATTACTAGTGTTAACTTTTAAAACCACCAGACAGAATTAAGAGAATCTCTATTTCTTATTAAAATTAAACTGCAAATTTTGCTCAATAACATTCATTTTGATTGTCTTTTTGAACATATATAAGACAATTCTGAACACCAGTAAATAAATATTGAATCAAAGTGAAAAAAAAAAAAAAAAGATGGCCTAGTCTGCCATCACTGGAAAGAGAGGCCCATTGGACTTGCAAACTTTATATGCTCCAATATAGGGGAATGCCAGTGCCAAAAGAATGGGAATGGGTGGGTAGGGAAGTGGGGGGGGGGGGGTTTGGGGGACTTTTGGGATAGCATTGGAAATGTAATTGAGGAAAATACATAATAAAAAAATATTAAAAATTTTAAAAAAAGAAACAAAGTTACCAATCAATAAATGCACCAATTTTTTTAACAGATAATGTTACCAATTATCTGAAGAGATAGTTTCAAGAAAAGAAATGCAACTGACTACTAAATGTTACAGGATATTTGATTATAGTACATAGAAAACCTAAATGTTAGCAAAATATAAAAGCTTACCTGGATATTGCATTTGTCAGATACAGTTAGTTGTGTCCTGAAGAGATGCAGTTTGGGTGTGCCTCTAAAAAACCTTCATAGACAAGAATGCTAACGAATGGAAAGTTCCTGCCTACTTTAAGGCAAGGTGCTTCAGAGAGGTCTTGTGCTGTTTGCCCTATGACCCTAAACAAAGTCAGATGGGTTACCTCAAACTAAGGTAAAATGAAATGATTTGTCCCCTACCGACCTGGTTTGGAGACACACACACAACACACACAGACACACAGACAGACACACAGAGAGACACACACACACCATGATGGTGTACTACTCCCTACTGCCAAGGGAGTAGGCGAAGAGATAGAGACTTCTTGTAAAGAACTGAACCTTTGAAAAAGTTTCTCTCTCTCTCTCTCTCTCTCTCTCTCTCTCTCTCTCTCTCTCTCTCTCTCTCTCTCTCTCTCTCTCTCTCTCTCAACAGAGAAGCAGCTGGCATGACACAGGTAAAACAGTATTCCCAGTATTGTGGGAAAGAGAGTTAAGGAGCCCTCTTGGGTTTGGAGGAGCTCAAGGTAGACAGACTAGCTCTGTAGAATGACACAGACAGAATGAAATTCCTAAAGAGCTAGCAGTTTTGTAGTAAGATCAGGCTTGTAAATAGATATCTTGTATATAGTTAACAAAATAAAATAACCTCCCTGAGCTAGCAAATGTTTAACCTCAGTTTATGCCTCCCCTGTCTTTGCTTGTATAAATATTAGATAACTTAAATGGTTACAAATAAGAATTTTTTTTAAGTGTTCAATATCTCTGGTCATCAGGAAAAGGAAAATTAAAACTACTTTGTAATTCTTTCTTGGGCAAATTAGAATATAAACCATCAAGAAAACAAATGACAGAAAAAAAGAAAGAGAGAGAGAAAAAAGAAAACAAATGACAGCCTATGCTGACAAGGATGTGGGAAGAATAGAACTGTTATGACTCTTGGTGAGATGGATAGCTAGTACTTTCACTGTGGAAATCAAAGTGGAGGCTTCTAAAACTGGGAAAATTAACACTATCATACGGCCCATCTACACCATTTCTGGCATCCTTACAAACCATGCCTCATCCTATAGGAGAGACACTTGCCCGTCTATATTCGTCACTACTCTCCACAGTAGCAGGAAGATGGAAGCTGCCTAGGTGTCCATTAACAGATGGACAGTAACTGAAAAATGTACATTTGCACAATAGAATTTTATTCAGTTCTAAAGAAAAACAAAAGCACAAATTTTGCAGAAAAAAAAATTGGATGGAACTGGAAACTGTTTTAAACAAGGTAACCCAGGCTCAGAAAAACAAATATCATATGTTCACTCTTATATGCAATTCCAGCCTCTAATTTTTCAATATGTTCATTCAGGTAGGAGAGAAATAGACAGAAGAGGTAACTAGAAAGAAACGCCTGTGACTGGAACAGAGACACCAAAGGAAGGAGTTTGTAGTTGGTGCCATGTGTTTTTCCACTCATCCTGTCCTCTTTCCTTAAAATAACAACTCTGAGACTTTTTTTTTATTATTACATATTTTCCTCAATTACATTTCCAATGCTATCCCAAAAGTCCCCCATACCGCCCCCCACTTCCCTACCCTCCCATTCCCATTCTTTTGGCCCTGGCATTCCCCTATATTGGGGCATATAAAGTTTGCAAGTCCAATGGGCCTCTCTTTCCAGTGATGGCCGACTAGGCCATCTTTCGATACATATGCAGCTAGAGACAAGAGCTCCGGGGTACTGGTTAGTTCACCATGTTGTTCCAACTATAGGGTTGCAGATCCCTTTAGCTCCTTGGGTACTTTCTCTAGCTTCTCCATTGGGAGCCCTGTGATATATCCAATAGCTGACTGTGAGCATCCACTCCTGTGTTTGCTAGGCCCCTGCATAGTCTCACAAGAGACAGCTATCTTTGGGTCCTTTCAGCAAAATCTTGCTAGTGTATGCAATGGTGTCAGCGTTTAGAAGCTGATTATGGGATGGATCCCTGGATACTGCAGTCTCTAGATGGTCCATCCTTTCATCTCAGCTCCAAACTTTGTCTCTGTAACTCCTTCCATGGGTGTTTTGTTCCCAATTCTAGAGACTTTTTTTTTTTTTTTTTTTAAGACAGGGTTTCTCTGTATAGCCCTGGCTGTCCTGGAACTTACTTTGTAGACCAGGCTGGCCTTAAACTCAGAAATTTGCCTGCCTCTGCCTCCCAAGTGCTGGGATTAAAGGTGTGTACCACCATGCCCAGCTTTTTCTTTTTTTTTATGTAAGTACACAGTAGCTGTTTTCAGACACACCAGAAGAGGGCATCCATTCTCATTACAGATGGTTGTGAGCCACCATGTGGTTGCTGGGATTTTAACTCAGGACCTTCAGAAGAGCAGTGAATGCTCCTAACCACTGAGCCATCTCTCCAGCCCCAACTCTGAGACTTCTTATACGAATAAGTCCCCTGACTGATAGCTTTGGCTTGTTCCCTGATTAGCTCTTTTTTTTTTTTTTTTTTTTTTTTTTTTGGTTTTTCGAGACAGGGTTTCTCTGTATAGCTCTGACTGTCTTGGAACTCACTTTGTAGACCAGGCTGGCCTCAAACTCAGAAATCTGCCTGCCTCTGCCTCCTGAGTGCTGGGATTAAAGGTGTGTGCCACCACACCTGGCTCCCTGACTAGCTCTTAACTTAATTATCCATTTACTCTATTCTAAGTCATGTTACATGATTGGCTACCTGGTACTCAGTTTCATGCATCTGTCTTCCTCTGTGTCTGGAGAAATCTCCCTATCCCTACTTCCCAGAGTCCTCTATCTCATCTATCTATCTATCTATCTATCTATCTATCTATCTATCTATCTACCTACCTATCTATCTACCTATCTATCTATCCATCTCTTGCAGGTGTCCCACCTTCTAATCCTGCCCTAGCTCATTGGCCATAGGCTTTTTTATTGACAGGTAAAGTTTCTATACATTGCACAAAAGATTCTTTCTACAGGGGCCAGGGCAGATAATAAGATAATAGAGCAAAGTAGAAGGGTGCATTAGTCACATTTCTACTGCAGTGAAGAAACACCATGGCCATAGCAACTTATTGAAGCGTTTACTGGAACTTATGATTCAGAGGGTGGGCCCATGGCCATGGAGACACACGGGGAGCACGGCAGTAGGCAGGCATGGCATTGGAACTGAAAGCTTATATCCCAATCCATAAGCAAGGGGCAGATAGAGAACTCACCGGAAACATTTTATAACTATTCTAATCTTTTTTATTATTTTAGATTTGTTCAAGTAGTTCATATATTCTTTAAACATTTTTTAGTGAGACAATTTTTGTGTGTGTATGAAATGAGACTTTTGCCTGCATATTCCTGTGTGTGCACTGTGCATATGCCTGTTGCCTTCAGATGGTAAAAGAAGCTGTAAAAGAAGCTTCTTTAACCTCAGAACCCACCCTATTGTGATATACCTCCTCCAACAAGGCCACACATTCCAGAACAGTTCCATGAACTAGGTCCCTGGCATCCAAATATATGAGCATGTACAGGCCATTCTCATCCAAATCACTACTGAGAAAGAATACTGGGAGTGAAAGACTACAGGGAAAGGGAAGCAGCTGGGTAGAAGGAGAGAGTAGTGGGAGAATCAACCAAAATGTACTATGTGTGAAAATGCTATATACAGAAAGAAGCCTACCCTTTTGTAAGCTAATGTTAGAGATTAGAACTTCAAAACAACAACAAAGGAAAATCTAGAGGAAATGGATGAGTTCCTAAACACACGTGGCCTACCAAATTAAATCAAGAATATGAAAACAAAACTAAATAAATGGCTTGGCAGTTAAGAACACTGGCTGCTCTTGCAGAGGGTGTGGGTTTGCTTCCAAGAACCAACATGGACTCTTACAACTGTGGGTAACTCCAACTCTAGGTGCTTTTACAGCTTCTTTTACCATCTGAAGGCAACAGGCATATGCACAGTGCACACACAGGAATATGCAGGCAAAAGTCTCATTTCATACACACACAAAAATTGTCTCACTAAAAAATGTTTAAAGAATATATGAACTACTTGAACAAATCTAAAATAATAAAAAAGATTAGAATAGTTATAAAATGTTTCACCACAATGAAAAGACCAAGAATGAGAAAGTGGAATTTTTCACCATCTTTATTCTGTAAGAACCCAAATCTCCATTAATTAACATATTTTTAATTCAACTCTTAAACACCTCAGTGTTAATATTTTTTATTGCTTTTCCACATTGTCAACACCTTCT
This sequence comes from Mus caroli, assembly GCF_978045245.1. NCBI lineage: Eukaryota > Metazoa > Chordata > Mammalia > Rodentia > Muridae > Mus > Mus caroli. Next base: position 45,172,153 of record NW_028227272.1, read on the forward strand.
GAGAGTACTGTGTTGGTATTAGCACTATACCTACTAAAAGATCCTCATTACCATCAAAGAAGAGAGGAATGATCTTCCAGAAACTGGCAGATAAATATCATAAATCTTTAAAACTAGGATTTTTTCATCTATTAGTTTATTGATATTAATTAATCAAACCATGAGAGGTATGCGGTTTGAACAGAAACTAAAAATATTATTGTTTATAAAAGCATATATAGAAACACATCTTTGTGCATTAAAATTTATAAACATTGGAAGAGGAAACAAAACATCCTTGTCAGTCATTATAATGACTGTCTCCTAGTGGATGGTGAGAAACCATTAGAGACTTATTTTGTCACATACTCAGAATACAAAACAACTGGCTGGTTTTTTTTCCATGTATGTTGGTCATATTCACTCTCTAGGACCCTTCTGTATACACCCTCACTTTTTTTTTTTCTCTTAGAATCCACACATAAGAGGAAAAACAAACTTGTGGTATTTTTCTTTATGAGGCTGGTTTATTTTGTTTACCACAGTAATCTCTATTTCTATCCATTTGCCTGAACTGACATAATTTCTTCCTTCTTTGTGGCCAAATACAACTGCATTGTGTGTCTAAGGCTTGGTTATATTACCCATTCATTTGTTATTAGGCACCCAAATTATTGAAGGCACTGTAGAAGAATTTTAATCCAGCAGCATAGCTGCTCTGTCAGGGATCACATCCAAAAACCTTCTAGGTCTATGTGATCTGACTGGAATAAAGACAAGCTCTGGATTACAGTTTGATCTGTCTGGAATATAGGCATGCCCTTGGTATATGCCTTTAGTCCCTAACAATGAAGGAAGAGTTAGTTTGTAGAAGGAAGCAGCCATGTTTGAGTAGACATCTAATTGAGCAGCAGACAAAGTGATGAATCAGAGAAAGATTTGACAGAATGAGTCAGATAGTAAACACCCAACTCTTACAAGAACAGCACAGGACAGAGAGGTTAGTTAAGAACAGTGAGAAAGAGGAGAGAGAGAGAGAGAGAGAGAGAGAGAGAGAGAGAGAGAGAGAGAGAGAGAAATATGGAAGTTTTTACCAGGACAGTTTTACAGAGACAGATTGCAGAGAAAACAAGCTAGACATAGGTAAAGACAGAATGAACCAGAGAATAAGGAACCAAAAGACTAAAACAGATTGACAGAGTTAGTTTGAGGCCAAGCAAAGCAGCAATTCAGTCATAATCCAAGAGAAGCCAGTTTGAATCAATAGACTTAGAGAGGAGTTTTAAGTCAGAACAGCTACATTGAACTAGCCAGCTTGAGTTCTGAAAGAACTAGAAAGGGTAAGATTGGACCATCTAGAGACTGCCATATCCAGGGATCCATCCCATAATCAGCCTCCAAACAATGACACCATTGCATACACTAGCAAGAGTTTGCTTAAAGGACCCTGATATAGCTGTCTCTTGTGAGACTAGGCCGGGGCCTAGCAAACACAGAAGTGGATGCTCACAGTCAGCTATTGGATAGATCACAGGGCCCCCAATGGAGGAGCTAGAGAAAGTATCCAAGGAGCTAAAGAGATCTGCAACCCTGGAGGTGCAACAACATTATGAACTAACCAGTACCCCGGAGCTCTTGACTCTAGCTGCATATGTATCAAAAGATGGCCTAGTCGGCCATCACTGGAAAGAGAGGCACATTGGACATGCAAACTTTATATGCCCAAGTACAGGGGAACGCCAGGGCCAAAAAGTGGGAATGGGTGGGTAGGAAAGTGGGGGGGGGGGTATGGGAGACTTTTGGGATAGCATTGGAAATGTAATTGAGGAAAATACCTAATAAAAAATATTAAAAAAAAAAAAAAGAAAGGGTGAGATTATTCAATAGCAAGCCTCCGAAATGACAATTATAGCTGGTGAGTAAAAAATACTTTTGCAGCCGGGCGTGGTGGCGCACGCCTTTAATCCCAGCACTCAGCACTCGGGAGGCAGAGGCCGGCAGATTTCTGAGTTTGAGGCCAACCTGGTCTACAAAGTGAGTTCTAGGACAGCCAGGGCTACACAGAGAAACCCTGTCTCGAAAAAAAAAAACCAAAAAGAAAAAAGAAAAAAAAAGATACTTTTACAGCCATGTGGTACAGAATTTCCCAAAGAAAAGAATGTAAGTGTGAGAGTAACAATGCCAAGGATGGACCCAAGCACCTAGATGTCCCTAGGTATGAAAGAGCTTGAGGGAGACAATGGGGAGAGAGAGGGCTTGAGCTCTGTAAACAAGAAGCTTCTCTTCGATGCTGGTTGTGGTTAATGAAGACTCAACTGGTAATTAGTATTGTAGGTGCAAAGAGCTTTGTTCCCCATTTTTGAGTAAGTATCATTTCAGTTTTCTATTCACTAGCTTTATTCTATTTCCTGTGTCTTCCTTGGAAGCAACCTGAAGGCACAATCCATAGTACTTTCATTGTGTTTTCTAAGTGTACAGAAGCAAGTGGGTATTGCTCAGAGTTGAAATGTCCTGCTTCTGCAGAGATCACCCATGTGGTGTTATTTAATTATTAAAATAATGAGATGAGCAATTCCCTCAATGTTTCTCGGGGCTTCTGTATATAGATGCATGACTTCTGTATAATCACCCCTGGTTTTCTGAAATCCATTCTCAAAGCCCAGAGCTTCTCACTGACAAACTCACTGACTGATATATGTGAAAAGGTGAAAAGACATGCAGGTTTTTTTTTAAGATTTATTTATTTATTATATATAAGTCCACTGTAGCTGTCCTCAGACACTCCAGAAGACGGCATCAGATTTCGTTACGGATGGTAGCGAGCCACCATGTGGTTGCTGGGATTTGAACTCGAGACCTTCGGAAGACCTTCGGTTAAGTGCTCTTAACCACTGAGCCACCTCGCCAGCCCAAGACTTTATTTTTTTTTTTTTAGTTTTTTCAAGACAGCATTTCTCTGTGTAGCATTGGATGTCCTGGCACTCACTCTGTAGACCAGGCTGGCCTCGAACTAAGAAATCTGCCTGTCTCTGCCTCCCAAGTGCTGGGATTAAAGGTGTGTGCCACCACTGCCCGACATGCAGTTTTAATGAGAGAGAAAAGACTGTGGTCAATATCTCACTACTGGTAGTCACCAAAATGCCAACTCTTTTGAGATTGGAAAAGAATCAAGCCAATAAAGAGCCTTTCATTTGTGAAATATATATGTATGAAATATATATGTGTGAAATATATGTAATCTATATGTATATAATTATGTATATTATATAATTATGTATATAATGTAATATATTTGATGTATATAATTTATATTATATAATATAAATATTTTTATGTGTATCAATGTTTTGCCTGTATGTGTTTATGTGTACCACATGTGTGCCCTTTAACCACAGAGGTAGGAAGAAGATGTTGGATCTCCTAGGACTGAAGGTTGCAAGCCACTTTGTGGGTGCTCAGAATTTTGATGGACCAGCTTGATTCCATCTTAAGAATGGAAGCCATTTTGTTATAAGGTCAGAATAAGGTCATTTCTGTTTGTTGAAAATTCATTTGACTATGCTTTAACCTGTTCCTGGAATTTGACATGCTTCTCACCCCATGGTGTTTGTCTCAGACCTTGAACACATCTTAATAACACAAAATCCTGCCAAGTAATTTTAAAATGTTTAGCAAAATTTCCATCTAACCAAAATTCTTCTAAAAATCACTCAACTCTTATAAAAACCCTATTCTTGCAGGGTTTTAGGTATCCATATAAAACCCTATCCTCTTGTTGAGTTTGATGTTGTATTCTCAAACCATTATTTAGGGAGATAACCCTGTCTGACAAAAAAAAAAAAAAAAAAAAAAAAAAACACATGCATAATTTGATCAAAGAAGTTGGGTAATGTTTTTGTGAGATTTTTTTTTTTTTTTCTGAACAGGGTCTCACTATGTAGGCTTGTCTCTATGTAGACCAGGTTAGCATCAAGCTCACAGGGATAGACCTGCCTCTGTTACCTAAGTGCTGGGATTAAAGGTGTATACCACCAATCCCAGCTACATTAAATTTTCTCAAAAACACAAATGAAAATTGTGTGAAATAGAGAGTCTGGAGTATGTGAGTATAATCCTAGCACTCAGGAGGCCGAGGCAATCTTGCTAGGCCTACCTAGCAAGACTCTGCCTCAAATTTTCCTTTAATAAATTTAAGTGACAATTACTTATGAAATCAGCAGACTGTCAGCTTATGCATTTCCATGGTGACTATTCGTACCAATAGAGCAGCACAATGAAACATTTGTTTCCTGACATGAGCTATGGGAAGCATTCTGAAGTGTCTCTGACCTTTGCTTTTCAGTACTGGTAAATCTGATTCTACTCAAGTCTTTGGTTCTAATTTCCAGTTTACAGCAGTTATCGGTATTGTTGTTATGCTTATAACCCAAGAACTCAGGGGTTTAAAGCAGGAGGATTGTTTTAAGTCTGAAGTCAACCTGGACCTCATGCCAAGGTTTAGGCCAGCCTTATCTAAAGAGTAAGATCCTACTTCAAAATAGATAAATAAATAAACAACTCAGAAAGTTAGACTTGGACAGAACAACAAAAGCCTGTTTCCTTAACAGGATCCAAGGGGAAAGAAACCATTACATTTAAGGGCTAACAGCCAAATGCAACAGATAGACCTTAAGCAGGTAATCATTGCAATAAATTAAGTAGTAAACAAAGGCAGCTGAGCCTGTCGGTAAAATCTGAATGTGAGCTTGCTATTGAATGAAGCCAAGAATTTTTTTATTAAATTTAGCAAGTGATAATGGAAGTATGGCTTTTGTAAAAATTCATATACTTAAAAAAAAAAAAACATTCTGAGTTGTGTTAAGGAAATGACAGAATGTCTGGGATTTACTCTTTAAAAAAGAGGAAATTGATCAGTGTTGGAGTGCTGACACATGCCTTTAATCCCAGCACTCAGGAGGCAGAGGCGGGTGGATCTCTGAGTTTGAGGCCAGCCTTATCTACATAGCAAGTTCCAGGACAGCCAGGGCTACAGAGAAACCTTGTCTGGGGAAAACAAACAAACAAAAAAAAAAAAAAACAAGCAAACAAAAAGAAGGAGTAAGCAGAATAGGGGGAAATGTAGCAACCTCTTAGTTGTAGAACCTACCTTATGGAAGTACAGAGGCTTGTTATCACATTCTCTTCATTGTATAGCTGAGTGTGTTAATAAGTACTATCTTTCTGCAGTCAATCTCTAATTCCAACCTTTGCCTTTAATCACTTCTGCTCTTTCTATACTTCTTGAAAACCAGACATAGAGGAATAGCCACTATTTCTTCCCTTTTAAAGCCATGTGTTCTTCAAGACCTGCATAAGATCAGTCCAGTCAACATTCCAGCATAAAACAGGGAAAGACTCACAAACCCAACCCCTAGTTAAGGAATTCTTGAGAGCTGGTGGCTTCAGGGGAGGGAGAGTCAGTTTTCTCCAAGGGTGTGACTCTGGTAGGTCTATCTAGATCCAGTGAATGACCCCACACCCATGAGTATATAGACAGCCCAAACTGGAATCAGTGAACTATATAAAAATAAGAATAAAAGCCAGGCATGTTGGTGCACATCATTAATCCCAGCACTTGGGAGGCAGAGCTAAGCAGATCTCTGTGAACTCAAAGCTTCTCTGGTCCTTATAATGAGTTCCAGGCTAGTGAGAATTACATGGTGAGACCCTGTCTCACTATGTCCATCACATATTGTTCATACTGAACAGAAAGGAAAATCTTAGAGCATTGCAATTCTAGTCTTTTCTGTCTTCAAGACCCCAAAATTTGGGAGGAGAAAGTGAGACCTTTAGCTTGAAAACTACTACGCCTAACTATTTATTTTCAGAACCTAGGAAGCCTTGACTTTTACCTTCGTGTTTTCTACCAACCACATTCTTGCTGTTGTCCTAGATTATAATACTTTGAAGCAAGATATTAAAAGATGAGTGTGTGTATCTACAGAAAACAAAAAGAAAAGAAGAAAGTAACAAAGACTTTGATGTCATCTTTGTAGTTGAAAGGCTGACTAGCACCTCTGCTCTTACATAGCCCCACCTCCACTCCCAGCATCGATGCACAAGGGGCAATACATACATTTATTCACAAAAATACAGGTTGTCACAGCAAAACTTTATCAACAAAAAAAATTTGATTTAAAAACAGGTACATTTTTCAAACAAAACAGTCTATACAAATGAAACTGAATGAGCTTCAACTTTAGACTTAGGTGACACTGTAGGCTAATAATTCTCATCAGGGGTAATCTGCTCCCCCAATGTCATTTGACAATGACAGACACAGGATTGCCATAGCTAGAGAATATATTGACACTATGTAAAGGGTAGAAAGTAGGTGGTGTGGTTTGGATAAAAAATTCGACCAAATTTATGGTAGGAAACTTGATTCCCCAATGGAATGTTCAAAGGTAGGGCTTGGGCAAATGATCAGCAGGTGTGGTATATGCTGATTCCTAAAGTGTGTTAACCTTTGCCTTCCTTTTCTGGTCCTGGCTGAGAGCCTTGCATCTCTCTAACAGGTCACCTTCAGAACTGGCTGTGTACTGAACTTCCTTCCACACATGCATCCAGCCAGTACTAGCCAGCCAAGTGTGCAATTTCTAAAGGGCCCAGGGGCATCTTTACCCAAGCTGTCATGGCTGTAGTTTAAAACTATTTCTTAGTCTCTGCCCTTCCTGATTTGATCTAATAGTCAGAAGCTGACTCAATTGATTCTGCAATTAATGAAATCTGCATTTTCCTAAACCAAAGGAAACTTCCTCTGGTTTATTTTCTTAGAAACCCCTTGATAGTTGTCAGAGATGAGACAGAAACGGGACTAGCATCAGTACCTGATGAATAGTTACAAAATAAATGAAGCTTGACCAAATTAGAAATTGATTTAGAGTCTCACCACCACTTGGGAATAAAGAAAAAAAAGTGTAATGTATGTAGGACTATAGACAATAGCTTGTATAAATTTCCCCAGTTTTTTATGACATCTAGGATCTGGTAGCTTTTATTTGTGAAACAAATAGGAAGAGGGAGTTAGACAATAAGTAAATATGGAAGTACTGTCATACAATTTTCTAGTTTTTCTTCTTGTGTTTTTTGAGACAGGGTCTATGTAGCACAGGCTATCTCTAAACTCATAACCTGCCTGCCTCTGCCTCTTAAACTCTGGGATTACAGGTGCAGGCCATCATATCTGGATTATTTATTTGTATCTTCTTTATTTAATGTAGGCAAAATGTTATTGTGCCTTGTGTAAAAATTATCCTTGTATTGATCAAATGTTGTTCATATCTGGTTGTTATCCTTATTCTAAGAATCTCCTTTTTAATGTTGTATAAACATTGCTCCTCAATTATTACCTGATAAATTATTACCAATAAAGCTAACTGATCAGCCAGGGATTGAGCAGGGGAGAGAATAGGGCTGGACTTCCTCCCAACCAGCAGAAAGAGGAAGAGGGAGTGAGAGGAATTAAGCCATGGGGGGAAAGTACAGGAGAGACCATGAGAAAACACCTGAAGTCGATCAGTACTAAAATGTAAGTATCACAGAGATTTTGATTGAGAAGTAGCCAGATTAGTTTGGAGGGTTAAAATAGAGTAATACTACTCAGTTGTTGTACATTTAAAGCTTGTTAAATAAATATACTAGCTCAGTCTCAATTATTTGGGAGCTAACTGAATAAAGAGAAAAACTGTGGCACATTGAAAAAAAAAAGCCACAAACAAGCCAACTCTTCCTTTCTGTGGCCACCAAAAATTAGTTGTTTCTATATGAGGATTATATAAAACCAAGGACATAAATTAAGGCAAGGTTTTTGTTGTAAGAACCACTAGATTAGTTATAAATGGCACAAATTAAAGAGTAGAAGAGATAATCTAATTATCACACTGCTCAAATCAGTGGCCTTCTCTGCGCATGTGTAACAGTTGTACAGCTGGGTCTCCTAAAGTAGGAGCAGGAGCTGTCTCTGACCACATTGCCTGCCTTTGGATCCCTAACTGGGCTACCTGGTCTAGCCTCAATAGAAGATGTCCCTAATCGTATAACAACTTTAAATGCCAAGGCTAGTTGATATCCATGGGAAGCCTCCTCTTTGCTGAGAAGGGGAGAAGGGGTGGATGGCAGGAGGGGAGGGAAGCAGGAGAGACTGAGAGGGGAGGAGAGAGGGGAAGCTGCAATCAGGATGTAAACAAATAACCAATTTAAGAAAAAATTCAGTACCCTTTGTAATATCCAAAATAAATTCAAGACCACCCAGTACCTTTCCCCCTCAAAAAGGACTTTCCAAATTGTACAAGCAGGCAAAGTGTAGAGCCAGATAAGGAAACTGGCTGACAAACAAATGTAAAAACAGAGTTTTAGCGGTCAAAATGATTAAACTTGCAACTACCAAAACAATATTAGCTGTTCTCAGAGAAATAACCATAACAAGATTAGCAATTCTCCTGCCCCCTGCCCCACACTGAATTCTGACAAAGACCACAAACCACCCTGACCTTGTTTCGAGAATTTCTGTGATGTTAATAGCTGTGACTGACCCATAAGTTCAAAATGTACTATTACTTTGCTGACCACATCATAAGAACCCACCATGGGGGCTGGTGAGATGGCTCAGTGGGTAAGAGCACCCGACTGCTCTTCCAAAGGTCCAGAGTTCAAATCCCAGCAACCACATGGTGGCTCACAACCATCCGTAACGAGATCTGGCGCCCTCTTCTGGAGTGTCTGAAGACAGCTACAGTGTACTTACATATAATAAATAAATAAATCTTTAAAAAAAAAAAAAGAAAGAAAATGGCTCCCATTGGTTTATAGGGAGGCGTGGCAAAAAAAAAAAAAAAAAAAAAAAAAGAACCCACCATGGGGGCAAGCAAAGTGAGTCACTAGGCCAAAGGGTTACTTTGTCACTATACAAACCAACCAATGCCTGAAAAGGTTACCTGCTACACCAATGAGAACCATGTTGCTCAAATCTGCCCTTTACAAAGGTATAAAAAGTGTGTTCTTTCTTTGTTCTTGGTCGATCCTCTGGACTGCATGCTGGAAGGGGAGTCCCCAACATGTTGGATCAATAAAAATCCTCAAGCGGTGTGTAAGTTAGGGTTTTACTGCTGTGAACAGACACCATGACCAAGGCAAGTCTTATAAAAAACAACATTTAATTGGGGCTGGCTTACAGGTTCAGAGGTTCAGTCCATTATCATCAAGGTGAGAGCATTGCAGTATCCAGGCAGGCATGGCGCAGGAGGAGCTGAGAGTTCTATGTCTTCATCCAAAGGCTGCTAGTGGAAGACTGACTTCCAGGCAACTAGGGTGAGGATCTTATACCCACACCCACAGTGACACACCCATTCCAACCATGTCACACCTATTCCAACAAGGCCACACCTTCAGATGGTGCCACTCCCTGGTCCAAGGATATACAAACCATCACATTCCACTCCCTGGTCCCCATAGACTTGTTCAAAAACATGAGTCTATAGGGGACACACTTAAACATAGCATAATGCAAAATGCATTTAGTCCAACTTTCAAAGTCCTCATAGTCTATAGCAGTAACAACAATGTTAAAAGTCCAAAGTTCAAGGTCTCTTCTGAGATTCATCCAACTTAATTAACTGTAATCTCAAAGCAAGGCAGGAAACCAGCTGGGCAAACTCCAAACTCTGCATCTCCATGGCTGATGTCAAAGCGGTCTTCAGATCTCCACTCCTTTTTCATCTTTGTTGACTGCAACAAACTGCTTTCTCCTGGGCTGGTTCCATTCCCTGTTAACAGCTTTCCTCAGCATGTGTCCCATGGCTCTGGCATCTTTAACATCTTTGAGTCTCCAAGGCAATTTCAATGTTACAGCTTCTTGTTTCAGTGTCTGGGATTCCACTTGATCTTTTGGACTCCTCCTAAGGGCTGGCATCACTTTTCCAGCTCTGCGCTCTGTAGCACTCTAAGCTCAGGTTGATCCACTCCACTACAGCTGCAGTTCTTGGTGATCACTCCATGGTACTGACATCTCCAATACACTGGGGTATTCCACTCCAACTAGGCTTCACCAATAGCCTCTCATAGGCTCTCTTCAGGGTGCCAAGCCTCAAATCCTTTGCATGACCCCTTCAGTCCTGGGCCATCAACTACAGCTGAGGCTTCATCTTCTCCAATGGCCTTCCCTGGCCTCTCACAGTGCTAAGCCTCAGCTTCTCTCCATTATTCCTTCATTCCTTCACAAGCAGTACCACCTGAGTGACTCTTACACATTACCAAGTCCAGCCGCAGCATGAGGTACAACCTTGGGTATCTCTGGAACACAGCTTCTTTTTGCTCCCAGAAAACAGTTTCCAGAAGATTTCACCTCAGTGATGCTGATCTCTTCTTAATCACTGCTAATTCCTTAGCTCCAGCTAACCAGCATCAATTTTCCCAGTAGTTCCTTCCATTCTTAACTCTAGAGCCAGAGCCACATGGCTGAAGCTGCCGAGTTCTGCTGCTTACAGGAACTAGAACATGATCCCATTGTACTATTACATTATTCTAAATCCTTCACTGCCTAAGCTTGGCTATCCTCGTTCTTCCTCTGTAGATTGACCTTGAATGCAGAGATCAGGAGGCTTGTCTCATGGGATTAAAGGTGTGTACCAACATGGCTGGATCTAATTAAGCTGGGTAGAATCTTGCCCCAAGGCCCCACTCCCTTAATCTTTTATCTCCTAGAACACAAGATTTTGCTCCATTTCACGTCCTGGTACCCCTTTAATACTCGAACCATATATTTTATATTTTTCCTTTCTAAGCTTGCTATGCTTGTTCAAACTTCTCTTCATAAGACTTAACCAGAGAACAAAGTCTCTGCTGGGCTTCTTTTGAAACTTCTTTTGTCAATGCAATTAATCCAAGTCTCTTCACCTTAGCCTCAGGCAAACTTTTCAAACAAGGGCAAAAAGTAGCCACATTCTTCACCAAAATACCACAAAACCAGTCTTTATGCCACATACTGAAATTCTTCTCCTTTGAAATCTCTTGGGCCAGGTCAACACAGTTCAAATCACTCCCACCAACAAAGTCTTCCATATTCCTACTAGGATGACCCATTAAGCCCCATTTAAAGCATTCCACTGCTTTCCAAATCCAAAGTCCCAAAATCCACATTCTTTCAAATAGAAGCATGGTCAGGCCTATCACAGCAATACCCCACTCCTGGTACCAACTTCTGTGTAAGTTAGGGTTTTACTGCTGTGAACAGACACCATGACCAAGGCAAGTCTTATAAAAAACAACATTTAATTGGGGCTGGCTTACAGGTTCAGAGGTTCAGTCCATTATCATCAAGGTGAGAGCATTGCAGTATCCAGGCAGGCATGGCGCAGGAGGAGCTGAGAGTTCTATGTCTTCATCCAAAGGCTGCTAGTGGAAGACTGACTTCCAGGCAACTAGGGTGAGGATCTTATACCCACACCCACAGTGACACACCCATTCCAACCATGTCACACCTATTCCAACAAGGCCACACCTTCAGATGGTGCCACTCCCTGGTCCAAGGATATACAAACCATCACAAGCGGTTTGCAGCGATGGTGGTTGTCTCTGTATTCTTTGTGAGTAAGGGTCTTTTGAGGAAATACAACACCTTCTGAAAATGTGAATCCTAAAGAATGTCCAGGAGAATTATCAGATGCAGGACCTTTTAACAACCTCCCCTTTGCAGATGGAACACCAAGAAAAACTATCACCGCATAAGGAATCTATTCTTACTTTCAGACAGTCAAGGTAATGAATGATTTGATAAAGGTTTTTCATGCATTACTAATTTTGATGATAGGAGTCACATTTGATCAGCCTAGCTAAGTGTCCATTGTCAAGAGCAACTTAGGTGGAGAGAAACGTCCTCTCCTACTGCCAAACTGTCACTTAAACCCACTTAGAATTTCCTCTGTGTCTAAGGTTCTCTTCTCAGTGTGCAATTACCTGTTTCACAAAGTTTGCCCCAAACCCCTCACATCCTTGAAGTATGTAGCTACTAGAGGGATGAAAAAAAGAAAGAAAGAAAGAAAGAAAGAAAGAAAGAAAGAAAGAAAGAAAGAAAGAAAGAAAGAAAGAAAGAAAGAAAGAAAAAAAGAAAAGAAAAGCTAATTTTACCAAATTGTTTTCTAAAAGTTTAACTTTGCATATATAAGAGGAGGAAAAAGAAAAATGCCCCCCAAAAAAACTTATCATTCAAATGAGCATACTGCCCCAAAGATGGACTTTCCTAGGTAGCTGGGGATAAAAACAACTAGAAATAAAATTTAAAATAATAATAAATACTGACAGGGATGCTAAAGAAAGGGCATTCAATATTTCAGGATAGGGGCGACCTATTCCTGCGTTCTCACGGATCTTTCTGTTTGTGAGACCTGTGGCTCGACCCTGCTGATAGCAAGATGTCTTCAGGAAATGCAAAAATTGGGTATCCTGCTCCCAACTTCAAAGCTACAGCTCTTATGCCAGATGGACAATTCAAAGATACCAGCCTAAGTGAATACAAAGGAAAATATGTTGTGTTCTTCTTTTACCCTCTTGACTTTACTTTTGTATGTCCCACGGAGATCATTGCTCTCAGTGATAGAGCATATGTATTTAAGAAACTCAACTGCCAAGTGATTGGAGCTTCTGTGGATTCTCACTTCTGTCATCTGGCATAGATTAACACACCCAAGAAACAAGGAGAATTGGGACCCATGAACATTCCCTTAATATCAGATCCTAAGCGCACCATTGCTCAGGATTATGGAGTTTTAAAGGCTGAAGAAGGTATCTCTTTCAGGGGCCTTTTTTTAATTGATGATAAAGGTATCCTTCGACAGATAACAATAAACAATCTTCCCGTTGGTGCTCTGTGGATGAGATTATATGACTAGTCCAGGCCTTCCAGTTCACTGACAAACATGGTAAAGTGTGCCCAGCTGGCTGGAAACCTGGCAGTGATACCATCAAGCCTGATGTCAATAAGAGCAAAGAGTATTTCTCTAAGCAGAAGTGAGCACTTTTCTGCCAGGCAGCATTGAGCAGCCAGAAGAAACTCTCTTGTACTCTACTCATGCTTAAACACATGATGTGGTGTGATTCCAGATAAGCCTTTCCTACAGGGCTGGGGATAGATAGCCTTTCTTCCACTATTGGTAACGGTCTGAGCTGTGTTTTGGGCAGACCATCTTCTATAAGTCACAGAAAATAGCCTGTTAATTCTTTTTTCTTCTTTTTTTAAGTATCTATCAAACGTGAATTCTGAGAAAAAAAAATCAGGATAACTTCAATCAATATCGCTGCCATGTAAGGAAATAGTGTAGTGTCTTCTACTTAAACACTCAAACACTCAAACAGTTCAATCCATTGTGCAATTAGTTTGAACCATACATTGTATTTTATACATTAAAAATAGAATTAACTTTTTTTTTCTTCTTTTGAAGACAGTGTCAGGATTTGTACTCACCATATAGCTAAACTCATGTTCCTTCTGCCTCTACCGCCCCAGTGTTAGGGTTACAGGTGGGCACAACCAAACCCAGCAATGACTCTCTTAACAACTATCATTAGTAGAGTATCAGACAAAATATTGAAACATGGGATGTGACAAATTCAAATAGTTGGCAATGAGCAAAAACGAAGTCTTAAGAACAGTAGAATCCTATGCCGGGGCCTAGCAAACACAGAAGTGGATGCTCACAGTCTGCTATTGGATGGATCGCAGGGCTCCCAATGGAGAAGCTAGATAAAGTACCCAAGGAGTTAAAGGGATCTGCAACCCTATAGGGGGAACAACATGATGAACTAACCAGTACCCCGGAGCTCTTGTCTCTAGCTGCATATGTATCGAAAGATGGCCTAGTCTGCCATCACTGGAAAGAGAGGCCCATTGGACTTGCAAACTTTATATGCCCCAATACAGGGGAATGCCAGGGCCAAAAGAATGGGAATGGGTGGGTAGGGAAGTGGGTGGAGGTATGGGGGACTTTTGGGATAGCATTGGAAATGTAATTGAGGAAAATATGTAATAAAAAAATATTAAAAATATATATATATATAATTTAAAAAAAAAGAAAATGGTAGCAGGAAAGGAGGAAAACAAAGTAGGATGCCAAGAAGTTCAAGAAGCCCCCTGGTCTTCCAGTGTGCAGTTACTATTCACCAAGTGCAGAGAAGGAACACAAAGGCTTAGCCAGCCTTTTTGACTCTCAGCCAAATGGGTTGAACACAGCAGTCTCTTCATTAAATCCAGGTCCCACCTTCCTTTCTTTTCTTACAAATGATTTCAATACAGATAAGCACTTTTCCCTCTACAAACCCTTCAAAATCTGACTTTACACCATGTTTGTCTCCATTTGTTCTAGTGACCTGAAAGAGTTAATTACTGGACACCTGAACTCTCCATGAACTCTTCAGCTCAGAGTTCTCTTACCCCTCCCATCCAGAGATAGTTCCCGGAGCACTCCTGAACTTTTTACCCCAAGGTACCTCCTCCCAATTGGAAACTGCTCCAGGAACATTTTTTAGATAAGGGGTCTCCTGGAAAAAACCTAGTCCTACCCCTCCCAACTGAAGACTATGCCAAGAACATTTTTGAGATAGGGGCCTCCTGGTAATATCCCAGAATGTTCCAATAGATCGAGTATATTGCCAAAATATAGGACACGACCCCTTGGTTATGTAAAGCCCCTTGGCAGAACACCTTGGTGACGTAAAACTTGTACTTTTTACCTGGCTATTTCCTATAAAAGCTTGTGAAAAGTTTGGGCTAATTGCCGAATCTCCTCTGCGAGTTTCGACCCCAGATATCTGGTATATGTGCTTTTTATGTTCTTTCTTGTCATTGCGGTATTAAATCTTACTCCCTATACATCTTAAGTTCGGTCTCAGTGTCTTCTTGGGTGCGCGGCTGACCCGAGGCTTGAGTAAGTGCCTCCCTTTGGGAGTTTTGGAGTCTTTCATTTGGTGCATTGGCCGGGAATCAGCGCGTCTACCCAGAGGTCCTGGACCCACTCAGAAGTAAGATTTACTGTTCTGCTTTGGTCTGGTGTCTGTGTTCTGTTAATTTCTGAAAGGCCAGGAAGGCCATTCTGTATGAGTGATCGCTGTTTCGGTTTTGCAGACGCTCAGTGTGCAATGTGCACAGTGAGACCGCGCTCCGGGTAGGAGCGTAGGGTGTGGACAAAAGACAGACGTGTCCAGGAGGTGTCCACCGTCTGTGCGCCCTGGGAGACGTCCCAGGAGGACAAGGGGAGGACTAAGGACGCTTAGTGGACCCCTCTGGAGACCGGGTGGGTTCGAGTCCCACCTCGTGCTCCAGGTTGCGAGATCGTGGGTTCGAGTCCCACCTCGTGCTTTGGTTTTTTCTTTTGTCTAAGTCTCGTGTCTGCTCTCGTGTCTGCTATTATTCTAGAAATGGGACAATCTGCTGGGTGTGTAGGTGTGGAACTGCTGCATTTGTGTATTCTGAGATTGTGGGTTTATTCTGGCAGTGGCTGTGAGAGGACGACTGTCTATGGCCTCAAGGTCCGCACCCCAAAAGAGATGTTCCAAGGGAGACCCTGGAAGGAGTGCCCAGGGTACAGAACAGTCAAAAAGACCTGGCTGTTGCCTGGCAGAGTGAAAGAGAGAGAGAGTTCTCTCTGCCAGAGCGGGAGTGGATGTGGAATCCCACCCCTATCAGGAAAAGGAGTCAATGTAGAATCCGACCCCGTCAGAAAAAAGTGTTTGGCTGGTTGTGTAAGTCCAGGCGTGGACGAGTGTGCTTGTTTGTGGCCACATGACAAGACTGTGTGTGTGTGTGTGTGTGTGTGTGTTAACCCTTTGTCGACTGTAGACTTGGACTGACGTCAGGACAGAATTTGTCAGCAATGGTTTTAAAAAAGAAAAAAAGAGAAAAAAGAACCATCAGGCCGGTCTTGCCCACCGCGCTCTCGGCGAGGCAGTGCCAGCGGCTCGCAGCGGGCGGGCAGCGCCGGCCAGCCTGGCTGCGGGGCCATCGTGGGGCAAGACCAGCTGCCACCGGCCGACAGGGGCAGCACACGGTCCGCACTCGGCTGGGGAGCCCCAGGCTGCTCAAAAGAGCTCTGAAATGCAGAGCTGGGCTAAAGATTTCCGGCTTTGGTGGCGCAGTTAGGGCTTTGATAGCAGCAGTGGTGCTGAGGTTCTGGCTTCTGCAGGCACGGCAGAAGCAGAGGCTGCCTGTGCCCCGAGTTGTGAGATGCTGGTAGTGAGTGCAGCGGCCTGCCGGCCCCCGCCTGCCAGCCCCGGAATAGCCGTGAAGCCTGCCACAGCTGGGAAGGGGCCAACTGTGGCCGCCGTCCCTCCTTTGGCTTCCCCCTGGAGTCTGCCCGCACTCCCTTGTGTCTGCGCGCCCGCCGCGGGGCGCACAGAGAAGTTCCCCCGCCCTGCTGCGCGGGTGCCTTGCGTTTCCAAAGCTCGGGAGGCCGCCGTTGCCTCCGGCCAAGAGAGCTCCGTGGATGCCTGGGGCTCAAGCCATGCCGGAAAACAAGTAGTTAAATTGCCCCTCATTGGCTCCTCCCGGAGTCTGCGCACAGGTGCCCGCCCACACTCCCTCCCTTGTGTCCGCCGCCCGAGCCGCCGCCGCTGCTGCCCCCACCGCAGCCGCTGCCGCCCCGACCGGCGGCGGGGCCGTTTCGCAGGAGGAGGCTGCTGTCTGCGCTCCGCCAGGCCCGCCGGCGCCTCCGGGCCATGCGGGAGGACAGTACAGAGAGTAACAAGTGGTTAAGTTCCCCCTCCCTGCCAGTGTTTGTTTGCCACTCCCAGGAGTTTACGCTGCATTCCGGCGCGCAGCAGAGACTCGGCGCTGGGCTCTTCACATCAAAGGATCTGTTTTCAGCCTTTGCCTGCCTCCTGGGTGGAAGAAAGGCTCATTCTCCTGCCCCCTGTATCCTGTCTCTTGTAAACAGAAAAAATTGTGTTCATTTTGAAATATCAGTGGTCTGATGTGAAAACTGCACTCCCTTCTCTGCCCCATGTGTTTTCTCTTCTCAGGCACTGCCCTGAGCTGTGTGAGTTTGTTCTAAGCTCCGGTGAGGGAGACATACAAGGTAAGGAGCACCTACGGGTCTAGTTGCCAGGCTCTGATGAGGTCTCGTCTCTGTGGGACTAATACCCCGACAATCTGACCTAACAGTAGAAAGAGGTAAACTATGAAAAAAGTTAAGTGACAGAATATAGATGTAATAATTAGATCCATTGCAGTTAAGAAACAGGAGCAAAAAGAGATAAATGACAAAGATTAGAACTTAGCACAGTGATACTTGCTAATAATACTAGCACTTAGAGATGATCTGTAAGAAATAAGGAGTCAGAAAATTTTCAAAAAGATAAGAGAAATGAACTGCTGGTCACAAAAGTCAGGGAGACTAGAAAACTTAGTACCTGGCAACAAAAAAAGAAAGCTTTTGGCTAAAGATCAGAGTGTTTGCTGTTGAAAAAGAAGAACACTGGGTGAGAGACTGTCCTAACAAAAAGAAGAGGAGCCCCCCTCATGACCAAACCCTTTACCTGTTCGTGGCTAAAAATAAAGAGATAGCAGAAAGGGTGCTAACACAGAAGCTGAGTCCTTAAAAGAGACCGGTGGTCTACCTGTTAAAAGCAGCTAAAAAGAGACTGTGTTTTCATATTCCTCCACTAACCAATGCAAAGCAAGTTTAAAAGGTTCCTGGACGCTACAGGTCTTTGCAGACTGTGGATTCCAGGTTTTGCTGAATTAAAAAGATAAACAGCCCCTCGTATAAAAAATAAAGAACAACCTTGGATGGCCTTAGATGCTATTGAGACTGCCCTAATGTTGTCCCTAACTTTGGGACTCCTAGATGTGACTGAGAACAAAAGTATTGCCAAAGAGGTTCTTACTCAGAAATTGGGACCCTAAAAGACCAGTGGCACTTGAAAAATTAGACCTGGTGACTGAGGGATGGCCTGCTTGTCTGCACATAGTGGCTTCTGGTCAGAGACACATGATTCAATTGTTTCCCTGGCTGATGGACACATTATTAGAGCTTTTTTGACAGAACAAGTGACTTTTGCTTCCCCTGCTAACCTGCTGAGTCTTCACCTACTCATCGAAGGAACTTTGGCTCAGAAGGCTGAACTCCTGGCGCTAACCCAAGCCCTGCGGTTGGCTGAAGGCAGAGACATCAAAGACAAAGAAGAAATTCTGGCCCTCCTAGAAGCTCCTGAATGAACTGGGTGAGTTGGGATATCGGGTATCGGCTAAGAAAGCTCAGCTATGTCGTACCGAGGTGCCGACGACGGAAAGCGGTGGCTCACCGAAGCCAAGGAAAAGGCTGTGATGCTGATCCCAACCCCCACCACCCCGCGCCACGTGAGTTTCTGGGAACGGTGGGCTTTTGCAGATTCTGGACTAAAGAAAAAGTCCCATTCACCTGGACTGAGGAACACCAAAAAGCCTTTGACAGCATAAAGGCAGCCTTGCTTGCAGCCCCCGCTCTGGCTTTGCCAGATCTGACTAAGCCTTTTACCCTACACGGATGGCAGTAGCCTCATGGTTAAAGGTAAGCGGAAGGCGGGGACAGCAGTGCAGCAGTGGACAAAAAGCAGGTGATCTAGGCCAGCAGCTTCCCTAAAGAGACTTCAGCCCAAAAAGCTGAACTTGTGGTTTTGATACAAGCTTTATAAATGACACTGACAGCGGGTATGCTTTTGCCACTGTATGGAACAATATGCAGACAAAGAAAGCTGTTGACATCTGCAGAAAAAGACGTTCTCAATATGGATAAATGATACTGCTCACATAGTCATCAAGAAGACTATTAAAGAAAATTTTTTTCCAAGGTTCAGAGTGCCAAAAGCAATAGTTGCCCAGGTAAGTCAGGGTGTGGCCAAGCATTTAGAGGTCAAATAAAAATTACATTGTGTGTATAGACCTCAGAGCTCAGGATAGATAAAAATTAGTTTAAAACTCTAAGACAGACCTTGACAAAATTAATCGTGGAGACTGGCATGGACTTGGTGTTCCTTCCCTATGTCCTATCTCTTGATTCAGTTTTACTCTGTTTAAGATCCTTTATGAAACTCCTATGCCCATCATAGTCTCAAATGATGTGTTTAAACCTATGTTGTTAATAATGCTCTGTATGCTAAGTTAAAAGGGCTTGCAGGTGATACAGAAAAAAGTCTGGTCACAACTGGTTACAGTGAACGAGCTGGATATCCCAAGGACATCTCACCAGTTCCAGCCAGAGATCTGATCTACGTGCACCTGCGTCATGCCCAGACCCTAACTAAATTAGTTATTGAGACTGGCGGTAAAGACTGGGTGACCCTCCTTCCCTTTGTGCTTCTCAGAGTCCGAAACACACCTGGACGTTTTACTTCTTTGACTGAGTCTAGCAGGATATTGGATCCCTGTGTTGACTCTTCCTCACCCTTTGCTCTGTTTACCCATTTAAAGGCCTTGGAGGTTGTCAGAACACAGATCTGGGACCAGATCAAAGAAGCTCATGCACCTGAGACTACAGCAGTTCGGTCCTTGTCAGATGACATCGCACCGGCACTCTTGAGCCTCGGTGGAAAGGACCATATCTGATACTGTTAACAACTCCACGCCTCCCACGTCAAGAAGGCTCCTAGCCAGGGTAGAGGCAACCATGAAGACAACTGGACGGTGGCAACTACTGACAATCCTCTTAAACTTCGTTTGTGTCGTGGGGGCCACCCTAAGCCTAGGGAACGACAACCCTCTTGCCCCGATTCAACAGTCATGGGAAGTGCTTAATGGGGAGGGAAACATTGTATGGGCAATCACTGCAGCACATCCCCCTTGGACTTGGTGGCCTGATCTCACACCTGACATTTGTAAGTTAGTAGCAGGATCTCCAAATTGGGACCTCCCTGACCATACTGATCTTAGTAACCCACCCCCTGAACAGCGGTGTGTTTCAGGTGGAATAGGGAACATGTATGGGTGTTCAGGGCAGTTCTACCGAGCTAATCTTAGAGCTGCACAGTTTTATGTTTGCCCTGGTCAGGGTCAAAACAAAGAGCTTCAACAAAAATGTGGGGGGGCATCAGATTATTTCTGTGGCAAATGGACATGTGAAACGACAGGGGATGCCTACTGGAAGCCTTCCTCTGACTGGGATCTAATCACGGTAAAACGAGGTAGTGGTTATGATAAGCCATATCAAGGAGAAAGAGATCCCCATAAATATCCAAACTATGGCGACCTCCATCCAGATGAGGCCGCCATAGGAGCTTATGGGTGTGCTACTGAAAACAGCCCCCCAGGACCATGCAAAGGTAAATACTGCAACCCCCTACTTATAAAATTCACTGAAAAAGGAAAACAAAATCGTTTAAGTTGGCTTAAAGGAAATAAGTGGGGTTGGCGTGTATCCAGTCCACCGAGAGACCCTGGGTTCATTTTTACAATCAGGCTAACAGTGAGACCTTCCCTATCGACCTTAGTTTCCCCACCGCCCCTAGATACAAAAAGCCGTCTGGTCAGTCTAGTTCAAGGAGCTTTTTTGGTGTTGAATAGGACTAATCCTAATATGACTCAATCATGTTGGTTATGCTATGACTCTAGGCCCCCTTATTATGAAGGAATTGCTCAGATCAGGACTTATAATACTACTTCAGATCATTCTCAATGCCTTTGGGGAGAAAACAGAAAGCTGACTCTGGAAGCAGTTTCAGGAAGTGGACTCTGTTTAGGCCAGGCACCTCAGGATAAACGGCACCTTTGTAATCAGACCCAGAACATTCAGCCTGGCAAAAGTGGTCAGTATCTGGTGCCTCCCATAGACACAGTATGGGCTTGCAATACCGGTCTCACTCCTTGTGTATCTATATCTGTTTTTAATAGTTCCAAAGACTTCTGCATTTTAGTTCAGCTTATTCCTAGACTCCTGTATCATGATGATAGCTCCTTTTTAGATAAGTTTGATCATCGGGTCCGTTGGAGAAGAGAGCCCATTACCTTAACCCTGGCAGTACTTCTGGGATTGGGAGTAGCAGCAGGAGTAGGTACAGGGACCGCTGCCTTAATTCAGACCCCCCAATACTATGAAGAATTACGTACAGCTATGGACATTGATATTAGAACTATAGAACAGTCTATAACTAAATTAGAAGAATCTTTAACTTCCCTGTCTGAAGTAGTGCTGCAAAATAGGAGGGGATTAGACTTATTATTCCTTAAAGAAGGAGGACTTTGTGCTGCCCTAAAAGAAGAATGTTGTTTTTATGTTGATCATTCAGGAGTAATCAAAGACTCTATGGCCAAACTTAGAGAACGCCTGGATATGCGTAAAAGAGAGAGAGAAAGCCAACAAGGATGGTTCGAAAGCTGGTTTAATAAGTCCCCTTGGCTTACCACTCTCCTCTCCTCCATAGCAGGACCCTTAATTATACTTATGCTTTTGCTCACTCTCGGCCCCTGCATTCTTAATAAGTTAGTGGCTTTTGTCAGAGAAAGAATAAATGCAGTGCAGGTTATGATATTAAGGCAACAATATCGGGTCTTTCAGGAAGCCGGTACCCAGCTCTAAGATTAGAGCTTGTCCCTAAAAGAAGGGGGGAATGAAAGAGTTAATTACTGGACACCTGAACTCTCCATGAACTCTTCAGCTCAGAGTTCTCTTACCCCTCCCATCCAGAGATAGTTCCCGGAGCACTCCTGAACTTTTTACCCCAAGGTACCTCCTCCCAATTGGAAACTGCTCCAGGAACATTTTTTAGATAAGGGGTCTCCTGGAAAAAACCTAGTCCTACCCCTCCCAACTGAAGACTATGCCAAGAACATTTTTGAGATAGGGGCCTCCTGGTAATATCCCAGAATGTTCCAATAGATCGAGTATATTGCCAAAATATAGGACACGACCCCTTGGTTATGTAAAGCCCCTTGGCAGAACACCTTGGTGACGTAAAACTTGTACTTTTTACCTGGCTATTTCCTATAAAAGCTTGTGAAAAGTTTGGGCTAATTGCCGAATCTCCTCTGCGAGTTTCGACCCCAGATATCTGGTATATGTGCTTTTTATGTTCTTTCTTGTCATTGCGGTATTAAATCTTACTCCCTATACATCTTAAGTTCGGTCTCAGTGTCTTCTTGGGTGCGCGGCTGACCCGAGGCTTGAGTAAGTGCCTCCCTTTGGGAGTTTTGGAGTCTTTCAACCTAGGTGGAGAGGCACGATGAAGAGCTGTTTCTCCAATGCAGAATGAACAGACAGAGTACTTTTCTCTTTTAAGTAGTCCTCTATTATATCGTTTAAGATGTTTGGTCACCAAGTGCCTATGTGAATATATACAAACAAATACATACATATGTGTACAGAGACACATGAATACGTGCCTTCACATATACATGCACACACACATAAAAGAAAAGAATACATGAATGAACAGTACTATATACTAGCACCTACAACAAGCACCTACCATTACACAAATATGACACATAAACATGCTCACAAACACCTGGGCAAAAAAACGTACACATACAGACACAAACATACACACACACACACACACACACACCAATGAAAACACTGCTATATTACAGCACATTTCCTGACAACTGAGGAAGTATTGGGACCTCAGCTGTGTAATAGATTCTTAAATTAACCCAACTTGTGCTGCCTGGGCCTGTACTGATTTCCTTGTCAGGAACTTTTTCCATGCAGATATTTGCTTATTCTACAAGTATGATATAAAACAGACAAATGGGTCCTCTGCACACAGAAGTGGGTCCACACAAGATTCAATTTTCTAAAACAGAAGGTTCCAAGAACATCCTCCAGCAAGCTCCAAGCTGAAATATATTCTGCTCTCTAAACCTAACTTACCAACTTCTCATAAGACTCTGGTAGCACCAATAAAAACAGTTAGCCATAGATATTATCCAGTAGCTGCAATTCATCACATTACAGTTCATGTGATATAATGCCAGGGCCAGTAACCAGGAGTGGGTAGGTTGGTAAGAAGGGGAGTGGAAAGGGAATTCGGGGAGGGTTTTTTGTTTTTTTGTTTTTTATGACGGGAAACCAGGAAATGGGATAATGTGAGTAAAGAAAATACCCAATTAAAAAAAAAAAAAAAAAAAAAAAGAACAGTAGAATCTTGACTCTAAATGTACTCCTTCCATGCTGTTCTCAAGCTTTCCATATTATGCATGCCCAAAAATGCCCTTATTTGGGAAGAAAATCAATAGTCATGTCCCTTTTTCCTGACTGACTTCTATTCTTCCTTCCTCTCCCTTCCTTCCCTTCTTCGTTCTTTCTTCTCTCCTTCTGTTCTTCTTTCTCCTTTTCTTTTTGAAGAAAAGTCTTTATTATGCAGCCCAGACTGACCTCAAACTCACAGCAATCCTCCTGCCTCAGCCTCCTGCATGCTGGAATTACAACAGTGGACAACCACACCCAGTTTCAAATTTCCTAACTTAAAATTGTTGACATGATCATTTTTAACTGACTAATCCTTTGGGGAAAATAATGGCAAGTAAATAAATTTGCTTTAAAATGAAGCTCTCTGCACATTCTGAGAAGGCCAGAATCCTCTCTGTCCATATGTAGGATTACAAATCTTTCATACCCAGGTGGTGGAGGCACATACCTTTAATCTTAGCACTCAGGAGGCAGAGGCAGGCAGATCTCTGTAAATTCAAGGCCAGCCTGGTCTACAGAGAAAGTTTTAGGACAGCAAGTCTATACAGAGAAAAACCTGTCTCGAAAAACAAACGAGAAAAGTAGGAAAGATGGGGGGGGGGGAGGGAAGGAGACAAGGCCACAAAGAGAAACCCTGTCTTGGGTGGCAGAGGGGTAGGGAGGTCATTTTATGAGAGAAAGTGGGGAGAAATCATGAAGTTTGGTGGACAGGGAAGTGGGGAGAATCTGGGAAGGAGAATATACACAAAATATATTGTATAATCATTTAATAAAAAAAAACTAAAACAAACAAAAAAACAAAGCTCAGTACAAACTAATACTCAATACCCAACAGGAACCTCCAGAAGTGGGAGGGGCTCCCAAGACTCCCTCCCTCCCCCCAGCAGAGAAGCTGTTGATAGTTGAGGTCAGTTCTCTTTGGAAGCATGATCACGAGACAGTTGTCTATGTCCCAGTGGATTCCCTCCTCCCCATAGACATATGGGAAGTACTAATTTGACCCAGTGGATAAAATAGTTAAATAAACAAACCAATATATATTTTTAAGATTTTATTTATTTATTTTATACGTATGACAAGTACACTGTAGCTGTCTTCAGACACACCAGAAAAGGGCACTGGATCAAGTTACAGATGGTTGTGAGCCACCATGTGGTTGCTGTGAATTGAACTCAGAATCTCTGGAAGAGCAGTCAGTTCTCTTAACCACTGAGCCATCTCTCCAGCCCCCCAAATACATATTTTTTAAAGACCTCCCCCAAGAGGGAATCACTGTGACTGCAGAAAAGGATGAAATAACTTTCATTATATACCCTTTTAATTTTTAAGTTGTGTAACTACTGTAATCATAAAATATAAATATAGCCTCCTGATATAGACAAAATCATAAAGCCTGTCTTTGTGAGCCTAGCTTATTTCTTTGGCAAAAGTTATCAAGTTTCTTTCAAAAGATCATCATGAGAATTCATTCTTTTACTCTTGAGCAAAGTCCTAAGGGTGTGTGAGTCTGTCTGTCTGGTCTGTCTGTGTATCCATGTGTCTGTGTGTCCATGTCTGTATCAGTGTCTGTGTGTATCCCACTTTTCTTTCCTGTTGCTGTGAAGAAATTATCAGACAAAAACAACTTACAAAAAAAAAAAAAAAAAAAAAAAACAACTTACCAGGGAAAGATGATTGCTTATTATAGCTCAAAATTCCATGTTACAGTCAGTGACAGCAAAGTCACAGCAAGAGCTACTTGAGAAAACTTTCCCCATGACATCTGCAGCCAGAAGAGGGCCATGCATGAATACTTGCTTGGCTCAGCTCACCTTCTCCTTCTTCATTAAATATAGGACCCAAACCCAGGAAGTAGTGCTGCCCATTTTTATGCTAGGTCTTCACATATCAATTAAAGTGATCACGACAATCCACTACAGAGCACCCACAGGCCAAACCTATCTAGATAGCTTCACACTGAGACTCTCTTCCCATGGGATTCTAATTGTGTCAAGTGTTTCAACTGTGGCAATTAAAACTAGCCATTACAATAATATACTTCATTATCTTCTCACCTGTTCACAGATTCAGATTTTTTTCTGTATCTTGAGTATTATGAATAATGGTAAAATTAATTTCAATAGAGATATGCCTGGGAGATTTGTAAGGAAGTTCATTTAGGACTCTGTAGAAATTTTTAAGAAAATTCTATTCCCTAAATAAAAGAAAGAAAAGAAAAATCAAAGTCATAGACCAGTGAGATGGCTCAGAAGGTTAAAAAACATAAGAAAAAAAAATGTTAGTTGTACAAGCCCAATAGCCCTGTGAGTTCGATTCCTGGAACCCACATGAAAAAGCCAGATGCCATAGCATAAATTTGTAATCCCAGCATTCATGCAGTGAGATGGGAGATGGACACAGGAGAATCACCCAAAAGCTGTGGACCATAGACCCTAGACCCATAGCAGAAACAAGACTTTACCTTAGCAAAGAAGAAGGTAAGAACTAATTCTTTTTTTTTTTAATGGGATTTGAATTCAGGACCACTGAGCCATCTCTCCAGACAATGTACACTCATACATATGCATACATAACAAATTAATGTTTAAAAATCAAACTCATAAAACAGAGTAGATGAGAGGCCCTTGGTCCTGTGAAGGCTCAATGCCCCAGTGTAGGGGAATTACAGGGTGGGGAGGCGAGAGTGGGTGAGAAGGTTGGGGAACACCCTCATAGAAGCAGGGAGAGGGGAGATGGGGTAGGGGAGTTGGGGGTGGGGAGACCGGAAAAGGGGATAACATTTGAATTGTAAATAAAGAAAATATCAAAAAAAAAAGAGTAAAATGAAGGTGAAGAACTTAGAGAGTAAAGAAAATCATTAAGATATCAGCCAAAAAATGCAAATTTCAAATTATAAAATAAGTTCTTGGATTTCAATGTGTATGATGCTGACAATAGTTAATAACACTAAACTATTAAAATTTAATAAGAAAACAGGTTAACCTAAATATTAAATCATATATCTTAAATATATTTTTCTATTCACTAATATAAAATTAAGAGTAGTTGTCTTGAACAATTAAATAATTTACTAACAGTTTGAAACAACAATATGAAAAGCCAAAACAGAGACAATTCAAACAAGACGAAGAAATTGTACTGGGTTATAACACGATATATAAAACAAATATCTGAGACATTTACCTAGATAATTAAAGAAATTAATAAATAAGAGAGAAAGTTTCCCTCTATAAAGTAAACCCAGGGACTTCCACCTAACTTTGAGGTCATTTTTACTATTTCTGTGAATAATCGTATGGGAACTTTCTTTGACTGCTCTGAATCTGTAGACTGCTTCTGTGAGAGCCATTTAAATAACGCTGATTCTTCAGCCCGTGAGCACGGCCAGCCTCCCCAGCTTAAGTGTTTTTCTTCAGAGTTTTCAAGTTTTCATGTAGTGATTTATTCCAAGAAATTTCACCTTATTTTCGAGGGCATTGGGAATGATACCGTTTCCTGATTTCCCTCTCAGTGTGTCTGTTATTGGTGTATAAGAAGGCTGTTGATACTTGCATGCTAATACTGTAGATTGTACCTTTTGCTGAAAGTAGAACAACTAACTGGTACATGTCTTCTGGTTCAGTCTATAGGGATTCTTATGTTTAGCCCCATATCATCTGCAGCGCAGGATAGTTTGATGTTTTTATCCCTTTTATTTCCTCTGTTTATCTTTGTGCTCTGGCTGAAACACCAAGCACTGTACAGAGCAACACTGGAAAAAGAGAACACCTTTGTTTTATTCCTGGAAAGTTTTACTGGAAATATTTTGGAATTATGTTCATCTCAGGGACTGGTCTATAATTTTCTTTTTTGTTGTGTTATGTGCTTTTTCTTTTTTTAAAGATTTAATCTATGTTTGATTATGTGTAGTTGTATATGTATGGTATGTGTGTCTGATTATCTGTGTATGTGGGTGTATGAACCCATGTTTCTGCAGTGTTCAGAAGAGGGCATCCTATCCCCTGGAACTAGAGTTAGGGACAACTGTAAATGAATGTAGATTCTCTGCAAGAGCAATAAAAGTGCATTCAACTCAACACATGTGCACACACACATACTGTGAAGGAATGTGATCAAAATATATTATATGCAAAAAATTATTTTAGAAATTTTAATTACATAAGTTAAGAAAGGAAGCAAACAGTACTATTCTATAGTATTCTTGCCAAATAAACATATATCCTATATGTGTAGTAATGAAAAAAAAATCAGATAAACACAACATGAAGGAAATTCTACAAAATAACTTTTCTCTTCAAAAGCAATAAAATAATAAAGATCTACTAGATGAGAAAACACAAGTTATTAATAAATAAGGGAAAACTAAGAAAGCACTGATTGGAGAAAGTAAAGAGATATCACAACTAAGGCCTATGTGAGGCCCTGGACCGTGTCTGGAAGGACAAAGGAAAGCAAGGGAAGGGGCGACTTTAACAGATGACCCTACCATTCTGTAAGTGATGTTACTGGGCAGTTGTTGTCCTGAGTGGGGTTTATGGGTTAAAGTATCACAGTAATGATAATACATCTGTTTGAGGATGGCATTGAAGCTCTGAGGCAAAGCAACCTCCCTTTCTAAGACATTCACAGAAGAGTTCCAGGTAATTTGACAACAGGCCTGTGACATATGTAATCATAATTGTTTCAAAGAGAAAAAAATGACATAAGAGAAATGGCAGTGCAGTCAGCTAGAGAATCTGAGAGAAATGTGAACTCCATTACACGACTAATGGCCCCCTAAGCTATGTTTGAGGACTAGGTTTATAGTTGCTAGAACTGATTGGAAAAGACTATAGAGTTGTTGGGAGAGCTGTGTCACAGGGAAGGGAGGGTGGGCTCTAAGGCTTCAGGATACCCAGCCATTCCTAGTTATCTGCCTTCTATTTGAGGTTCCAGCTGTGAGCTCTCAGCTATTCCTGTCCCCATGACTTTGCTCAGCCAAAATGGACTCGAACCCTCTGGAACCGTGAGCCCAGTTAAACAGTTTTGTACATTGCCTTGTTCATGCTATTTTATCACAGCAATAGAAAAGTAAGCAAGCCAGTCCTGTGCTGTTTCCCTATCAAACTGCAAAGCATAGAATGAGTTGGCAGGCCCTGGGATCCATCAATGTTGTCACAAACATGTGGACAGCTACAAGCAATCCTGAACATTTCTTTGAGAGCATTTCTCCAGAAAGAAATTTTTCATTATCATCTAATTCCATGTCATTTTCATTCTTTTTTTTTTAAAGATTTATTTATTTATTATATGTAAGTACACTGTAGCTGTCTTCAGACACATCAGAAGAGGGCATCAGATCTCATTACAGATGGTTGTGAGTCATCATGTGGTTGCTGGGATTTGAACTCAGGACCTCCGGAAGAGCAGTCGGTGCTCTTAACTGCTGAGCCATCTCTTCAGCCCATCATTTACATTCTAATGACCAAAATTGTCATACATAGAAAAATATAGCAATGACATTATCAGCAAATTATTGTCTGTAATTGACTGAATGTTTGTGTTCTAAAATTCAAATGTTGACATTTTGGTGACTATTTGGATTTTTGTCTGTATATGATAGGGTCTTAGTCTGTAGCCCAGGCTAGCCTTAAATTCCTAACCATCCTAACTTGGTCTTCTGAGTGCTGGGATTACAAGGGTATGTCATCACTTCAGCCTCATACCTTGAAGCTTCTATTCTCTTAGCACGATGCTGTCTGGTAATAGGAACTTTGGGTATTAATTTGTCTAGATTGGGACATAAAGGTTTATGGCTGTGGCCTCATGATGATGTCTGAGGCACAGAAGAGGAGGGAGAGAGGGAGACAAGAAGTGGGGAGAAGAAAGAGGATGTCCTGATCTTAGACTTCTGTAGTCCAGACTGAGAAAAACTACATTTCTGTTATTTCAACTGTTATGACAGATCATGCTGATTAAGACTCTTCGGAACTCTCACCTGTTCCAAATCTGCTCAGTTCTTTCTCTCCATTTACACAACCCAGGGTCTCCTGCCTAGGAAATGATGCCACCCACAGTTAAGATGGGTCTTCCCATCTCAGTTAAGGAAGTCAAGATAGTCCCCCACAGGCATACCCAGAGGCCCATATCTCAGAAGACCCCAGATTCTGTCAAGTTAACAATTCACACTAATTATCACCAATTTGTTACTAAAATGGAATTTTCCCCTCCCGATTATAAAATAATAATTGTTATAGTGGACAAGCAGCCAGTGTGCAAGAGCTTCACAAGGTTTCTCTACCCAAATCTTCTGAGCAATGTAGAGTGGCTTCTACTTTTATTTCCCCTCTCACTGTGTGGTAACTATGTAGAAGAATGAAGTTACTTTCTCAAAGTCACAGCAGTTTTTAAGCAATGGCAGTAAGGAGAACCCTTTAGACAGAGTTTCTCACATATACATACCAATCACTGAAAGACCTTGTTAAAATGCAGATACTGAACCAGCATGTCTGGGAGAAGCCAGAGATTCTGAATTGCTAATAAGCTTGCAGGTGAGGCTGAGCCCTGCTAAATACACTGAGTAGCCAGACTCCAGAGGGTTCACAGCAGCTCAGTGAGCTGATGCAGAAGTGCTCCAAAACATCTCTTGCATTATTTAACGTCAGGCATAACAAAGATTAAAAGATCTGTTGTCGACCTTGTTGGTAATCAGCGAGTCCTGATCACTGTGCCTCTCTTACACAAGAACGTTGTAAAGTTAAATCATCTCTAGGAGAGCTAAAAGATCTCCCAGCACACAGTGACCCCATCCCAGAGGACAACATAATATCCTCACACTAAACTAACGGCAGGCAGGTCCTCACATTGCGAAGACCACCCAGCCTTGGTTGTTACAGATTTGGTCAGGATGTTATCCCTCTCTATTCTCTTTCCATTGACCTGGAACACTAAATCCAATACCTTGCTGACTAAATGTCATATAAGGCTGTAGATGCTCAAAAGTGCCGTCCGGGAGAACAGGATTCACTGCAAATGAGGTTGAAGACAGCTGTTATAGACAGTCTGTGGAACTCAGGCATAGTAGTATACACCTTTATTCCTAGCATTTAGGCAGAGGCACACAAATCTCTGTATCTCTGTCCCTGTAAGTTTGAAGCTAGCCTGAGCTACACAGCAAGTTCCGGGATAGCCAGATCTGCATTGAGAAAGCCTGTCTCAAAAAAAAAAAAAAAAAACCGAAAAGAAAAAAGTATCTGTGGAGAGGGATGGAGATGTAGCTCAGATGCTTGCCTAGCATGCATAAAGGCCTGGGATCAATCCCTAGCATCATGTAAACTAGTCATGTCATGTCATAAGCCTATAATCATAACACATGGGAGTTAAAAATCTGCAGGATAAGAAGTAAAAACTTGAGGCTAGCCTGGGCTACATGAGCCTGTCTCAGAAAACAAAGACAAAAAACCTGTGTGGAGAAAAGCATGTCTTCAGGGCAAGTCACTGGTATGGCAATTGCACCTCAGGGTTTTAGAGTGCAAATTAAATATAAGAACAGGTTAGCATGTGATACCTTGCCAACAAGATCCATCCAAAAGCTTGAACTCCTGACAATGATCACAACTTTTTTTAAAAAATTTTATGTCTTTTCTTTATGGAATATGAGTGCTCTGCTGCAAGTACACCCACATGCCAGAAGAGGGTATATAGATGGTTGTGAGCCACCATGTGGTTGCTGGGAATTGGATTCAAGACCTCTGGAAGAGCAGCCAGCACTCCAGCACTCTCTTTTTTTGTTTGTTTGGTTTGGTTTGATTTTTTTTGAGACAGGGTTTCTTTGTATAGCTCTGGCTGTCCTGGAACTCACTTTGTAGACCAGGCTGGCCTCGGACTCAGAAATCTGCCTGCCTCTGCCTCCCAAGTGCTGTGATTAAAGGTGTGTGCCACCACGCCCGGTGCAGCCAGCACTCTTAATTGCTGAGCTATCTCACCAGCCCTGATCACAACTTTTACAAAAGAAGTATAACTGATATCTTTTAAAGAAGACAATTTCCTAAGTGTTGATCAATATGTACCTTCATGAAACCAAGCTCAAAACTCAAAATAATGAGTTAATTTCATCCCGAGAAGGATTCTGGATAAACTTGGGAACCTAGTCCACTTTGGTCTTTAGGTAACCGTGCAGTTCCTCTCCATCACTGGTGGTGAGTTTCTTTCCTCTGTCTTTCTGTTTGTTTGTCTTTTTTTTTTTCCTCTCTCAACACAATTACTTTAAGGCTTACTAACATTATTGCATATATATGCATATAGGCAATATCTTTTACTTTATTGCTGAGTAGTACTTCCTTATATGATTATGACAATCTGCTTCCAGTATTCTTGTCTGTGGGTATGTGGATAGCTTCACATTTCTGGTTATTGAAAACCAAACTTGGGGTTTGGGAGATGGCTCTGTGCATAAAGTGCTTGCTTTGCAAGCAGAGACCTGAGTTCAGAACTCCAGAACATACATAAAAGCCAGTCATGGTACCTCTAAGCACAGGACTCAAGGGTGGAGACAGGTGAATCCCAGACCTCGTTCACCCAACTGTCTAAAACAGTGAGATCCAGATTTAGTGAAATGTTATCTCAAAAAAATAAGATTGTGGGCTGAAGAGATGGCTCAGTGGTCCTGAGTTCAATTCCCAGCAACCATATAGTAGTTCACAACCATGTATAGTGTGATCTGCTGCCCCCTTCTGGCATGCAGGTATACATGCAGAGAGCTGAGCATTCAAATACATAAAATAAATAAATGAATCTTTAAAGATAACAACAACAACAATACTAATACTAATAATAATAATAAGCTTGCAAGTGTAACAGACACCTGACATCAATCTCTGGCCCCATGTGCTCACATACAGGTGAATATACTAACACACACACACACAAATATACATATACTACACATACAAAGATGAAAATCAGTTGAATGTTATTATGATAATACCATTTTTTTAATTATCATTTCTATCTTTTATAAAACCATGTGTTTGGGGAGACATGAGATGATACCTGGTTTAGGAAGGATATGATAAAAGTACATTGTATATGTCTGAACGTATGAAAGAGAAAGTAAGTTCTTTTTTTATGTATATGAGTATACTGTAGCTGTATAGATGATTGTGAGCTATCATGTGGTTGCTGGGAACTGAATTCAGAACCTGTGCTTGCTCCAGTCGGCCCCACTTGCTCTGGCCCAAAGATTTATTATTATATCTAAGTACGCTGTAGCTGTCCTCAGACACCCCAGAAGAGAGTATCAGATCTCATTACGGATGGTTGTGAGCCACCATGTGGTTGCTGGGATTTGAACTCAGGACCTTTAGAAGAGCAGTCAGTGCTCTTAACCCCTGAACCATCTCTCCAGCCCTAATAAGTTACTTCTTAAAAAGTATCTTTGCTGGGTGTGATGGCTCATATCTATATTCTCATCACTCAAGAAGCAGAGACAAGGGGTCTGTGAGTTGAGGATAGCCTGAGCTGCATAAGACAACCCTATCTCTCCACCCCACAAAAAGAAAACTGGTCTGGGTGCTTATGTTTCCCGTGAAGTTGTGCAGCACATGCAGTGCACTTACACCTCTTCACGGCCCTTTGCTCTGCTATAGCGAGAAGCTGCTTTGTTCCTCATTCTTTCTCTGGGTCCATTGATTGACTTTTCTCATTCTTGGTCATTTTATTCTTGAGGTCTGTCTTGGATACAGTTAAACTGCTTGAAAAGTGTTGGCTCCTTTTGGGGTTTGCTTTTTATTTTTTTGTGCTTGCTTATTAACTTATTAGAAATGGTGAGAGCCTTGATTGTTCTAGGACTAATTATTTCCCACTGCCAAAACAAAGTCCTTCTCAGTATTATCCCTAATGTTCTGAGAGTCCTGAGCTTCTTGGTCTGGCTGGTAGGGCAGCATTTATCTGGCCCTGTGCAGATATCCCATACTCCTCCCTCCAGTCCTTTATTGGCCATCTTCCTAATCTGACATCACTTGTCTGAAGTCAATCCTGACGGGTGTCTCCCTGAAAATTCTAGGAGACCTTGTCCAAAGCTCAATGGCTCCCTAGGATGGCTCCTTCTAGTCTAGGATGCTGTCACATAATCACTAGCATCAGTGACCTGACCGCCCAGATACTTCCTGATTTTTGTCTCTGACACAAGATAGAAAGAATCAGGTTCTCCTCACATCCTTAGGAGTGTGTTATGGACTAAGTTGCACTCATAAAAAAATTCACGGGTTGAAGTTCTAAGACCCACTACCTAGCAGTGTGGCTACATCTGAAAACAGAGTCTTTTAGAGTTAATTGGATTAAAATTATTATTATTAGGATAAACCCTAATCTAATACATCTGCTTTCTTTGTGGGTGGTTTTCCTGGTTTTTATGTAGCCCAGGCTGGCTACATAAAACTCACTGTGTAGACAAGAATGACCTTGGTTCCTGATCATCCTGCCTCTAGCCAGGTGCTGGGATTACAGGCATATGACTGTGATGGTTAAAGATACTCCATTTTAAGCTAGACATCCATTCTGGTACCCACTTGCCATTAGTCTCTGACTCCAGACCCTGGAAGACAAGTTCTCAGTAACCCTGACTCAGTGATCACAGAGCCCTCCCCAACCCCCCAACCAGAAATGTGCTGCTGTGACCATCTGCTTTGTAACAATATAGCTAACTGCTTTTTTGGCTTTTGTAACCTGCTTGTGCAGACCTTCAAGGAATGCTTTGAGGTTGCCTTGACTACTACCCACTCTTGGCAGAGCAGAAGAGCTCTTGGCTTGCTTATTCAGATTCTCAAGGTCTTCTTGTGGTTATTTCCTTTTTAAAAATCCTTCCTTCAACCCCCTTCTCGAGACAATTTCAAGTTTGGCTTAGAGACTGCTATCCTGTTAGCAACTTTAATAAATTTCACTAATTATTATCCGGGTTGAGTCTGTGTTCTTTCCCCAAGATCTCAAACTCCAAAACATAATTGCCTCTTTTATGAGACAAGTGGACCATTAATCTCAACTCAAATCCTAGTTTTACACACCAATTTTATTGAGATTTACTTATGTTTATGGGCATGCACGTACACATACTACAGACACACAGACACATGCACACACACACACACACACACACACACACACTGTTGCTCTTCACAACTCCAACCTTCAAACAGAATACATACAGTGTCTAGTTGTGGAAATAAACCTGTGCTCAGAGTTCTAAATATTTTAGAACAGTAAATTCTAAATTATTTGTAGGCATGTGGCCACATGAGGCTACTGTACTCAGTGAATGGAATGGATTTGTTCAAGTGTAACACAGCTGAGAAGGGAGGAAAGGCATGTCACGAATAGCCCAAGTCTGTATTCTCAGACACAGGAGACCATGTCTAAAAACAAAACAGGAATGATCAAGGTCCTATTAAGGGAGCAGTGAAATATCGCTAAATGGGTAAAGGTTGACAACTGAAGCTTGATCCCTGGGAACCACATAACTGAAGGAAGGAACTGACTCCTACAATTTGTCCTTTGACTTCCACAAGTGTGTTGTAGCACACACACACACACACTAAATAACAAATGAATGTAGTTCTGTAAGATGCTATTAAAACTATAAATGTGAGTAATAAAGGGGAGGGGAGCATCCTTCCTAAACCTCAAGACTGCTTAGTCTCTGAGGTCATGCAAGATCCTGTTAAAGGGAGCAAGAGTGGGATATGCATAAGCAACTTCAATATAGACCTTTGTTTTCATTACAATTTAGTATATACTATTCTTAAGACTATCCCGGTGCTTAAATAAATTCATGGATTTATGAACAGCTCCTGCTGTAAAAAGGGGAGACAAAAAGATCTTTCAATTAAAAAAGTTTGGTAAGATACCAATAGTTGCAGCTCTTTGAAAAGTGAGTGAGTCCTTATTGAAATGCTTGGATGGTCTAAAGCTGGTGGTTTTCAGCTATCCAGACAGGAAGTGAAAAGAAATCACCTGTGTTGGGCTTAGGCACTTAGGGCAAGGAACCAAGGAAAGCCGGACTGAAGTACAGTGTTCATTTTGATTGCTGACTAATTTGATTAAGAAATATCTAGAGGGCTGATATCCACTCTTCCAGGTGTATCTGTGAAGATGTTTCTAGAGACAATCAGATGAGGGCTGTGGTTTGGCCAACAGAGTAATCTCATGAAGAATTTTTTTTTTTTTTTTTTGGTTTTTTGGTTTTTTTGAGACTGTGTTTCTCTGCATAGCCCTGGCTGTCCTGGAACTCACTCTGTAGACCAGGCTGACCTCGAACTCAGAAATCCACCTACCTCTGCCTCCCAAGTGCTGGGATTAAAGGCGTGTGCCACCACTGCCCGGCAATGAAGAATTTCTATTATGATCATTCTACTATGATCATTCTATTCTATTCTGATCATTAGGAAGCGACAGAAATTAAGAGATGACGCATGGTTGGAAGAAGCAGGTCTCTGGGAGCAGATGCTAAGGCTGTTTCCCTCTGGCCTCTTTCTGAGTTCTCCATTCTCTCTCTATTTCCTGTCCACTAAATAAAGAACCCATTTTAACACTTATTCCTCCCAGTGTAATACTCTGCCCAAAGAGAAATAAAGTAATAAGTGTATTAGTCAGAGTCACAGAACTTATGGAATGTCCCTATATGTTAAGGAAATTTATTAGAATGACTTACAGTCTGTAGTCCAACTAACCCAACACTGGGCAGCTGTGAATGGGAAGTCCAAGAATCTAGTAGTTGCTCAGTCCCACAAGACTGGGTGTTTCAGCTGGTCTTCTATCTAAGCTCGAATCCTGAAGAAGTAGGTTCCAACAGATGTACAGGTAAGTATAAGCAGGCGAATAAGAGTGGGTCTTCCTTCTTCCATTGTTCTTATGTAGGCCTCTAGCTGAAGGTATGGCCCAGTTCATTTTTCAGCATCCACATTAGTAGCTCACAAGCACCTGTAACTCCAGTCTGAAGGAATCTCACACCCTTTTCTGTCCTCCACCAGTGCTGAAGATGTGAAACAAAGGCATAGGATACACATACACACAGACAAAACACCCTTTGTATAACATGTTTAAAGGGAAAGACTTTAAAATAATGACTAAAATATGATACCAAAGAGCAGGTTAATATTAGTCTTAGGACATGAAGAACTTTTGCATGGAAAATAATAAACACCTCTTTTCAAGAGGTGGTAATAAATGAAATTAGTTTCTAGGCAAATGGAAGAGAGAGTCAGCTACCATTTGCTGGATACTTCAGGCAGGGCATGACCACTGCCGTGAAGGGGTTTACAGTGTAATGGGAAAGATAACTGAGTATAAGAAGAAGACTAATAACCAATTTAATGGAAAAGATTATAAGAGCCATTCAGGTGTGCTTTTCCACAGTGGGGTGACCATGGATGGCAATAATGTGCTGTGTATTTCAAAAAGTTAGGAGAAAAGTCCTTGAATGTCATTTTTCCACAAAGTGATAAACACTTAGGGAGACAAGCATGTTTCCCCTGATTCTAAACATAAGGCCACATATACACATATCTAAGTATTGTGAGGTAGCCAATAAGTATGTACACTTGTGTGTTTCTGTGTACCAATTGTTTCTGAATTAAAAAGGCAATGGGTTCAGATGAAAGAGATCTCTGCATTTATGGGCTGAACCAGATGGGACATGCCTTACTGGAAAGATAAACGGGTGAGTGTCTGTCACTGAAAGACAAAGTCGACAAGCAAAGAAGACAGGATGCATTACCATCGTCATGATTGAGAGGATGGAAAAGATCTATTTAGTGACTCCTGACTGAAAACAATTCCTCATGGTCAATCAATCCCCTCTATTTTCCCTCTCTCCTTTCCCTGGTCAGTTCCGTAAGCATTTCTTCATCCTAGCATCTGAGAAGGGGGCTTTACCCATTGTCTGTTTTTCTTTTTCTCTTTATTTTAAAATTTTGTTTGGGGTGTGTGTGTGTGTGTGTGTGTGCCTGTACAGCAGGAAGGACAGAGCTGCCTCTATGTAAATGCTGGGGGAGGGGGGGAGGGGCTGCGCAACCACAAAAGCATCTCCTGCAGGAGGACCTAATGAACGGGAGAGGCCAAGGATTGCTGACTCAGACAATGCCAGCCAATCAGGAATTGCTGTTGAGAAGAGCAGCTTTCTTGGGACCAGTGGGGCTCAGATGGAGGGTATTAAAGGAGCTTGCAGCAGTGTTCAGATGAGCTTACTGTGGTGTTTCTCACCTGCTCCTGGAGTCTTTGTAGTTGACTCTGCACCACTTCACCTCCTACTGCCAAGGGCAGGTAGGGACAGGTGGCGAGTAGTCCAGGGCACAGGCAACATGCATGTAGAGTGTATATTCATCCTCGACATGCATACATTGTCTGTGGAAGTCAGAAGAGGGTGTCATATCCCCTGAGACTGGAGTTACAGAGTTGTGCGCTGCCTTGTGTGTGCTGGAATCAAGCCGAATCCCCTTGGACAACAGTAAGTGATCTTAACTGCTTAGTCATCTCTCCAGCCCCTAAGATGTCACTTTTAATGTTCGTTACCCTCTTTGTACTTCCTTTTCAGGGTTTCTGTTGTCCTTGAAATATAGAAGCTAATCTTCACAGATTCAGGCTGAAACTCTTAGAGTTATCCATAAGGTTGATAAGGTCTTTAGTTTCTCACCTTCAGTGGTTTGAATAGGAATGACCACATTGACTCATGTGTGTGAATGCTTGGCCATATGGTGTGGTACTATTAGGAGGTGTGGCCTTGTTGGAGTGGGTGTGGCCTTGTTGGAGTGGGTGTGGCCTTGTTAGAGTAGGTGTGGCTTTGTTAGAGGAAGTGTCATTGTTGGGGCAAGCTTTGAGGTCTCAAATATGCTCAAGCTATGCCCAGTGTGGCTCAGTCTCCTTCTCCTGTCTGTGAATCAAGATGTTGAACTCAGCTTCTTCTCCAGCCCATGTCTGCCTGCATGCTGCATGCTTCCACCATGATGATAATGGACTAAACCTCTGAAACTGTAAGCCAGCCCCAGTGAAATGTTTTACTTTATAAGAGTTGCTGAGGTCATAGTGTCCCTTCACAGCAGTAAAACCCTAAGTAAAACATCACCCTGCATCCAGTTCATCTACAAATCATGATACGTTGCCCCTCCAGACACATCCAGAATTATGTCAACACTCTATAAGTGTCTGAGTGTAAATCACTTTCACCTCTTACCTGGATTACAACAAGCTGACAAATTATTCTGCTTCTACTTCCTTATGTTTGTCTCAATTCTCTAGGCAGAGCATCTCAGTCAGACAAGAGCACACCTAAACCAAAAATTTCCAAGCATTCCATTTAAAATAAAAATGAGTAAATGTAAAACAACTATAAATTGAGTTTGTAAACCTAAAAAAAAAATGTTTAAGACTCTGGTGTACTTCAGTTTACTTTTTAAAAAATACTTTTTAACGATTCCTTGTGAGTTTTGCATCATGCACCCTAGTAACTCTCATCACCCTGTCCTGTCATATCTGCCCTTCACCCTTGCAACCTCCCCACAAAAGAAAATGCACACACACACACACACACACACACACACACACACACACACACCAAATAAACAAAAAAGGCATAGAAAAACATCTCATCGTGGAAGCTCCAGTATGTCCCAGTGTGTCCCATAGTCTACCCCTCTGTCCACACATCTTCCCTTGCAAATATTCATTCCATTGAGTCATCAGTCCGGCCTGAGATACCTGGCTTCTATGAGACCATCAATATTGTATCCTCACCATGATTCCTCCGGGTTATTCCATTGTTGCCCTCTGTCATGGAAATCCTGTGTTCCTGGGTCAACCTCATACACCCCAACCCTTAGCAGATAACATGGATTTGGGGGTAGGCCAGCTCAAAGCCCTGGGAAATAGCCAACTGCACCACCAGGGAAAGCTCTCCAGCACTGCTGTGGCTAGGCCACCCACTGCCACCATCTTCAGTGGCACGGTCAGTTCTCCTGCTCTCATGCCCTCAAGGCCAACTCACCCTCACCCATGCCTCCAGAACCAGCTCCACTGTGCTGTCCAGTCAAGGCTTGGGGCCTGCTCACCCAGGAGGTTCAGGCTCTGCTCGTCCACCCTCTTGACCCTAGAATCGGCTCTTCCAACTGCCTCAGGTGGTGAAGGGTGAGGAGGCAGAGGGCATTTTTCTCCAGTTTAGGCCACATCACAGCAGACAAGTGCCAAGATCTGCTTTCCTGAGCTCTTGCCCACAAGGCTGGCTCACTTAAGCCTCCTCAAACAGGGCTAACCCTACTGTGCTACCCAGATTCTGTCTCCCAAATGCTATACTCAGAGAGGAGCAGGGCCAGCTCTCCTGCTCTCATAACCCCGGGGGGATCAGCTCGCCCGACTGCCTCAGGTATTGAGGGATGAGGGAACATTTAAGCTGACTATTAAATTTGAGACTGGCAGTTTTCTCTTGGGAAGTAGAAAAATGTTATTTGTCCCTTGCTTGGTGTTAAAGTCAAATTAATAAAGCAAAAAAAAAAATAGTTGAATTAATTCATCTAGTAAATATTGTGAACTGATGGTGACATGCCCCTGTAATCCCAGTAGAGGGAATGCTGAGGCAAAAGGATCACTGTGAGTTTGAAGCCAGCTTGGGCTATATACTAAATTTCCATGCAAACCTGGGCTATATATTGAGACCTTGTCAATAGTGTCTCTCACTATTCCAAAGGAAGAGATGCAACCACAGGGCTTAAATGCCAAGCCTACACTAGGCCCTTAAAGGGGATCCTTCTTGCTTCACTCACTCAGAACCTTAAGAAGATGAGGGATGGGCTGGCAAGATGGCTCAGTGGTTAAGAGCACTGACTGCTCTCCCGAAGGTCCTGAGTTCAAATCCCAGCAACCACATGGTAGCTCACAACCATCCATAACGAAATCTGGTGCCCTCTTCTGGAGTGTCTGAAGACAGCTACAATGTACTTACATATAATAAATAAATTAATTTTAAAAAAAAGAAGATGAGGGATATTGTTTATATAAGAAATATTTCTCAATGACTGTGTTAAAGGCTACATTGCAGCTGATGATCTTTGGGAAAGAGATGGATTCCTGGGGACTTAGACATTAACAGTGGATTAATTTTGTGGTGATTTGAATGAGAATGGCCCCTACAGGCTCACATATTTGAGTGCTTCGTCCCTAGTTGGTGGACCTGTTTAGGAAGGATTGAGGGATATGGCCATGAAGGTGGGCTTTCACATTTCAATATCACACACCATTCCCTGACAGTTCACTCTCTGTCTACCCACCCCCCACCTCTCTCCCTCTGGCTGATAATTATGTCTCAAGGTATGAGATCTCAGCTACTTCCAGCACCATGCTTGCCTGTATTCCTGCCTGCCTGCTGCCATGGTCTCCTCCATGATGGA
The DNA here is from genome assembly GCF_978045245.1 of Mus caroli. Taxonomy (NCBI): domain Eukaryota; kingdom Metazoa; phylum Chordata; class Mammalia; order Rodentia; family Muridae; genus Mus; species Mus caroli. The sequence goes on from NW_028227272.1 coordinate 45,212,723, forward strand.
CATAAACTCTGATTCTCTGAAACTATGAGCTCCAAATAAGCTCATTCTTCTATAAGTCACACTGGTTCCAGTGTCTTCATGGATTTATAAGCTGATGGCACTCAGCACATGGTAGAAACCAGGAAGACGTAGGTCATTATCAATGTGCCTCTGAAAAAATGCATCTCGGCCCTTGCCCTTTCCTGTTCCTGATTGCCAGGAGGTAAGAGGCCTGTCCTACCCACCCTTCATCTTGCTTGCTTACCGTGGGCCTCAAGACAGACAGCCATGAGATTATGGTGAAATCTCTGGCACCATATATCAACAAGTCCTTCCTTCTTTTAGGTGTTTTTAAAGTTTTTATGTATATATAGTGGTGAGTGTGGGTGTATGTGTGTACATGTACACACATATATGAGGGTGCCTTAGGAGGCCAGAAGAAAGAATCAGATCCCCTGCTCCTAGAGTTACAAGTGGTGGCTTTCCAACATGTATCCTAGAAGCTGAACCCCAGTCTTCCAGAAGGCACTCTTCCATCCCTTCACACACACACACACACACACACACACACACACACACACACACACACACACACCATTCCTCTTTTGATGGCTTCCCTCAAATAACTGCCACATCGACACAAAGTCCAACCCTAGTTTTGGAGATCATGAAGTCAATGGCAAGAAGGCTAAGAGCTGAGCCTCACCTGCTTCACCTTTCTGTCTGTGCTCTTGATCTTCAAATGTGTGGACAGAATATTCATCTACCAAGCATGGTTATTTCTGCCTCCACCCAATCCTGGATTTCCAGGCTGGTATGCAACAGAATGACAGGGACTCTTCCTAGCATGTAGAATTTCATCTAATCTGCAATGCTGTCAGAAAAACTATAGATTTTAAGACTTTTCATTTTTAATTATGTATTGGTGTGTGTCCAAATGTGGACACAAGCACACAAACGCAAGCTTGTCAGAAGGCAAACCCTCAGATGTCAGAGGAATTGTGTTCCCTGTAGCTGGAGTTAAAGATGGTTGAGTCAACTGAAACAGAACTCCAATCCTCTGGAGTTTGCAAGTGCACTCACCGTCTCTCCAATCCCCCAATCCTCTATATTTGATCAAGAGAAATAAGAGAGAAATGAAAAACATTGAGAAGGATGAAAAGGTTTCATTTTATTTGCCCACGAACACTTTTAACAGTTTGCATAAGGAAAAGAATTGCTGTTTTGCTCTTTGCCTGTAAGATACTTCACTGACACATCATCTTTGGGGACCCAACTGGGACCATTTAAACCCTCTCTGCCTGCCTTCTTCATACTAACCTCTCTGCCCTCCTGATGGTGGAGAGTTTGGCATTGAGTAAGCCTGGAAGAGGATACATGGCTTCTGACTCTAAGCTTATAGCCCTGAGTCCTGGGGGCTTCCAACCCAGTTTTAATGATAGGAAGATTAAGCCTCTTCCTGCAGCCCCACCCATAGTTTGAAGACATCCTGCAAACCCTATTAGAATTCAGGGAGCTTTAACTACAAAACCTTCAGCAGAATGAGCCTCTAATTCATTTCTAGATGGGATTAAGTCTTTCTCATTCAATGTATTGAGACAGCAGCAGGAAATCTCTTTGGCTTCCCTCCCTCCTCCCTCACTCTATTTATAGCTCGAAATGTTGCCAGGTGTCAGGCCCAAAATTAAAGAGGGACTATTAGAGTCTCTCCAAGCTGTTACTGTTACTCTGGGTGCCCCTGATATTTTACATTAGCAAGATGCCGTGAGGCTGCATTTATTCAAATATCCTAATCATTTGAAAGATGCTAAATAAGTGACTGCCTTCTAAGTCTCAAACAAAGCCTCTCCCTGTACTGTGTACACATAAACTGCTAATGCCTAAAGCCTTGGGCCTAAGGGCATTGTAATTCTAGCCGAAACCCCTCAGTAAAGTTGTGTGTGCTAGCTGAACGGTGTTCAGCCTCACATTGGCATGACACAGCCTGGCAACTCTGCTTTACACCAGAGAAATGGATCAAGTGCTTACAGTGGTAATTCCCATGATTTGAAAAATGCACATTCATCCACTGGATAAACACATTCACAAAGAAAAATGGGAGCAGGGCAGTGGTGGTGCATGGTTTTGATCCCAGCACTTGGGAGGCAGAGGCAGACAGATTTCTGAGTTTGAGGCCAGACTGATCTACAGAATGAGGTCCAGGATAGCCAGGGTTATACAGAGAAACCCTGTCTCAAAAAACCAAAAAAGAAAAAATGAAAAGAAAGGAAAGGAAAAGAAAGAAAAGAAAAGAAAAGAGAAAAAAAAAGGAAAGATGGGAATTGTTCTCAGTAAGTGATACATGAGAGGACTATGCTCTCTATTGCTCTCCCTTAATTTGCTTTATCATCCAAGAAACTCAGAAACTCACAGCTTTCTGAGCGTCAGAACCATGGGTCAAGAGTCAGAGACATGACTGATCTACTCTGTGCCTCTGTAGCACCTGTTAGGAATAACCCTCCATCTGACCAGTATACCTAAGTAGACAACCAGTTACTACCATTACCCTGTACTCCTAGCTGATCCCAAACTTGCTCAGTACCTGAGGTTGACTTTGAACATCTCATCCTTCCTGTTTCTTCCCCTGAGGGCTGGATTAATACAATTAGACACCACCCTAGCCTTGGTGCACACTCTGAGAATACTCCACACAGGCCATATTCCCAGAGATATTTCCTATGCTGTTTTAGCCCTATCCCTTACTTCCAGTTCAATGGCCACATCTGTCTGCAATAGCTCCATTCAGATGTGACTGAAGCAGGGGGTGGAAAGATGGCTCGGCAGCTGACAGCACTGGTTGCTCTCCCAGAGGATTCTGGTTCAGGTCACACATGACGAATCCCAATCACTTTTGGCTCCAATTCCAAGAGATTTGAGACCCTTTTCTGGACCCCTCTGACACCAGGCAAGCATGTGGCACACAGGCATGCATGCAGAGGAAACACCTATGTGCATAAGATAATTTTTTTTCGATGAGTGGTTGATGGTCAGTCTAGTCTTGTCTTCATGTCAAGTTTCACACCAACCAAGGATATATAGTAAAACCCTATCTCAAAACAAAACAAAACAACAACAACAACAAAAACCTGAGAAAAAGTCTGAGAGGGAAGGAGAGGAGGGAGGGAGGGAGGGAGGGAGGGAGGGAGGGAGGGAGGGAGGGAGGGAGGGAGGGAGAGACAGAGAGACAGAGACAGAGCATTGAGGCTGAAGGCAGGTAGAAGGGTTCTTTTCCAAATATTTATTAGCACATTGAACACTAGTACAATGTCAGTCCAAGGGCTCGAAAGATGGCTTCTCAGTTAAAAGCGAGTGCTAGTTCCCAAGTTCCCAGAGGACACTGGTTCCTTTCCAGTACCCATGCCTGGAAGGGTTCGAAACCACCTAAAACTTCAGTTCCCAGAGATCTGATGCTCTCTTCTGGTCCCTGTGAGTACACAGAGTACACACACACACACACACACACACACACACACACACACATACCACTCACACTTTGAAATAAAAATAAATCTTTTTTAAAAGCCCAATCCAGTATGCAATGGTGATCTCTCTCTCTCTCTCTCTCTCTCTCTCTCTCTCTCTCTCTCTCTCTCTCTCTCTCTCTCTCTCTCAAGAATGAACTCAGGCCCTGGCTCATGGGAGAAGCACATTTAACATTGAGCTCTGCGTTCAGCCTCTTACGACATTTTCATTGTTGGTTGTTGTAGTACTATCTAGCCTGAGCTTTACTGCTTTCTTTGCAGTGGTGATGTGTGCATTTCGGGACAGAGAATATTTAAAAGGGGTGATGTGTGCATTTCCGGACAGAGAATATTTAAAAGGGATACATTGAATTTAAACTTGGATGCAATTTCTAAGGCCTCATTCTCTTGAATAAAGAATCAGGGATCCAGCCTGGCAGTGGTGGCAAACACCTTTGATCCCAGCACTTGGGAGGCAGAGGCAGGTGGATTTCTGAGTTCGAGGCCAGCCTGGTCTACAGAGTGAGTTCCAGGACAGCCAGGGCTACACAGAGAAACCCTGTCTCGAAAAACCAAAAAACCGGAAAAAAAAAAAAAGAATAAAGGATCCAAGGATCCAAGGATCCAAGCATTGGGGAGGCAGAATTGAGTGAATCTTTATGAATTCAAAGACCATCCTGGTCTACATAACAAGTCCCAGGACAGCTTGAGCTATATAGAAAGACCATCTCTCAAAGGAGGAGGTGAAAAAGGAAGGGGGGACAGGAGGGGGAGGAGGAGGAGGAGGAGGAGGAGGAGGAGGAGGAGGAGGAGGAGGAGGAGGAGAAGGAGAAGGAGAAGGAGAAGGAGAAGGAGAAGAAGAAGAAGAAGAAGAAGAAGAAGAAGAAGAAGAAGAAGAAGAAGAAGAAGAAGAAGAAGAAGAAGAAGAAGAAGAAGAAACAACTTGATTTTCACAGCCCAATGTAGAGGTGAATTTGTTTAACCACTTCGCCAGCCATGTAGGAATTCAAGAAAGTGGCCCTTGGAACCTTGAAATGTTGGTTTAGCAAGTTGACTCAGGAAAGTTGGAGGAGAGAATGTGTTAGCCACGGGGAGGATTAGAAATGCTCAGCCATTGAGCTACTCAAGGCATATCAAAATTAGCTGGGGTATGTGTGTGTGTGTGTGTATTTCAGTCTTGAGTCCAGAGGGTTCTTGGGCAGGTACAGCACATGTGCAACCCACTGGGAACCAAAGTGGTTTAACAAATTTGAGGCTACAACCAATGCTTCTATACTCGAATTTTCTCATCTCCTTTACAACCAAATTCAGTAGTCACATGCCAGCACAGGGTCTGGGCTGTTCTTCCCCCAGAGGCTCTTCCCTATATAATCCAGACATTTTGGTCGTCAGTCCGTCGGTCTTTTTCTTTCTTTTTCTTCTTCTTCTTCTTCTTCTTCTTCTTCTTCTTCTTCTTCTTCTTCTTCTTCTTCTTCTTCTTCTTCTCCTTCTCCTTCTCCTTCTCCTTCTCCTTCTCCTTCTCCTTCTCCTTCTCCTTCTCCTTCTCCTTCTCCTTCTCCTTCTCCTTCTCCTTCTCCTTCTCCTTCTCCTTCTCCTTCTCCTTCCCTTTCCCCCTCCTTCTCCCCTCCCCTTCTCTCCTCTCCCTGCGTGCACCCTTTCTTTCTTCCTCTTTTCCCTTGCCCAATTCTCGCCATGGAGACTCCCCTAGCCTCTGTCCTTGGAGCTAGTGAACTGGCCCATCAAAGAGCAGTTTCCCAATAAACCTATCTTTAACATATTCTAATCTAGTTTGAATTGGCTCATTTTACCAGCAGAGAAATAACCTATCAGAATGTGTTGAGACACTTCAAGAGCTTAGAGAATAGGAGGCTTATTTGCAGCTGTCTCTTATTGATCACTCTGTCATTTTAAAGATTGATTTGCTTGAAATAAGAATGTTTGTACTAACATCAGCAAAAAAAAATGCAAAAACTTCAGTCAAGAACTAAAAGAAATAGACTATATAGAATGCATCATAACAAATAAATATTTATTTGACTCTACAAGCTGTTTCAGAGAAATTTCAAATTGTGGGAATGAAACTCACAGCTGTAGCCGGGTGTGGTAGCGCACGCCTTTAATACCAGCACTCGGGAGGCAGAGGCAGTCCAACTTCTGAGTTCAAGGCCAGCCTGGTCTACAAAGTGAGTTCCAGGACAGCCAGGGCTATACAGACAAACCCCTGTCTCGAGAAAAGGAAAGGAAAGGAAAGGAAAGGAAAGGAAAGGAAAGGAAAGGAAAGGAAAGGAAAGGAAAGGAAAGGAAAGGAAAGGAAAGGAAAGGAAAGGAAAGGAAAGGAAAGGAAAGGAAAGGAAACCCACAGCTGTGGAAATAAAGAACAATCAAAGAGGAAGAGGAAACACGGTTTTGATGCTAACTGTATTTAGCTTGGATTTTGGCAAAAGTTCAGAGCAAAGGAGAGAAAACTTTAGGGAGCAAAGGAGAGACTCAGTGTGCCCTGATTATGTAGGCTGGGAACATGGAGAAGCTACAACAGACTCAAAGAGGAGCACCCTAGGTAGATGCTTGAAGGGTGCATATTTGGCTTTCTCTGAGTGATCCCAAAGATATAAGCTATATGCCTATTGCTACATTCTAACCATTTTGAACTATATACTAGAGACATTGTTGTTTGGTTTCCTGGACTATAACTAGAGACAGTTGTCTGACTTGCAGCCAAGTCTAACTTTCTTATAAGAGAAAAACATGATGTCTGTGGTTATATCGAAGTACCTAGAGACTGCAAGTTAAACTGACAAAAGCCAAAATAACGGGAATGGGAGGGAGGGCAGGGTGAGGTATTTACAAGCCAAATGGGATGTCCTAAGACTAAGACTGTAATCCCAACATTTTAAAAACAGAGGGAGGAGAATCCGCTCAGGTCATGCATCTTTTGCTACAGAAGGAATTCAAGGTCAACCTGGACTAAATGAGATCATTTCTCCCTTTCTAAAAAAAAAAAAAAAAGGTTTATTTATTTCCATATAAAAAGGAAGTGGCTTGTTCAATAACTGCTTAGAGTTGTAGATGCCTAGTGCAGAAACGGGAGAATGGAGAAAGGCTCTTATAGGGCAAGCCAATGAGTTTCTTTGGGAAAGATGAATGGATCTCAGGCATGCTAAGAGGCTACAGGGATGTATGAGATAATGTTTGTTTATGCAGGTGTGTGTGGTCTTTCCTTCTGGGCCAGGAGCTCCCTGGAGAGATTTGTAGTGGCCACATTTTCCAGGAGCTTCTGCTTCACTCAGATAAGCCAAGCATCAAGATCCACTCCTCTGAACCCCCGTATCTACCGGATCTCTAATATCTTCAGTTTAAAGTAATCTTCATATAAAGTCTGGGACTCCACATGAGTCTCCACAAGGAAACCATGGTGGCCTCTGGCCTGTTTGTTACAGATAAAGAAGCTGGGTTCCTAGGCAGGTTGCTATGGGTTCTGAATTGGCAGTCTGGGCTTTTGCTGTTTGTTGCTGTTACTTGGGGGACTGAGGGAGGGGCTTCTTTGTGTTTGTTTGTTTGTGTACTGTACACTGAACCTTACCTGGTTCAGGTTCTTGCCTGCTGAGCAAGCCTTCTCACACTAACCTCTATCCATAGGCCAGACTATCTCTTTCATTATCATTTCTTGTTTGTTTATGTTTATTGTCCGGTAGGTTTTGTTTCTGAGATGAACTTTATGTAGCCCAGGCTGATGTTAAATCATTGATACTTCAGCCTCAGCCTTCCTATAGCTGAGATTCCAAGCATAAGCCATAAGCTCCCTTTGCAATTCATATTTGTAAATGGAAGATACCAGATAAAAAGAAGAAATTATCAAACTCCCTGAATTTAAAAGGGCTTATTAGTTATACCAAGTAATTTCTTTCTTACTAAAAAAATTCTGCTAAATATATGTAGGCTTCACTAGACATTGAAACCATTTGTATGTTCACAATATGAAGTTCAGTGTGGCAGGACATGCCTGTGGTTGAGCATCCATCAGGCAGAAGCAGAAGAATAGAAAGATCAAAGCCAACCTGGGCTCAACAGGGACACTGTGCCTCAAAAAACACTTTCCTTTTTCTTGCTTTCTTTTTTTTTTTTTTTTATGCCCCCTGCAGGGAATTAAGCCTAAGGCCTTCCACATGCCGAGTAAGCACTTTACCACTAAACTACAATTCCATCCCCAGAATTCTGTTTTCACATGTAGCCCAACCATTGTTCACTTTTATATCCATTCTCTCATTATCCTATGAGGTGCCATTTGGGGAAAAGGGAAGGACAGGCTTTTTTTTTTTTTTTTAAATCTTCATTTCCTTTATATGTTCATATCGTTCTGAATATAAGTACCATTACTTGTAATTTAAAGGAATATAGCCTACTTTCCAGACAACTGGCTTTTTCCCTTTTGTTTCCATTTTAATTGTACTGCAGTTAGAGTCTGTAATGGGAGAAGAATGCAAAGAACTGCATCCGTTAGTCAAATCCTTCCCAGTGAAAGCCTGGGACACACGGAAGTCACAAAGCGTGCAGTGCGCCTGCTTGGACTGGCTGTTTGGTTTCAACCAAAAGCAGAATCATGGGTGATGTTGAAAAGAGGGATAAAGAAGAAGGAAAATACACACACACACACACACACACACACAGAGGTGGTGCAGGAAGAGGGGGGTACGGGGCGGGGGGCAAGACTAAACCTTTAAGAACAACCCACAGACCCAGAGAGGCTAAGTAGCAAGGAGAGTTCACAGGCGGATGCATGGATCGCCAGGGGAACCGGAAATAGATCTTACAGGTGGACTGGGGTGGATGGGAATTGGAACCAGAGGGATGAGGGTGTGAAGAGAGATTACTGGGATAAGGCAGCATGAAAAGAGAATCATGGGAGAGACTATGGGGGGGGGTGCATTTTAGGGTAGAAACCTAGTGCAGAGGAAACTTCCTGGAATCTACAAGAGTGGTCCTAGCAACGACTCTAGTAATGGGGGATATGGAGTTTGCACCCACCATCTTCTACCTTCAGGCAAGACTCCCAGAAGTTGGACTGAGATATCAACCCAGCCGCAAAACTTTGGCTATAATTCGTCCTGCCTGCAAGATGTGCTGGGGATGCCGGGCGTGGTGGCGCACGCCTTTGATCCCAGCACTCGGGAGGCAGAGGCAGGCAGATTTCTGAATTCGAGGCCAGCCTGGTCTACAAAGTGAGTTCCAGGACAGCCAGGGCTATACAGAGTAACCCTGTCTCGAAAAAAAAAACAACAACAAAACAAAGAAAGATGTGCTGGGAGTAAAGGTGGAAGTGTCCAAGCAATGACTGGCCCAACTTTTTAAGGGCCATGCTATGAGAAGGACACCATGCCTGACACTGCCTGCATGGCCAGGAACCAGATGATGGATAGCCCAGAGACCCAGATAGACCCAAACACAACGGGAAAAAAAAGAAAAAAAGAAAAGAAAAAAAAAGTCAGCATGATATTCTGTTGCACTCAGAGATCAGTGTCTAGCCCAATAGTCATCAGAGAGGCATCAGGCTCTGGATGGAAGCAGATGCAGAGACGCACAGCCAAACACTACGCAGGGCCAGGGGAACCTCGAAGCACCAGCCAGGAATCTCAGAGCCTGAATGAGTGTGAGCTAGATCCTCTGTATATACATTATGGTTGTGTAGCTTGATGTTCTTGTGGGACTCCCAACAGTGGGAGTGGGAACATGGGGGTGGTGACTCTTTTCCTTGTTCTTGGGACCCTTTTCCTCCTGCTGGGTTGTCCCATCGAGCTTTGATATGTGATTTATGTCCCTGGGAAGCCTGCCCCCCCCTCCTTTTTGGAAATAGAGGAAGAATGAATCTGGAGGAGTGGGGAGTAGAGGGAGAGGACACTGCAGTTGGGATATAATGTATGAGAAAAAAAAAAAACTTTAATTACCATGTAACACCTTAACGACTCCCCTCACCCCAAAAAAACTGATTAAAATGGTAAAACCTTCCCTCCCATCTGCCCAAGCATGAGTCCTCCTCTGTCTTTCTTTTTACCAACTCTAAACTTGCCTATTGTTCTACAAGTCTAGGACTAACCACTAGGCCTTAGTCCCATTTAGAGAGAGACTACAGAGACTTACAGAGCAAAATCAGTTGACCACAGCAATTTATCACATATCACAAGAGAAATAAAAGGCAGAAAGGCTGCATGATTAGTGTTATCTAAGGAAATTAGGACTCCAGTGAATATTGTAGCAGGGCCCCAGACCTTAGTAGACCCCCAAACCTTAGCAGAGCTGACACCATGATGGAAATACCATTCGTGTCATAAAACTCAGCATGTAGACAGTACCACCTGCTAAGAGGAAAACAAAGACCTAATCCATGCAAGTCCATTGTTCTAGGAAAGTGTCTAAAGATGTATTTATTTTATATATGTGAGTACATTGTCGCTGTCTTCAGACACACCAGAAGAGGGCATCAGATCCCATTACAGATGGTTGTGAGCCCCCATGTGGTTGCTAGGAATTGAACTCAGGACCTCTGGAAGAGCAATCAGTGCTCTTAATCACTGAGCCATCTATCCAGCCCCGAAAGTGTCTAAATGAACTAATCTTGCTTGTTGGCTTCTGTACTTTTACTTCTGGCTAACTATTCTTGTCAGTCCAGGACATGATTTTTGTGCTTAAAAGCTTAACCTGAGAAAGTCTACAGGCTACCCCGGAATCCCCAACACCGGATGTAGGCCCTGGTTATCAAATAAAGATTTTCTATTGGCTTAAACCCATATCCAAGTACCCTTCTCTGGTGAATACCCCATGAGAAAAATGGTCTTTGATTTGTTTAAAAGGTTTATTTACTTTTATTTTATGTGTAGGGATGTTTTGCCTGTATGGATATGTGTATGTGCAACACGTGTGTGCCTGATGTCCTCTGAGGACAGAAGAGGGTGTCAAGGTCCTGGAAACTGGAGTTACAGAAAGCCATAACCTTCCACATACGAACTGCAAACTGAACCTAGGTCCCCTGCTACAGCAGGAAGTGCTCTTAATCCCCAAGCAATCTCTCAAGCCCCTGCCTTCTGTTTTTTATTTTTTTTTTTGGGGGGGGGTGGGTTGTTTTGTTTTGTTTTGTTTTTGTTGTTGTTGTTTCTTTCTCTTTTTTTTTTTTTGTTTGTTTATATGTTTTTGGTTTTTTTGAGACAGGGTATCTCTGTATAGCCCTGGCTGTCCTGAAACTCACTTTGTAGACCAGATTGGCCTCGAACTCAGAAATCCTCCTGCCTCTGCCTCCCGAGTGCTGAGACTAAAGGCGTGTGCCACCACGCCCGGCTTTTTTTTTTTTCCCTGCCTTCTGTTTTGTTTGTTTGTTTGTTCGTTTTTTAGATTTTTTTATTAGGTATTTTCTTCATTTACATTTCAAGTCCCCCATACCCCTCCCCCCATTCTCACTTCTTGGCCCTGGCATTCCCCTGTACTGAGGCATATAAAGTTTGCATGACCAATGGGCCTTTCTTTCCACTGATGGGCAACTAGGCCATCTTCTGATACATATACAGCTAGAGACACGAGCTACGGGGGGGTACTGGTTAGTTCATATTGTTGTTCCACCTATAGGGTTGCAAATCCCTTTAGCTCCTTGGGTACTTTCTCTAGCTCCTCCATTGGAGGCCCTGTGATCCATCCAATAGCTGACTGTGAGCATCCACTTCTATGTTTGCTAGGCCCCGGCATAGTCTCACAAGAGACAGCTATATCTGGGTTCTTTCAGCAAAATCTTGCTAGTGTATGCAATGGTGTCAGCGTTTGGAGGCTGACTGCCTTCTGTTTTTAATGTGACATAATTCACAATTCAATATGGCTAAGCAGATCATGTCAAACCATTGTAACATATTCAACATATTCTCTCTCTCTCTCCTCTCTCTCTGTTAATTTTGGGTTGTTTTATTATGTTTTATAGTTTTGTTTTTGGGGGGGTTGTTTTGTCTTATTGTTTTTTGAGAGTGTCTCTTTATGTAGTCCAGCTGTCCTAGAGCTCTCTGTGTAGACCATGCTGGCCTTGAAATCACAGAGGTCACCTGCCTCTGTCTCCCAAGCTGGGATTAAATGCATGTGCCACCATATCTGGTTCAACATGCGCTTTACGTACCAAGAGAGGAGTAGGAAGTTAAAACGTGGTAAGAAAACAGTAGAATGTGCTTTGGCTAGGAAAAGCTAATTAGCATGCAGCTTCAAGTTCTTAGGAACTGAGCCCACACTGCCAGACCTTTAGCTTCCACTAAGAAACACTGGGAGACAGAACATATGCACTTGAAAAGGGCAGAAGTTCTGTTCATTTTTAATGAGAAGTTGTGATGACATTGTAAATTATAGACAGTTCAACTTTGCTTGGAGCCCCGGAAGAGCTGGATGTATTCTTCATGTTATCATTGCAACAAAACAGGGCCAAGCATCGGAGAATGTTCCCTGCGGCCCTGGGAACTGCTGTTTCATCAGACCCAAAGACTCCATGTCAGCCTTCTCAGTGAGCGACAGGAGAAGACTTGGGGAAAAAAAAAAAAAAAAGAACATTTCAGTTCTGTGACTCGTGACTCGGAATTTTCCCATGCACAAAATAGTTGTAGCATAGCGTTTGTAAACCTTCATAATCACCATATCCAACACATTCAAGAGCTTAACAACTCAGTTTTGCCATCGACATTTAAAGGAAAAGCCCATTTATTTCCTTCCGTTTTTGCTTTGGTTTCCCTATTTGTCTCAGTTAGGATTTCTATTCCTGCACAAAGCATCATGAACAAGAAGCAAGTTGGGGAGGAAAGGGTTTATTCAGCTTATACTTCCACATTGCTGTTCATCACCAAATGAAGTCAGGACAGGAACTCACATAGGGCAGGAACTTGGAGGCAGGAGCTGATGCAGAGGCCATCCATGGAGGGTGCTGCTTATTGGCTTATGTTTACACAGAACCCAGGACTACCAGTCCAGGAACGGCACTGCCCACAATGGGCTCTCCCACCCTTCATCACTAATTGAGAAAATGTCTTACAGCTGGATCTCATGGAGACATTTCCTCAAGGGAGGCTCGTTTCTCTGTGATAACTCCAGCTTGTGTCAAGTTGACACATAAAACCAGCCAGTGCAGGTATCCTTATGCAGCCCTTTCATAGTGTCTCTGAATCCCTTGCCTTGCCCAGTTTTTCTATACTATGTTATAGTTTATAAGTTTTCTTATTTCAGCCTCTTTGCACTAGGATACAACTTCCATCATGAGTCTTTCTATCTGTTCATTGTAACATCACCTGCACCTGTCATGCCTGGTTAATCATGACAGCATTCAATAAACACTTAATGAAAGAAGAAATAGATCAGACCAAAAGACACAGTGGAGACAAGCAAAATAAGTGTTGAGGGGACAAAGGAAGATGTCCTTGTTATCAAAAGGTTGTAAATGATCGTTGCAGTGATAACCAAAGACAGGAAGTGGTCACTTAGGACTCCTTGTCCCTGACATTGATCTGAGCTTCACCTGAAGGCACTAAAGCCTCACATCTTCTTCCTCTGTTGGTTCTCCTCTGCTCTACTTGAATAGCTAACACCCAGACCATGGCTAAGGCAGTGTGCCAAGTTTGTCCTCTAGTCATCTGCTGCTTAACAAGTCTGGGAAACCCACATGAACTGGGCATAGGGATCCATTCCTTTTAATCTGAAAGCAGCATTCTGGCTAGAAGTGCACCAGTGGGAGAGGGTGCTGAGAATGTGTGAAGCTCTGAATTCACTAATCAGACCCACCCCACAACGGGCGTGCAAGTTCATGCATGTGCACATTCATGAACACACACAGATGGAGGGACAGAAAGGGAGGGGAGACAGACAGACAGAGGAGGACAGGGAAAGGAGAGAGGGGAGGCAGACAGACAGAAGGGAAGGAAAGGGAGGGAGGGGAAACTGAATGAATGAATGAATGAATGAATGAATATGGGGCAGATTTCCAGGACACTTCCACATATAAAAGGTCCAACTTCAAACAAGTCCCCCACTCCACCCCTGCTCCCCCACCCCACCCCTGCCCCCACTCCCCGGGAGAAGGAAGAGAAGGGAACAGAAGAACTATCTCTATGGTTTGTGTCTCAGTGTTTCCAAAGTGTAGTTGTTATCACGTTGGCCTAACTGAGGTTTGTGCCAGCCATTCTAGAGCCACCATGACTGGCTATTATTACAAGTGTATATGTGCTGTCTGCCACACACATACACCTCTGTTTATCTTTCTACAAATGTTTCTACATTCCTTTCTCCCTTTTTTTCTATTTCTCAAAAGTTGTTTGTTCAAAGCTAAACTACAAACAAGCACACATCAGCCAAGGCTCTCACGGGGTCAGAATAATCAATATCACTGTCCACATCTTGTCCTGCTGGAGGGCCCCAGGGGCAGAAACACACTCGGAGTTGTCATCCCCGTAATAACAATGTTTTCTGGAATACCTCCTAAAAGGCCTGCCTGGGGCTGACTTGTCAGGTGTTTTGTAAGTGAAAGGCATACATCATAAAATAAGAGTAAAAAAGTATGGCTAATACAGCAGATGCATAGGTGATACCACACTGACATTATGAACCACGGTTTACCATCTGGGACAGCCTGCATCAATCACACTTTGATGAGACTGAAAGCACGGGAGCTTGACAACACCATCACCACGAGCACTGCTAGGGCATAGCACTGTGTTATACGATGAGTACCTTACTTTCTTTCTTTTTTTTTTAATGATGTACTTATTATATTTATATCAGTACACTGTAGCTGGTTTTCAGACACCAGAAGAGAACATCACTCCAGAAGAGAACATCGGATTCCATTAGAGATGGTTGTGAGCCACCATGTGGTTTGCTGGGAATTGAACTCAGGACCTCTGGAAGAGCAGTCAGTGCTCTTAACCACTGAGCCATCTCTCCAGCCCCCGGTTACTACACTTCCATTGAGAATGAACAATGTATCAACTTCAACAAAATCACAGGTGATACAACTGTCTTGTATGTGTCTCATGGTTGATCCAAACATCGTTATAGAAGCTGAGTATGATGTCTCACACCTCTAATCCCAGCACTTGGGAGACAGTGGTGGGAAGATCAGAGGTTAAAACCATCCTTGACTACATAGCAGAACAGGTTAGCCTGAGCTACATGAAACCCTCTTTAAAAACAAGACAAAAAAAACCAAAACCATGATCTTTCTCATGGCACCTCCTGAGCTGATGCCTGTGTGGAGATGAAGCTGAATATCTCCTTCCCAGCTCCAGTGAAAAATGGAAGAGTTAGGCTGGAGAGACAGCTCGGTGGTTAAGAGCACTGACTGCTCTTCCAGAGGTCCTGAGTTCAATTCCCAGCAACCACATGGTGGCTCACAAACATCTGTAATGGGATCTGATGCCCTCCTCTGGTGTATCTGAAGACAGCTACAGTGTACTCTTGCACATAAAATAAATAATTCTAAAAGGAAGGGAAGGGAAGGGAAGGGAGGGGAGGGGAGGGGAGGGGAGGGGAGGGGAGGGGAGGGGAGGGGAGGGGAGGGGAGGGGAGGGGAGGGGAGGGGAGGGGAGGGGAGGGGAGGGGAGGGGAGGGGAGGGGAGGGGAGGGGAGGGGAGGGAAGGGAGGGGAGGGGAGGGGAGGGGAGGGGAGGGGAGGGGAGGGGAGGGGAGGGGAGGGGAGGGGAGGGGAGGGGAGGGGAGGGGAGGGGAGGGGAGGGGAGGGAAGGGAAGGGAAGGGAAGGGAAGGGAAGGGAAGGGAAGGGAAGGGAAGGGAAGAAGGAAGAGAAATGGAAGAGTTGTCCAAATCAGTGGCAGGATTGGTAAATGAAGCAAGACCTGTGGCAAAGTACTTCTGATACTGAACAAGGTGCACTCTTGTCATAGACTAAGGAGAACTGGAGAGAAGAAGCACAAGACAGTCTGGGGTGCATTTTGGATGCCAAGTTGGGTGTTCTCTATTCACTTACTGTAAAAGAAAACAGGAGAGAGCATCCTTAGACCGACCTGTACTACTGTGCCCCTGTGGGTCGAGCCTAGAGAGCGACCAGACCCTGAAAACTTTCCAAAATCTCTCTAAAGATGATGCTCATGGATAGATACATGGACATGCAGTTACAGACATATACAAATAGTTTAAAATAAATGAAAACTAATTGGTAATTTGGGGGGGAGGGGTTTTTCTGTTCTCAGTGCTACAAATTCAGCAGTGGCATAGACAGAGCCTAATATACTTGTGTAAAGAAGCAATACTTTCCATAAGCAGCCTCCTGCCAGGACAATGGCTTCACTTCCAGTTGGACATTTCTTGTCTGTTTAATGAAGTTTTTCTTTCTTTTTCTTTTTAGATTTTATTCATTTTTATGTATATGAGTGCCTGAGTCTGTATCTGGGTATCCACAAGCATGCAGTGCCCACAGATGCCTGAAGAGGACATCCAATCTCCAAGACTTAAGCCACAGCTGTTTATAAGCCTCCAATGTAGGTGCTTATAAATGAGATAAATGAGACTAGGTCCTCTGTCTGGAACAGCAACCAGGTCTCTTAACCACCAAGCTATCTCTCCAGCCTGGAAAGATATTGTTTTGTTTTGTGTTTATTATTTGGTTGGTTGGTTGATTTTTTTAGTTTTTGGATTATTTTTTCGAAACAAGGTTTCCAGCAATGGCTGTCCTGGACTTACTCAGTAGACCTGCCTGGCCTCAAACTTACAGAGATCCACCTGCCTCTCAGGAGTGCTGGGATTAAACACATATGCCACCTTGCTGGGCTAAAGATACTGTTTGTTTTTTTTTAAATAGTATCTCTTTTTTTTCCTTTCTTGTAGCTCATGACTTATTTCCGGCTGTTACATTTACATTCCTGCTCCTTGCAGAAAAACACAGGCATCATCTATTACATAGGTGAGTCTATTGCTTAGCTGCTTAGACATCTGGGCTGACTTAAATGCAGTGGTTGGCAATGCAGTGTTTTCTGACCCATCTGTGTGCCGATCTCTTCATCTATTTCTCCAGCTATATTGTTAACACTCAGCCTCCTCATATATGTAACATTATTGAAATCCCTCCCCCAAGTGTGCCACTTCTCATCCTTCTCCTCCTTTTCCACGAGGTCCTCAATGTCATTGGTGCATACCCCTCAGGACCTCCTCATTCGGCCCACTCATTATTAAAAGCATCTCAGTGACATCCCTGATCTCTGCCTGTCCAGAGGCAGTTCTGACCCTGACTAAATGGGATTGGAGCTTCTGAATCCATCTAGTCACCAAGAGCTTTAGTCCACACGGGCTTTTCCTTTCTTCCAGAATGCCCATGAATTACTGAGGAGAGAAACAGCATCAATAATTGATGAAAAAATTGTTTGGTTTGGTTTGGTGACAGAGTCTCATATATCCCAGGCTTGAAGCTCACTCCCTAACTTAGGCTGGCCTTAAACCCCAGATCGTTGTGCCTCCTCCTTCCACACAGGATTATAGGCCACTGGGCTAGTCTATAAAGCACATGATTTAACTGTATCTTCCTGGGGTGGAGTGTTAGCTCAGTTGGTTACAAGCACTTATGGCTCTTGCAGAGCCCCCAGGTTTTGTTCCCAGCACTCATGTCTGACAGCTAACAGATGGCTGTAACTCTAGTTCCAAGGGACCTCTGAGATCTGAGGCCACCCACACACGGGTGATGCACAAAAACTCCTGCAGGCACATAGACGGGCAGACAGACAAACAGATGAAAGAGTCTAAGCACCAAAACCTATCAAAAGTGATTTCACTAGCAAATATTGTTTAGTTAATGTTTGTGGGTTTAAATCAATGGTTAGGGGTCTGGAGAAATGGATTAATGGTTAAGAGCACTGACTGCTCTTCTAGAGGTCCTGAGTTCAATTCCCAGCAAGCACATAGTGGCTCACAACCATCTGTAATGGGATCTGATGCCCTCTTCTGGTGTGTCTGAAGACAGATACAGTGTACTTGTATACATAAATAAATGAATCTTTAAATCAGCAGTTAAGAGTTCACCACTTTCAAAAGAATTTGTAGACAGGATTACTATGATTAATTAATATCTCCTTTAGGACTGCTTAAGCTGAGCTTTGCTGAGCTGGGCACTTTTCTGTGTAACCAGCATTTGGGAAGTAGACTAGGAGGTTGTCCTTGGCTAGAGGGCATCCTGAGATTCATGAGTGCCCATTTAAATAAAAAGAAACAAGCAAACTGCAAATAGGATGATCAAACTGAGGGGAAAATGACCCTTGATTCTCGGGAAGAATACATGTATTTACATAATAATAAAATTAAAGATTTATTTGTTTTATGTATATGAGTACACTGTAGCTGTACAGATGGTTGTGAGCCTTCATGTGGTTGTTGGGAATTGAGTTTTTAGGACCTCTGCTCTTACTGGTTGGCCCTGCTTGCTCCAGTTGGCCTAATAATTAAAGTATAAACACACAGGTTGGTAACTATGTATCATTTTCTTCATGTGGACCCTGTGGTAGATGTTGTCATTACCCCCATTTTACAGAAGTCTAGAAATTGCTTTGCCTAGTGTGTATGTGATGTAGTCTCAGGGGTGTGAGCCCCTTAGAAACAAAATAAAGGGGCTGGGGAGATGGTTTAGCAGTTAATGTTTGTTCTTCTTCCAGAGGACCTGAGTTCAGTTCTCAAAGCCTACTTTGTGCTCCTCACAACTACCTTTAACCCAGATTCAGACAATTAAACACCCTTATCTGATCTCATGGTGGAGACACATACATAAAAGTAAAATAAATTTGTTTAAAAAGTAATTTATCTTAACCAATCATTTTCTTTATATCATTCATTCTCCTTGTCTCTGCTTTACAAGGAAAATAACTTTTTTGCTTAGTTCATTTGTCTGTCTGTCTGTTTGTTTGTTTGTTTACTGGTTTTTTTCAAGATAAAGATAATAATTCTCTTTGTAGCCTTGGAACTTGCTCTGTAGACCAGGCTGGCCTCGAACTCAAGACATCTGACTTCCTCTGCCTTCCAAGTGCTGGGTTGAAAGGCAAGTGCCACCATAACAGGCTCTTTAAATGTTATTTCTTTATTTATTGCTCAGACTTCTGGGGTTTAAACCCAGTGTCCCACATTTGCCTAGGTAAGTGTTCTCCCACTGAACACTTCTTATCCTGCCACTTCTTATCCTGCTGCCTGGGACCTCCAGAATAACTCTAATTACAAACATGTAGCACCAGGCCCAGTCTTGTCCTCCTCTCCTCTGACTTTTTGTTTGATGGAGGTTTTTCTTTGGGATGTTGCTACAGTTTGAGACAGGCCGAACTAAACGTAGCTGAAGATGTGGGCCAGGATGACCTTGAACCCCTCCCTCCCTTCCTCTTTTCATTTATCTCTGGCTTTTTGTTTTGTTTTTATCAAAGAAGCAGTTAAAAATCTGCACCAGGAATAACAACAGCTCCTATCTACTGGTGTTCCTGGAAGTGGCAGCACACATGGGTAGCCCATCCGTCTGGATCCTCAGCTACACATTGAAAACATCCTGCATGGAATGAGGCCACTCTAAGATGGCGCAAGCAAAACTGGTACAGTTATGAAGAGCTGAGCCCACACAAGCATCCTCCTCTCTGAATCCCTTTGATTGAAATGTGACATTTCTGATGTACCTAGTGTCCAAGCATCTCTCCAGCAACAATGCTCAGTTACCCATATCTAGAAAGTTCTTCTCCTGGGATTTTTACCCTTTCGATGTCTCACATGACCAGCATCTCTTTCAGTCTCACCAATATTGCTCATATTCTGGGCATCATGGTCCCTAGTATACAGTCTCACCAACAGGCCCTTTACAGAGTGAAATTCCTAAAGTCTAACTCTCATCACGGAACTCTCTGTAACACAATGTGTTCATCACTGAATTCCCATCAGTGCTGGCCCATGGCAGTCAACGGGGTTTGTTGGACCTGACCCTTGACCCTTGCTAAAGAACTTGCCAACACAAGCAGGAGGGCTATTTCATTGTAGTAGTGAGGAAGAATGTTTGCACACCCTGTTTGGTTTCAGACCTGGGAACCAGGAACCTAGGTGCATATTTTACATATCAGAGCAGACCTGGCTTCCAAGTTCTTCCAGCATCCCTCAGTCCCTAGCTGGCATACTCAGCCCGCAAGCTTGAACTTTCCAGCCCAGGGGCTGGGCTGCCTTTACCTGCAGAGGCTCTATTTAATCCAGACATTTTGGTCTCTCTCGATCTCTTGCTCTCTTCCCCCTTCTTCCCCCACTCGCTTCTTATGATGGCTTCCCTGGTCTCAGCCCTTGGGCCAGTGAGCTTGTCCACTGGAGCTCAGCTTCCCAATAACTCTGCGTAGCCTATATATAATCTGATCTGGCTTGAGCTGGCTCATTTCACCAGCGGAGAATAACCCATCACACACTTGCTGAAATCCCCATTCTCCTTCGGATTGGGATAGAGAAAAAACAAGCACTGACATATTTGTCTTCAGCAAATATTTCAGTTTAGTAACAGAGCCTGACCACATTCCTTCTCTTCATTTCTGCCTTTGTACGCGAACCTGCTATCTATTCATTTTAATTGGCAAAGAAAAACCATGTACTTATGTTATAAAAATGACGTGAAATGATGGCACTGCCTGTAACATCAGCTGCTCCATAAACTGAGACAGAAGGGTCCCAAGTTCATAAAAGACATCTGAACCACAGAGTGACTTTAAGCTAGCCTGTAAAATTAATGAGACAGTTGTCTCAAAATAAAATAAAAAGTGAATTGAAGATATATCTAACTGGTAAAACACTTACCTAGCATGGTGCAAGAGGCTCTGAGTTAAATCCTTAGCCCTGAATCATACACACACACACACACACACACACACACACCAGGGACTGAGTGTTACTCAGTGGGGTATGCTCTTGGTCTTTGTGAAGTCTTCAATTTACCCTTCAGTAACAACAGGTGCTAAAAATGGCCATCTACGGCATTTTGTGGTAGTGACAGAAACTGACATATTCAAATATTCCCATCCCTTCTTGTGAAAACTAACCTCGGGACCTGGACAAAGTGACAGGCTTTCTGAGCATTGTCTTCCACAGAAGACCAAACCTACTCCACACTTTTGATCCGTAGTCTCTGGACCGAATGTTTCCAGATTCTTACTTCTGGTTCAAAGGAAGGAAACACAAAACAGACCAGCAAAGGATTTATTCAGAAACAAAACCAAAGTGCAGAGTTTGTGTTGTGCAAAAGAGCATCTGGGTAGCTGGATGAGGTGGGGATGCCTTTAATCCCAGCACTCAGGAGGCAGAGACAGGCAGATATCTGACGCCAGCCTAGTCTATATAAAGCATTCCAAGACAACCAAAGCTGCACAAAGAAACCCTGTCACAAACAAACAAACAACCAGGCAGCTGGCCCTGAGTGAACCCCTGTCCCTGCCCCTCCCTCTCCTCTTCCTCTTCCTTCTCTTTATAACTCTATCCTGGAACTACCTCCGTAGATTAGGTTTGGTCTCAGACTCACAGAGATCTACCTGCCTCTGCCTCCAAGAGCTGAGACTAAAGGCATCCACCATCTCCTCCGGCATACCAAGGACTTTTTAAGAACAACTTTATGGGCTGGAGAGAGAGCTCAGTATAGTTAAGAGTACTAGCTATTTTTCCAGAGGGTATGATTCGGGTCTGAATCACACACACACACACACACACACACACACACACACACCAGGGACTGAGTGTTACTCAGTGGGGTATGCTCTTGGTCTTTGTGAAGTCTTCAATTTACCCTTCAGTAACAACAGGTGCTAAAAATGGCCATCTACGGCATTTTGTGGTAGTGACAGAAACTGACATATTCAAATATTCCCATACAGGGTAGTTCTTAATTCCATGAGTATATAAACACACACACACACACACAGAGGTAGACATACAGCTCAGTGATTAAGAGTTCTCTAGTATTTTCTGATGTCCTAGACTCTATCCTCAGCTAAAGATGAAGAAACAGAGGGTATAAAGAAAGGAGAGGGGGCTGGAGAGATGGCTCAGAGGTTAAGAGCACTGACTGCTCTTCCGGAGGTCCTGAGTTCAATTCCCAGCAACCACATGGTGGCTCACAACCATCTGTAATGAGATCTGACACCCTCTTCTGGAGTGTCTGAAGACAGCTACAATGTACTTAAATATAATAAATAAATAAATAAATAAATAAATAAATAAATAAATAAATAAATCTTTTTAAAAATGGGGGGAGGCTAGAGACAGAGAAAGAATTATGTTAGTGGTGCAGTTTTTTGGGTTTTTTGTTGTTGTTGTTTGGTTGGTTGGTTGGTTGTTTTTTCAAGACAGGGTTTCTCTGTATAGCCCTGGCTGTCCTGGAACTCACTTAGTTGAGCAGGCTGACCTTGAACTCAGAAATCCTCCTGCCTCTGCCTCACGAGTGCTGGGATTAAAGGTGTGTGCCATCATGCTCGACAGTGGTGCACTTTTTATTGTCAGAGGTAAAGATTTTCAGAGCCAGGCATGATGGCACATATTTGTAATTTCAGCACTTTGGAGGCCAATGAAAGGGGAATTACCTAGTGTTCAATCAAGTCTAGCATGAGACACACGTTATAGTCAGGGCTATGTAGTCAGGGCTTGTCTCAACACTCCTCTACCATCCCTAGAAAAAGAAAACATTTTCTACAATTATACAAAACTTTGTACAATCACATGTGTGTGTGTGTGTTCCTTTTTCTTTCTTTCCTTTCTTTTTTGTTGTGAGACATTGTATCACTCTATAGCTCAGGATGACCTAGCATTTACAGGATAGTCCAGGCTGCCCTTCTCAGCCTCCAATATCCTGGGACTGCAGCTGTGAGCACTGTAACCTGCTGGATTTTGTTGTTGTTGTTGTTGTTGCTGTTTGTTAGTTTTTGTGATACTGCAAAGCAAACTTTGCACATACCAAACAAGTATTCTACCAGTGAGAACAAGTGTTGTTTGGTTTTCTTTGTTTATTTTACCCTTTATATTGTAACTCAGACAATACCTAAAGATAGCCTCATCTGGAGATCATTTTGATTTTTATTAATTTTGTCACTGTTGGGGTGATATCTAGGCTCTTGCATGTTCAAGGCAAATACTTTGCCACTGATATCCACCCTTAGGCTCTTAGGAAACTATTTTATTTACTTTATTCCTAAAAGTGTAATTGCATGAGACAACAATTTTAAAGGATAAGACAAAAGAAAAATAAAAAGAAACAAACAAAAGCAAACACCCCACAAGATCATGTCAGATAGTGTTAGCACACATTTTTAATCCAACTACTCCAGAGACAGAAGTTCTCTGAGTTCAAGGCCAGCCTGGTCTACAGAGTGAGTTCTAGGGCAGCCAGGGCTACACAGAGAAACCTGGTCTTGAAAACAAACAAACAAAGAAAGCAAAAAACCTCACAAGATCACAGTATTACTAGGGGAAATATGTAAAGGGGTCAGAGGCCTAGGAAATAGCTCAGCAGGCTGTTGTCCTACCAACTGGAGTTCCACCCCTGAGGCACCATCCACATAAAGGAGAAGCAGAGAATATATTCCGTAAAGTCCCTCCGACATTCACACACTGTGGTGGAATGCATACCTCACCTCTCCACACACACCACAGTAAAATAATAATAATAGTCATTATTTGAATATATATATATATATACATATAACCGAACATGCCTTCAGTTGCAGCATTTGGGAGGCAGAAACAAGCAGCACCCTCTAAGTTTGAGGCCAGCTTCACCCACACAGTAAATTTCAGGCTAGCCAGGGCTTCATGGTGAGAGCCTAAGACACCTTTTAAAAAACTAAATAGAGCGCCAATATCAATGTGTTTTTCAAGATTTCCAGACTTCTCATCTCTGTACAGAACAGCCATCATCCTGTAATCCTGAGTTCTATCAGCTTGTTTCCATGTGCACCACTGTCCATTCTACAAAGTCCTACTTTGGTAGCACAGTCAGGCCAGGTCGCTGACACCTTCCTGGACTATGTCTTCACATGGTGATTAAATAACTTCTGGAACTGCACAGAATGTTCTATGTCTACCTTGTCTCAGTGGGTTGTCACCACAACCCCAGAGAGCAGCTGAGAAAACTGTCACTCCATCCCTGATCATGATGATTTTCTCCAATGGTAATAAACACTTTCAAACCCATGATAGCAGGTGGTTCACTGATGCACTGATGTTACAGGGATAGAAAAATAAGAGAAAAGGCCTGTGCTCAAAATCAATGCACACTGCATTCTAGAAATGCTTTAACTCCCTGAAGGGAAATACACGGGAATAAGGGAAGTGTGCAGTTTGTGATTTCAGACACATTTTGCTTCTCTTTCAGGAGCTTGGATGAAAGGCAAGCTAGTGTGAATGCAAAGTGTGATTACCTGCTTCTTCTTTGAAGCCACAGTTATTAGCAATGCTTCTCAGCTGAGTTTGTTTTACTGTTCCGTGCATGGTGATGCTTCTGTCCCAGGAGGAAGGTAATTCATATCATAAAAGCCACCTTGCTTCAGATCTGGGGAAAACTGAAAGCTGGAAGAAAGTTAATAAAAGTTAAGGGTTTCTGGGGGGGAGGGGGGAGAGAAGCAAATTGCAGAATTAAATTAGGCTACTTTCATTTATCTATATATATTTTTAAGATTTATTCTCATCCTTATTTGTATGTATGTGGCAGGATAGGTGTATATACAGAGGCCAGAAGAGAAAGCTAGAGTTAAGGCAGTTGTGGACTACGTAGGATGTGAGCTAAGTGATGTGGAGGCTGGGAACTAAACCTGGATCCTTGGGAATAGCAGCAAGTGCTCTTAACTGCTGAGCTATCTTCATGGTCCCTATGTTTTATAGCACGAGATTGTTCAAATAGGTGGAACTCCTTCTGCTTCAGTCTCCCAGGTGATTACAGGTATGAGTCCTGATGTCTGCCAAACTACCCTACTTTTTATAAAGCGTTCTTTCTTAGTTACTTTTCTATCGCTGTGCAGAGATCTCACAATCAGGGCAACTTTTAGAAAACAGTTTATTGGGGGGCGTAGAGTCTCAGAGCATGAGTCCATGACCATGATGGTGGGGAGCACGGGAGCAGGCAGGCAGACATGGAACTGGCAGCTTACCTCTTGAGACACAGCCATCAAGCAGATATTGTATGAGTTGTTGAAACCTCAAAGCACCACCCTGCACCCCAGACACATATTTCCTCGAACAAGGCCACACCTCCTAATCCGTCCCAAACAGTTCCACCAATGGGGACCAGGCATTCAAAATATATGAGCATGTGGAACCATTCTTACTCAAATCATCTCACAGTCTAGGATGATTATCTATGTAAAGGATTCATTTAGGGTTTTTTGTTTGTTTCCTGCTCTCTTAGCCATTGCCATTTTGAAACCAATGGAACTCTGTCTTAGTTAGGGTTTTACTACTGTGAACAGATACCATGACCAAGACAGGTTTTTTGTTTTGTTTTGTTTTTTGTGTTTGTTTTTGTTTTTGTTTTTCGAGACAGGGTTTCTCTGTGTAGCCCTGGCTGCCCTGTAACTCACTCTGCAAACCAGGCTGACCTCGAACTCACAAATCCACCTTTCTCTGCCGCCTAAGTGTGTGATTAAGGTGTGTGCCACCACTGCCCAGCTTCAAGGCAAGTCTTATAAAGGACAACATTTAATCGGGGCTGTTACAGGTTCAGAGGTTCACTCCGTTATCATCAAGATGGGAGCAGGGCAGCATCTAGGAAGGCATGATGCAGGGAGAGCAGAGAGTTCTATAACCTCATCTGAAGATTGCTAGTGGAAGACTGACTTCCAGGCAGCTAGAGTGAGGGTCTTAAGCCTATGCCCACAGTGACACACCTACTCCAACAAGGCCACACCTCCTAATAGTGCCACTCCCTGGGCCAAGCATATACAAACCACTGAGGACTCCAGGGGTTATCACTTACATCAGATGTGACCTTTGAGAGCAGTATTCACTGGGAAGATTGGAAAGTGGCAAGAAGAATGAAGACCTCCATCTGGTGGCACATCCTGTCATTCTGAGTGCTTGAGAGGCTGAGGCAGGATGAGTTTAAGTTCAAGATCACCTTCAGTACACAGCAAAACTTAATGAACGATGGGAGTCTCTGTAAATCAATGGCAACAACAGCAAGATACAAACAAAACCAAAGCAAGCAAACAAACATCCTGCAAACAAAATGACTGTCTGTCTCGAGTAGCTTAGTTGTTTAAGTATGCGTGTGTATAAGTTGCTAGGGATATGTACACACCACACACACACACAGGGGCAGGGGGAGGGGTAAGAGAAGGGAAAGAGAGACAGAGACAGAGAGAAGGAGAGAACACAGGGCTCTGTCAAGAGTCATAGTCTCTGTTCTCCATGAGGGCCACTTGCAGAGCCCAGTGGTCTTATTCAGTTGAATCTACCACAGGAGTTTTCTAATTGGTCCACTTAAGTCTTCTTTATAATGTGTTAACCACAAGGTGAGCTCTTTCCAAATGTTTACAGAATCTTGTCTGGCGCTAATGATGGCCCTAGGACACACAAGTTCTTTGACACTTAGCACTTTGGAGGGTCAGAAAGTTAAAAAACAAAAACAAAACCGGAAGGCCTGTGGAGTGATTTCCCCAGAGGACAATTAATTAGGAGAGTGGATGCTAATAGGGAGAGTGAAAAGCAGAGCCAGCTGAGGGAGCAGCTAGGTAGAGGGATGGCTGACATGTTCCAGGTCTGTGCTCCAGCCTAGGAAACAGAGAGAGGTCAGGGGAGAGCCCCACTCCCCCACCTTCCCCACACACTTCATTCGTATATATTCATATATATATATATATATATATATATATATATATATATATAAAACAAAATCCTGCAAGATCACAGAATTACTACAGAAAATATTATGTAAAGAGAATCGGAGGCCAAGGAAATGGCTCAGTAGGCTGGGAATCCTAACAACTTGAGTTCCACCCTAAAGCACCATTCACATAAAGGAGACACAGAGAACAACTCCATAACACACTCCACAAAGTCACCCTCCAACTATACACACACACACACACACACACACATTTGCTTATTTTGTGTGTCTACCTGCCTATCTGTCTGTGGTGTGTGTGTGTGTGTATATATGCATCTGTCTGTCTGTCTGTCTGACTGTCGTATGTGTACACCACAACATACATGTGGAAGTGAGAAGTTGGCTATGGACAGTGAGTCTCTTAATCCATCATGTAGTCCCTGGGATCAAGCTCAGATTATAAGACACCTTTTCGTGAAGAGCCATCTCTCTGGTTCCTCTCTTCTTCTTTTTTTTTTTTTTTTTTTTTTTTTTTTTTTTTGGTTTTTCGAGGCAGGGTTTCTCTGTGTAGCCTTGGCTGTCCTGGAACTCACTTTGTAGACCAGGCTGGCCTCGAACTCAGAAATCCGCCTGCCTCTGCCTCCCGAGTGCTGGGGATTAAAGGCGTGCGCCACCACGCCCGGCTCCTCTCTTCTTCTTTCTTGCCACACTAGGGGTTGAATAAAAACCTCAAGCATGGCTAAGCAAGTACTCTACCATTTAGCGATAACCTCAGCCATTTTGTTTGTTTCTAAGACAAGAATATCCACTCACTAGCTTACTATGTAACAGCATTTTGAGTACTCTCTAGGGCTGAGATATTACAGGAAATAGTCATCACACCTGGCTCCCCAGCCCTTTCTTTTAATTTTTTTTTTTTTTTTTTTTTTTTTTGGTTTTTCGAGACAGGGTTTCTCTGTATAGCCCTGGCTGTCCTGGAACTCACTCTGTAGACCAGGCTGGCCTCGAACTCAGAAATCCACCTGCCTCTGCCTCTCAAGTGATGGGATTAAAGGCATGCACCACCACACCTGGCTTCTTTAATTTTTAAATTTGTGATACAGTCTCCCTAAATTGCTCAGGCCGAATGTAGACTTGTAATCCTCCTGCCTCAGCCTCTTGAGTAACTTGGAAGGCCTGAGTTACCAAATCCAACCTCCTTATGCATCTCCCTTAAAGTCACACATGTAGCTGGGGGTGTAGTCTGGCCGAGAGAGGGTTTGCTTGGCACATATGTATCGCTGAATTCTTTAATGAAGCTCAGCATAGATGCACACAAATAACACCTTATTTCTTTCAACCTTCATTCATTCAAGACCTTCTTTCTAAAAACCAGATAAAACACAGAAATACGGGGCTGGAGAGACAGCTCAGCAGTTACGAGAACTAACTGCTCTTCCAAAGGTCCTGAGTTCAAATCCCAGCAACCACATGGTGGCTCACAAAAATTCCATGATGAGATCTGATGCCCTCTTCTGAGGTGTCTAAAGATAGCTACAGTATACTTACATATAATAAATAAATAAATCTTAAAACACACACACATACAGAGAAATACATTCTAACTGGGGACAGATACCTCCCATGGTAGATGGAGCTTAATTTCAGGTCCTTTTTTTTTTTTTTTTTTTTTTGGTTTTTCGAGACAGGGTTTCTCTGGGTAGCCCTGGCTGTCCTGGCACTCACTTTGTAGACCAGGCTGGCCTCGAACTCAGAAATCCTCCTGCCTCTGCCTCCTGAGTGCTGGGATTAAAGGCGTGTGCCACCACGCCCGGCTTTTTTTTTTTGTTGTTGTTTTGTTTTTGTTTTTGTTTTGTTTTTTGTTTTTCGAGACAGGGTTTCTCTGTGTAGCCCTGGCTGTCCTGGAACTCACTCTGTAGACCAGGCTGGTCTCAAACTCAGAAATCTGCCTGCCTCTGCCTCCCAAGTGCTGGAATTAAAGGCGTGTGCCACCACTGCCCGGCCTAGAATTCTTTATGAATGAGATGGGCCAGACACTACTGTGCTTGTGAAAATACCAATCCCCTTGAGAAGGAGCTGCTCTAGACTTTTGCAGATCAATGCAATCTTTGGGCACTTAAACTGCTTTCCTCTGACATATCAAATAAGCCTAGCTTTGGACCAAAGCCTTCTAGGATACACAGCAGAAGTTAAAACCAGTATCATAGCCTGCCTGATAGAATAGACACAACTTTTACTAAGTCTAAGTCTACTCAGAACCGCCTGTCAAATGGCCACACACAATACAATAGGCTTGGGAAAATTCACCTTCAGGTAAACCTCATTAACTTCATTCATTTATTCTACTAGTACTTATTTATTTAGCCATGCATGGCTGTTCATTGTATGCTTGTGTCTAACACTCAGGTGGCAGAGGCAGGATGGGTGATCGACACAAGTGAAAGTTTAGCCTGGCTTACACAGTGAATTCTACAACAGACAGGACTATATAGTAAGAACTAGACTCAAAACAAGAACAACAACAAAACAAATCAATAACTACCACTTTTTCCAAAGAGTGGGGCTTGGAGACATGTATGGAAAATTCTAACACTTCCAAAACTGAAGAGAATTGCTTAAGCCCCAGAGTTTAGTAGTTCCAAGACTGGCCTCAACAACACAGCTCTCTATCTATAAAAAGAAAGAAAAAGTAAATAATAATAATGATAATAATAAAGGAAAGAAAAATGCTCAGAGTGCATTTAAGCTTAGGAGATGTAGGCATGAATAGAAGAGTTTGAGGCCAAGCTCAGTTATACAGCAAGTTAAAAATTAGCAGCTTAGCCGGGCGTGGTGGCGCCTTTAATCCCAGCACTCGGGAGGCAGAGGCAGGCAAATTTCTGAGTTCAAGGCCAGCCTGGTCTACAAAGTGAGTTCCAGGACAGCCAGGGCTACACAGAGAAACCCTGTCTCAAAAAAACAAACAAACAAACAAAAAATAGCAATTTAGGCTATAAGAAACCCTGTCTCAAAACAAATAAACACAAAGCCAAGCTGGACATAGAAAAACACATCTGTAATCTCAACACTTGGGAGAATAAAGTTGACTTGCTACAAGTTAAAGACCACCCTGGTCTACATATCAAGTTCCAGGCTGATAAGGAGACCTGATGCAAACAAAACAACAACAACAGGAGCAACAAAGGAAAACAGAGTAGGAATTCTCTGCAGCTCTTCCCTGTATTCTACTTCTTCACACTATTAGAAGCATCTAAATCCCACATTGCTCCAACGTATTCTGCTGTGAGAGACACCGGTGGCCATTTGCAGTTGTTTAGTTGCTTTTGTTTTTTTTTGTTTTTTTTGTTTTTTAAAGATTCATTTATTTATTATATGTAAGTACACTGTAGCTTTCTTCAGACACTCCAGAAGAGGGCACCAGATTTCGTTATGGATGGTTGTGAGCCACCATGTGGTTGCTGGGATTTGAACTCGGGACCTTTGGAAGAGCAGTCGGCGCTCTTAACCACTGAGCCATCTCACCAGCCCTGCTTTTGTTTTTAAATGAGTGATCTGTCTGCATGTATGCCTACCTGCCAGAAGAGGGCATCAGATCCCAGTATAGATGGTTGTGAGCCGCCATGTTGTTACAGTGAATTGAACTCAGGTCCTCTGTAAGAGCAGTTAGTGGGCTTGAACCCCAAGAGATCTCTCCAGCCCATTTAGTTGTTTTTGAAGCAAAATCTAGACAGGCTGGTCTCAATTTCTTTTTCTTTCTTTCTTTCTTCCTTTTTTTTTTTTTTTTTTTTGGTTTTTCAAGACAGGATTTCTCTGTGAAGCCCAGGCTGTCCTGGAACTCACTCTGTAGACCAGGCTGGCCTCGAACTCAGAAATCTGCCTGCGTCTGCCTCCCAAATGCTGGGATTAAAGGCATGCGCCACCACCGCTCGGCTATAAATAAATCTTAAAACAAACAAAAAGATCTGGCTGTAGGCCTTAAAAAGAGTTCTGTTCTGGGGTGGGGGGTGGGGAGTGGGGAGGTGTGGGTGGGGAATGTGGGGTGGGGGTGAGTAACTTACCTGGGGATTGGACCTAGTTCACCCAGTATGCTAATCAAGCGCTCTACCACTGTGTGGTCTGTCCCTGTTTATTTCAGACACTAAGTTTGTCTAGTACAGGCTAGCTTCTAACTTGAGATTCATTTGCTTCACCTCTCCATCATCCTAGCTACAGGTAAGTCACAGGTTACCTCTCTGATGTGGCAAGTGTAGATCTGAATCCCACAGTCACCACTTCTAAACGCACAATCTTTCACTTCACATCTCTGGTCTCTTGCAGAGGAGAGCCAAAAGGAACTTTTCCTGTTTGCTTGGTTGGTTGTTGTTATTGTTGTTGTTGTGTTGTTTTGTTTTTGTGGGAGATGGTGGTGCTGAGCGCATCCTCTGACATCGTAAGAGAGAGCCTTGATCTTTATTTTAAGCCAAGCTTGATGTTCATTTACTGGGCAAGCAAGTTACCAGTAATTTCCCACAAATCT
The DNA here is from genome assembly GCF_978045245.1 of Mus caroli. Classification (NCBI taxonomy): domain Eukaryota; kingdom Metazoa; phylum Chordata; class Mammalia; order Rodentia; family Muridae; genus Mus; species Mus caroli. The sequence continues at coordinate 45,243,513 of NW_028227272.1, forward strand.
TTGTCATCTGCAAAAGGGAAACCAACAGCGACTGAATTTTATTACCAGAATTCACGACATACTCAGTAGACTTTAAAAACGTTTGGGGCGGGAAGGAGGGAATGTCTGGTAGTAGGTGGTACGTGCATTTAGTCCCAGCACTCAGAAGGCAGAGAGGCAGGAGGAGCTCTGTGAGTTCCAGGCCAGCCTAGTCCAGGACAGCAGGCTACACAGAGAAACCCTGTTATCAAATACCAACCAACTAGCAACGACAAAACCTTTTAACAGTTGGCAGATAGAAAGTTACAGTTTTAAGCCAGGCTCGGTGGCCTGAATTCCAGCCCTGGGGAAGCTAGAAGATCAGAAATTTAAGCCCTGGCCAGGTGTGGTGGGGTACACCTTGAATCCTAGCAGTCAGGAGGATGAGACAGGAAGATCTCAGTGCGCTGCAGGTCCGTGGGGACTTCAATTATGAAGAACCTTTAAAAAAAAAAAAAAAAAGGAGGGTTGGATGGGGAATGGGGAAGAATTACAAAAGTTGTAATTTTATAGGCTGGGATTGTAGCTAAGTGGTGGATTGATTGGTGCACAGAAACAAAGCCCAGGTGAGCCCTGGAACCACCAAAACAATGCAACCCCCACCCCCTGCCATCTCATGGAAAAGGAATTCTGGGGTAACTGGGTTGTTTTCATTCCTGTTCAGGATGCTAATTCCATTAGATAAATTTGCAATCTTTTCAGCATTCTCTAGGAACTTCACTTTCCCTTAGCAATATTTAGGTTTTTTTTTTTCTTTCTTTCTTTCTTCCTTCCTTCCTTCCTTTTTTTTTTTTTTTTAAAAGATAGAGTCTCACTATGTAGACCAGGCTGACCAGGAGCTCAGAGATATCCACCTGCCTCTGCATCTCTAATGCTGGGATTAAAGGTGTGTGCTGCCACGCCCAGCAATAACTACAGTTTTAAAGATCCCAGATCTACAGTTGCCAGGAGCAGGGGGTAGCAGCTCACACCTCTAAATCGCAGTATTCCGGAGGCTGAGACAGTACAATTATACATAGCGCATTTCTGGCCAGGCAAATAAACGATAAACCCTGTCTCAAAAACAAACAAACAAACAAACAAAAAATTAGAGCAAACAGGCCTAATAATTAAACCACACAAAGCGGCTTTATTAAAATCAGCCACAAAAGGAGATTTTAGCATCACAATTTTGTAGAGGGTGGGACCAGAAGGGGAGGGGAACGGAAGAGGGCCTCAAGACAACAGGAAGTAGGAGGAGATTTTGAAAAGCCGGCTGAGGTCAGAGGTCTTTTGGAAGCTGGGAGAACTTTCTTTCGGAGGATTCATCTATTCTCAAGATGGAGACTGCTGGAAGCAAGAAGGTGAGAACTGTTTTTACAATTTGGATTTCCAAATGAGGGCCTCTCTTTTTTTGAGTATAGCCAGCCATTGTTTGGAGAAGAGAAGAATGAGCGTTACAATTTGTTACACCTTAATTGCTTTAAAAAAAAAATTATTATTTTTTTTTTTGTTTTTGTTTTTCGAGACAGGGTTTCTCTGTGTAGCCCTGGCTGTCCTGGCACTCACTTTGTAGACCAGGCTGGCCTCGAACTCAGAAATCCGCCTGCCTCTGCCTCCCGAGTGCTGGGATTAAAGGCGTGCGCCACCACGCCCGGCAAAAAAAAAAAAATTATTATTTAAAGGCAGGTGTGCGGCTTGGCGGGCCCGCTTCAAGTGGCCTTGCGCGAGACCCTGGGGCCTGGATGTAGCTGTGTTAGGAGAGAAGGTTGTGTTTTGAAGGGATGCTTTGTTAGGAAGGAATTTAGAATCCCGTAGCTGGTCCCGGGATAAAACAGGATATAAACTGAGGCTTTGGGTAGCCTCGGAAGGAACCGGAGTCCCCAGTTAACCTGAGAGGACCCGAGGGCTTAACCCCAAAGTGCCTGCTACAGGGCTTCCAGGCCCCTTATTTCATCCAAAGGCCCTCAGAATCTATGAATTTTGACATGGCAGACCTGCTGGTTCCTAACTATAATAGCGAGGATAGGATGCTGAGCACTTTCCTGGACTCCTCCCCAAGAAACCGCCAGCCATTTTCATCTTTCTCTATTGTAAGAATTTTGTTAAGTCCTAAAGTGAATCCTTTATAAAGAGGTTGTGCAAAAGTAAGTCTTAGTCCTTGGGAAGCGGGTCCCTATTGTGATGGAAGAGAACTGAGGTGTCAAGTAACAGGAAATGCTAAATTGTCACTCCCACAATTGCGGGGGTGGAGGAGGGGTTGGAAAAGACCTAGGTTTTGGAGCTAAGTGACCTGGTGGTTTTACTTATTTATTTAGTGAGTTATTGTTTTGTTTCTCTGTAGTCCTGGGTGCCCGGGACTCGTTCTGTAAACCAGGCTGGTTTGCCTCCCGGGTGCCACCCTCTCTTTTCTTTCTGAAACAAGGTTTCTCTGTAGCCCTGGCTGTCCTGTAACTCACTCTTGTAGACCAGGCTAGCCAGGAACTGAAGAGATTCGCCTTCCTCTGCCTCCCGAGTGCTGGGATAAAGGCATGTGCCATGACCACCTGGCTTTAATAATCTTTTAACTTTTGGCCCTCCATGTTGAAAATACAGTAGTGGTTCTGAAGTTATATAAAGATTAAATGAGGCAAGGACTGTGTTTATCGTGTATATGCTGGAAGAGGCTTAATACTTGTTAGGTTTTTTTTGGGGGGGGGGGTGTTTCTTTCTGTGCTTAGGGATTTTTTGTTGTCGTTGTTGTTGTTCCCTTAATTAAACTGAATATTTATCCATCCTCAGCAATAAAAGGGAGAGGGACCCCATTCTTATGGAGTTTAAAATCAGATGGAATTGATTGACACATGGAAATGAGGTAATATGTGGTAGATTTTTGAGATTCCAGCAAAATAACCTTTGAATTGAGACTCGGAGGACAGTAAGGTGTAAGAACTGAAGGAGAAGTGGGTGGGTCCTAACACATCACCAGGCTGTTGTAACAATTGGAAAGTGGCCCTAGGCCATGTCTGAGAGGCTCTGAAGGGAAATCAAGCCACAGAAGCAACAGTGTCTTTGGTACATCACTCTGGCTACAAACCTAGAACCAAGGACTGGGGGAAACAATTTTTGGGCTGTGAGACTACAGAGTAAGGTTTTCTTCGTCCAAGAGTGGACCACTATTCGGTTGCTTTCATTATCTTCTATTGCTCTGTTCATACCTATTTCATCCTTTAGTTTTATCCTGTAGCCTAAGCTTGGGCAGAGAGGCTCAGTCACATCCTCAATGCTTCCCCTGCATTCACTGCCCAGGTGCTAAGATTACAGCTTCAGCTTGGATTCCTTCCTTCCTTTAAGACAGTCCCACTGGGGGCGGGCCTGTGGACCAAATCCCAGCATTTACCCTGAGGCAGGTGGGCCTCTGAGTTCAAGGCCAGCCTGGTCTACAAATCTAATTCCAGGACTGCCAAGGGGAAGCTACATAGAGAAAAACCCTAGCTCTAAAAAACCAACACGAAAATAGTCTTACAAGTCTGGGCTGGCCTGGCCTTGGTCCTAGCCTAGGGTTACAGTTGTATGTCACCAAGCCTGTTTCTTTTTCTTTTCTTTTCTTTTCTTTTCTTTTCTTTTCTTTCTTTCTTTCTTTCTTTCTTTCTTTTTTTTAGATATTTTTTTCATTTACATTTCAAATGCTATCCCAAAAGTCCCCTATACCCTCCCCCCACCCTGCTCCCCAACCCACCCACTCCCACTTCCTGGCCCTGGCATTCCCCTGAACTGGGGCATATGATCTTCCGCAAGACCAAGGGCCTCTCCTCCCATTGATGGCTGACTAGGCCATCCTCTGCTACATATGCAGCTAGAGACATGAGCTCGGGGTACTGGCTAGTTCATATTGTTGTTCCTCCTATAGGGTTGCAGACCCCTTCAGCTCCTTCGGTACTTTCTCTAGCTCCTTCATTAGGGACCCTGTGTTCCATCCAATAAATGATTGTGAACATCCACTTCTGTATTTGCCAGGCACTGGCATAGCCTCACAAAAGATAGCTATATCAGGGTCTGTCAACAAAATCTTTCTGACATATGCAATAGTGTCTGAGTTTGGTGGTTGTATATAGGATGGATCCCCGGATGGGACAGTCTCTGGATGGTCCTTCCTTTGGTCTCAGCTCCGAACTTTGTCTCTGTAAATCCTTCCATGGGTATTTTGTTCCCCATTCTAAGGAGCGAAGCATCCACACTTTGGTCTTCATTCTTCTTGAGTTTCATGTGTTTTGCAAATTGTATCTTGGATATTCTAAGTTTCTGGACTAATATCCACTTATCAGTGGAGTGCATATCATGTGTGTTCTTTTGTGATTGGGTTACCTCACTCAGGATGATATCCTCCAGATACATCCATTTGCCTAGGAATTTCATGAATTCATTGTTTTTAATTGCTGAGTAGTACTCCATTGTGTTAATGTACATTTTCTGTATCCATTCCTCTGTTGAGGGACATCTGGATTTTTTCCAGCTTCTGGCTATTATAAATAAAGCCGTTATGAATATAGTAGAGTATGTGTCCTTATTACAAGTGGGAACATCTTCTGGGTATATGCCCAGGAGAAGAATTGCTGGATCTTCCGGTAGTACTCTGTCCAATTTTCTGAGGAACCGCCAGACTGATTTCCAGAGTGGTTGTACAAGCTTGCAATCCCACCAACAATGGAGGACTGTTCCTCTTTCTCCACATTCTCGCCAGCATCTGCTGTCACCCGAGTTTTTGATCTTAGCCATTCTGACTGGTGTGAGGTGGAATCTCAGGGTTGTTTGATTTGCATTTCCCTGATGGTTAAGGATGCTGAACATTTTTTCAGGTGCTTCTCAGCTATTCAGTATTCCTCAGTTGATAATTCTTTGTTTAGCTCTGTGCCCCATTTTTAATGGGGTTATTTGGTTTTCTGGAGTTTAGCTTCTTGAGTTCTTTATATATATTTCAGTGTCTCTGGTTTTTTGTGGAGTTCCTTGATCCACTTAGACTTGAGACTGAGCCTGTTTTTTATGTTGCCTCTTGATTTTTTTCGAGACAGGATTTCTCTGTATAGCCCTGGCTGTCCTGGAACTCACTCTGTAGACCAGGCTGGCCTTGAACTCAGAAATCCGCCTGCCTCTACCTCCCAAGTTCTGGGATTAAAGGTGTGCACCACCACATTGCCTCTTTTCCTACAACCATTGCTTTCCAATTTTATAACTCAGGTTGGTTATTCAGATGATACTCTGTGAGAATGCACACTGGCAATCGTGTGGATGGACCTCTTGGGGGACCTTAGATGGGAGTTAGTTTAGAGCAAGGAAGGGGGTATGCTGGCTCAGGACACCAGACAATGCAGTAACCCACTCCCCTGATCACAGTGGAGCGCAGAAGAGCCGAGGGAAGAAGTGGAATTGCAGATGTCTAGTCAACCAAGCACATCTCCTGCAAAGGCTAAAGCAACGGGGAAAAAACAAAAGAAGTCGGAGACAGATAATGGTAAGTCTGTAAATGCTTAATTAAGTCTTTTCGTCTAAGAAACTTAAATTTCGCCGGGGGTGGAGGCGCACGCCTTTAATCCCAGCACTTGGGAGGCAGAGGCAGGCGGATTTCTGAGTTCGAGGCCAGCCTGGTCTACAGAGTGAGTTCCAGGACAGCCAGGACTACACAGAGAAACCCTGTCTCGAAAAACCAAAAAAAAAAAAAAAAGAAGAAACTTAAATTTCCCTTAAAAAACAAAGGTGGGCAGTGTTGAGACAAGAGTAATTTATCTCTTTACTTCATCTGAGGTTTAGCCAGATTCGTTCTTTCTTTCTTCCTTTCTTCCTTCCTTCCTTTCTTTCTTTCTTTCTCTCTCTCTCTCTCTGTCTCTCTCTCTCTCTCTTTCTTTCTTTCTTTCTTTCTTTCTTTTTTCTAAGGTTTGTTTATGTATGTAAGTACACTGTAGCTGTCTTCAGACACGCTAGAAGAGAGCATCAGATCCCTCTACAAATGGCTGGGAGCCACCCACCATGTAGTTGCTGGAGGATGGTCTTAACTGCCTAGCCATCTCTCCAGCTCCTAGCTGGATTCTTACCTCATTAAAAAACAACAAACCAATAAACAACAGCAAAACACAGGCAAACAAGGTGCTTCCTGCTCTCAAAGCCTTTTTATCCAACTCCCAGGATGCGCTTACCTCACCTCGAGTAGCCATTGTGCTTTGGGGTTAATAAGCAATGAGGACAGTTTGCACTTGTTATCATCCTAAAACTAAGTGAGGGGGAGTCCAGTGTTGATAAGAAGTGGGTGTGTGTGTGTGTGTGTGTGTGTGTGTGTGTGTGTGTCGGGCGAGGGGTGATCTGTATAAAACTCTTTAACAATGCCTGCTATCTGTGTACAGTGTGTCTGTCCTTGATCTGTTCTAGGAATCTTACAGAAATGGAACTGTGTGAAGCACAGAGGGTAGACTGCTGCAATGGCTGGGGGCAGGCCAGTGCATTCTCTCCTGTGGTAAAAGCACCAGGCACCACTGAGTTTTGTTTGATCAGCTCGGTTTTAAGGCATTGGTCACTGTCCTGGGTTAGAATGGTAGTTAACTGCAGTCCTCGGGGCAGCAGGCCTAGCACGTTTGTTTAGGCTTAGCAAAGAACACTGGGATTTGAAGGGTCCAGGCTTTGGGTTCTGACTCCTGGAGTCTCTATGATCCTCTAGTTGACCATTTAAACAGAGGCACCTCTACATAAGAGGGTAACTATGTAAAGAACCAAAAGGGATTATGGGATTCCAATTCTATACAGCTGTGCAAAAGTTGTTCTAACTGTATTTTTTTTTTTTTTTTTTTTTTTTTTTTGCCCCTCAGGTTGTAAACCAAAGGAGGGAAAACCGCAAGACACTGAGACGCCAGGACAGACTCGTAGGAAGGTACCAATTCCTCCTATTCCAGAGTATCTGCCCCCAGTGAACCTGATTCACCGAGATGTTTTGCGGGCATGGTGCCAGAAGAAACGAGTGAGCAGCAAAGGCCAGGTGGGGGCCCGGAGGGGGCCTCTTGCTACGCGGCAAAGTGGGAGTGTGGCAGCCAGAACTTCACTAACAACTCTTTTTATTTTTTGTTTTTTGTTGTTGTTGTTGTTGTTATTGTTATTGTTGTTGTTGTTTTGTCTTAGAAATTAGATGCTTATAAACGACTCCTTGCAAGGGCTTTCCCAGAACAAATGGTAACTATATTTTTTTTTTTTTTTGAAACTATTTAGTATTAGCCCAAGCTAGCCTGACAGTCAGTCTGAAAATAAAAGTGGCTTCAAGCTCAAGATCCACCTACCTCACGGACATGGCCTTCCAAGCCCTGCATGGAACTTTGCACTTTAAAGGATAGTGGCAGAGGGAAAGGTTTGGTTATTTTTGTTTTTTTGTTTTTTTGGTTTTTTTTTTTTGGTTTTTTTTTTTTTTTTTGGTTTTTCGAGACAGGGTTTCTCTGTGTAGCCCAGGCTGTCCTGGATCTCACTTAGTAGAGCAGGCTGGCCTCCAACCCAGAAATCCGCCTGCCTCTAAGTGCTGGGATAAAAGGCATGTGCCACCACGCCCGGCTGGTTCTTCTAATAACTGGCATATCAGAGAATAAATTGAGGGATTGCCTTGACTCCCTTCTTCCCCCTCTATCCCCAAATGGAAGAGAGATCATGAATAAAACTAGGTAAGGTGGGTCCTTTTTATTTTTGGTGCTGGAAAATGAATCTAGGATTTTAATGCATGAATGCATGTTCTACCACTGTGCTGCACCTCACACCATAGTCCCTAACCCACACCACCCCTGTTTTCGGTTTTTGTTTGGGTTTTTGTTTGTGGGGTTTTTGTTGTTTTGTTTTGTTTTGTTTGTTTTTTGTTTTTTTGAGTCTGTATGTAGCCTAGGCTGGCCTAAGAACTTCAAGAACCTCCTTTCTCGGACTCTTAATTACAGGTGTGTGCCACTATACTTGGATAACTCATTTATTTGTTTTTGTTAATTTGTGTTTTTAAGATAGGGTTTTGCCGGATAGCCCTTGCTGGCCCAAAACTTGGTAGCAAAATTCCTGCCTCTGCATCCTGAGTACCTGGCCAGCATTTTGATTTTTGAGAATAGGACTTACAACCATTTTCTAGTTTAGTCTTGAATTACAAAGGCCAGGCAATCCCTTCACACACACACACACACACACACATCGCCCCCCCACCCCCACCCCCAAGTAACAGACCACAGGCATGCCCTCTTCTGGCATAAGGGCACAGAGTTCCCTGCATCTAGAGCTATAATAGTGAACCACCATTTAGGTGGTTGGAAGAAGCCACATTTTCTACCAACGTAGTGAGTGCTTGTGACTGCTGCATCATCTCCTCCCCCCACCTGGATCACAGTTTTCTATGTGTGTGCTTGTGGGTGCACATGTGCTACAGGTTAGAAGACTTCACTGGGTGTCATCGGACCTTGCTTTCTTCTTTGTTGTAAGACAGAGTCTCTGTTGCTTGCTGATGGATATAATGTTTGCCAGGAGTCTCTGGCTCCACCTCCCATCCTATTATCACAGGAGAATTAGAATGGGATTACAGGGGTTGGGGATTTAGCTCAGTGGTAGAGTGCTTACCTAGCAAGCACAAAGCCCTCTGTTTGGTCCTCAGCTCTGGAAAGGAAAAAAAAAAAAAAGAATGGAATTACAGATGTGAGCCATTTGTGTAGCTTTATATGCGGATTATGGGGATATGAATTCCAAGTCTCTCATGGCAAGTACCTTACCCACTGACGTGTCAGCCCTTAATGTTTCCCATTATCTATAATACCCTAGCTGGAGTTGAGGAACGTCCCTGACTCGGCCAAAGACGCCAGGTTGAAGACAGCTCCCAAAAAAATGAAGACGGAACCGGGGGAGGAGTCTGAGGTGACAGTTCCCCTGGAAATGGTCCCTGTGCCAGAGGAGCAGATACCTGCCCTCATTGACCCTCCTATGCTCTATGAGGAAGTCAGCACCACCGTAGTGACTACACCTGCCACTGAGGCCGTGTTAGCATCTTGGGCCAGAATTGCATCCAATGCTAAGAAGTACCAGGCAGTGCCAGCCGATGCCGCGTCGTCGTCGTCATCAGAAGTCAAAGGTTAGAATCAGTCACAGCCACCAGTGATTCCTGGACCTCACCCATGCTGTTGTGTCTGAGTTCCACTTTGGGCAGGGTCTCACTGAGAGCTAGTATTCCTTTGCAGTAAGAAGAATTTTCATTGGTTTTTTGGGTTTTTTTGAGGTTTTGTGTGTCCCTGGCTGTCCTGGAACTCGCTCTGTAGATCAGGCTGACCTTGAACTCATGGATCCTCCTGACTCTGCCTCTGCCTCTGCCTCTGCCTCTGCCTCCTGAGTGTTGAGTATGCACCACAGTCACCTGATAGACAAGAAAGAACCTTTTACCTTGAATTTCTATCGGCTACTCAGGCTGTTGATCCAGGAAGTCACACTTTGAAAATAGCTTCATACTACTCGCTCACCAAGCAAGAAGCCATGCGCTTGGTGAGCTCTCTTCCTACATTTTTTTTTTTTCATTTGAAGAACAGGGGCTGAAGACTGGGATCTCTTGGCATGTGTTAAGTTGATGATGTTAACAATTTACTCCTTCTTCTCAATAACATAAGCATAACTAATCAAACATGTCATAATAAGCCACTGGTCCCAGCATCTGAGTTCAGGCCAGGCTTCGTGAGACTTTCAAAATAGTAAGAGAGCTTGGGTTGTAAGAATAGCAAAGAAATGCAATGAAGGAAAATCATGCTTAGCATGATAACAGTGGTTGAGTCTAGGGCTAGAAAGATGGCTCAGAGGTTGAGAACACTTCTTTTTTTTTTTTTTTTTTTAAGATTTATTTATTTATTATATGTAAGTACACTGTAGCTGTCTTCAGACACCCCAGACACTGTCAGATCCCGTTACAGATGGTTGTGAGCCACCATGTGGTTGCTGGGATTTGAACTCCGGACCTTCAGAAGAGCAGTCAGGTGCTCTTACCCACTGAGCCATCTCTCCAGCCCCCTGTTTGGTCTTTTTTTTTTTTTTAAATAGGGTGGTTTTTGATTGTTGTTTATTTTCTCTAACTCAGGCTGTTCGGGAACTAAGCTCTGTAGATCAGGCTGACCTCAACCTGACAGCCTGCTTCTACCTCCTTGGTGCGGGGATTAAATTCCTGTACAGCCACCAACCAGCAATTTTCTGGGAGTTTTGTTTGGTGTATGTGTGATGTGTTAGAATCACTCATGCAGGCTAAAGGAAATACTGTACCACTGAGTTACATCAATAACCCTAAAGCCTAGAGGTTTCTTGTATACTTTCATGATAGGGAACAAGATAGATTGAGATGAAGCTTGGATTCCCAGGCTTACCTCAGGGCTGGCATTTCAGAGAGGCATCAAGTCTAGGCTGAAACTGGTGTGTTCATGTTAATTCTCTTTGCTCCAACAGGGGAAATGTGGTGTGTGGTTCATGGGACAAGCCTTCCTGGGAACTCGCGTGGTTGGGTTCGGCTGCAGTTCCATGCTGGACAAGCCTGGGTACCCGATAAGAAAGGAAAAGCCATTGCCCTCTTCCTGCTTCCGGCCTGCACATTTCCACCCCCACACCTGGAGGACAACATGCTGTGCCCCAAGTGTGTTCATAAGTGAGTGCTGTACACACTTAAGTTGCCTGCGGGAAAGGTTCATTTTAATTAGCTGGGTTGGAATATTACTTTATCTTGCTCATGTAAGTAAGCACCCAAGGAGCTGCGTTTCCAGGTCTGAAACTTACTATGTAGATCGTGCTTGCTAATCTCAAACTTGGAGCCAAAAAGGTCCACCAGCTTCTGCCTCCTACTTGGCATTATGCCACACTAATGTGTTTTTTGTGCTTTTGGGACAGCCAGGAGCCAAGGTTCACCTAGAGATTCTCACTGTCCTGTCTCTACTTTTCCAGCCTGAGATTGCAGGTGTGTCCTCAGGCCTGGCATAGATGCCATGCTGGGGATCAAACTTGAAAGTTCATGCATATATTCCCAACAGATCTTGTCTGTTTTAGTTAGATCTTAGTACCTTTTCCTGGTTCTGGTCTCTGATCTGGGTATGACACACCTTGTAATCCCAGCACTTGATGTAGTGTAGACTGGAGTGGATGATTGCGAGTTCAGGGCAAGCCTGATCTACCTGAGACTCAGTCAGAGATGGGGTGGGGGTGAAGTGGGAAAGGAAGACATAAATAAATGAATGAGTCCATAAATACACTTGTTTTCTAGGAACAAGATCTTGACTAAGAGCCTCGAAGGATAAAGGACAGATGTCTTAAGTTTGAGCTAGCTGCTGGCATCACTCACTCTTGTGGTGTGACCAGCAGAGCTGCGGCTGACACTGAGACTGATGGAAATCTACATCTCTGCCTTTGAAGGTGCCTTTCTCATCCAGAACTTAAGGGATAGTGTAAGTTAGTTGATGCTTAAGTACAAGCAGTTTGGAATAGGCAAGCAAGGTTACCTCTGCTCGCTGTGATGACTGATCACTGAGAGTGAATTCTTATCTTTTGTGAAGATAAAAAAGCATCCTATGTGTTTTGCTGCAAGTAGGTCCTGGGGCAGGATGACATCTCCAGGTAACAATAGTTGCTAGTCCTGTCACCAACCAGCACAACGGGGGTCATAGCCAGTTCAGCAGTCAACTGTAAAGACTTAGCTTATACCTGTAGCCTCCGCATGCACGTCCTCTTCCCTGGGTTGTAGTGTGTTGTTTGTGTTTAGTACTTGGGTTTGTTTTCTGCTGTTGTAAAATATTACACTAAATCTGGCTTGTGGCTTTTGTTTTTGTTATCTGAATGGTTAAATTTCCTGAGTTCTTTCTGCCCCTGTCTGGACGCCATGTTTGAAAAGGCTTTGGGACAATGGTTGGAGCAGAGGGAAGTAGGGTGGGGGTGGGGGCACCGTCCCAAACCAGGAAGAGGCAGGCTACTCACAATCCTTGTGCTCTCTCGGTGTGATGGCAGTGAAGGCCACCATCACCCCTTCTTCATGTCCTCTGTGCCAGCAATGCACAGTTTTTCCATAAAGGAGATGAATAAACAAGGAATACACTTGCTTGGCTCCTTCAGAGGACTGAGTATTGGTTAGGGCAGAGGCTTTCTGTGAGATTGCTAGGCGTCTGTCTGTCTCATTGTCATCCCCTGATGGACCACTGCTGGTTGTATTTGATGTCATACACTCGACCGCCAACCTTGCTTCTGCCTCCATCTCTTGACTGAAAAGGACACGGAGCCAAGTGCCTTGGATGAAATCCACAACAGGAGGATGGCTGAGGAGTCAGATAAGATTCCCCCTTGAGTTTTCCAACTAGATGTGAGAGTCCAGCCAGAGTTACATCCTGGCCCACAAGTGTGTGTGGTGTGCCTGCATGTAGATTTCCGTAGGAATCATGGCATGTGATATCTGTAGACAGCCCTCCATTTTCCACTAAGAGGGCATGGAAAGTTCCAAGTGTGCGTGCCTTAATCAGAGGTCTTGCCAAACCACTGTTGGCAGAGAGGCAACCACCAAGGGTGCATGTGAGTAGTATGTTCAAGTGTTCCTAGTCAGTGGGAAAGAATGACAAGCAAGGCGTGAAGGTTGTTGAAACAGGGTTTCTCTGTGTAGCCCTGGCTGTCCTGGAACTCACTCTGTAGACCAGGCTGGCCTTGAACTCAGAAATTCGCCTGCCTCTGCCTCCCAAGTGCTTGGAAGAAAGGCATGCACCATCACTGCCCAGCGAAAATTTTTTAAGATTACAATTGAGCTAAATATCCAAGATCAGACGGGCGTGGTGGTGTACACCTTTCATCCCAGCACTTGGGAAGCAGAGGCAGGCGGATTTCTGAGTTCCACTATACAGAGAAACCCTGTCTCGAAAAAACAAACAAACAAACAAACAAAAAAAAATCCAAGATCATGCCAGGAAAATATCTTTTTGTCACATGGAGCTTTTCCATCAAAATTAAATGTCTCAAACTGGGACTAATGATGAGGGTCTAAAAATCCCAGCAAAAGGAATGGTCATGTGTGTTCAAGACCTGCCTGGGTATACACAAGACCAGCTGGATCAATACTGTGAGATTGTCTCAATGAAAGGGCTGATTGGTAAATTAGAGACTTAGTATACATGAGGGCCTAGATTCAAACCCCAGTACCACTAACCACCCAACAATGGGTTTCCCCCAAGTCACTTTAAGCATAAGGCATAAGGGAATGGCTTTAAAAAAAATGTGTCAGTAATGTGATACAATGTGCATGCAGTTATTACTGATAATTGCTTTGCCAGGAAAGATTTAATATGAATCTAATCATGAAGAAGCAATTAGTCCTGACTATACCTGTGGTTAGAGTAATTACTAGGGGAGCCTAGTACGATCCCTTTTTTTTGTTTCTGACACTCTTAAATAAATCCAAATTTCTTTTTTTTTTTTTTTTTTTTTTTTAAAGATTTATTTATTTATTATATGTAAGTACACTGTAGCTGTCTTCAGACATTCCAGAAGAGGGCGCCAGATCTCGTTGCGGATGGTTGTGAGCCACCATGTGGTTGCTGGGATTTGAACTCTGGACCTTCGGAAGAGCAGTCGGGTGCTCTTACCCACTGAGCCATCTCACCAGCCCTAAATCCAAATTTCTGAAGGCAAATTAATAACTGATAATAGCCATCACACCATTCAAATAGCTTGTTTACCTCCTTTTGTGTAAAAACTACCATCACCATTATTGAGTCTTATTTGAAGTGGTAGGTTCTTGCCATATTCCTATGTAAAACTCAAAGCTGCACAGAAAACGTTTGTTACATGCCTATTTAAGTTATGTGTATGATGTGTGTGTGTGTGTGTGTGTGTGTGTGTGTGTGTGTATACACCCATAGAAGCCATGTTAATCCTTTGAAGCTAGAGTTACAATACAAGTAACTATAAAGTGCCCAGCATAGATGCTGAAACCAACTTGGGCCCTCTGGGAAAGCAGCAGGTCCTCTAACCATCCAACTATCTCCAGCTCACTTTTTTGTTTTTTTTTTTTTTTGTTTTTTGGTTTTTTTGAGACAGGGTTTCTCTGTGTAGCCCTTGCTGTCCTGGAACTCACTCTGTAGACCAGGCTGGCCTCAGACTCAGAAATCCACCTGCCTCTGCCTCCCAAGTGCTGGGATTAACGGCGTGTGCCACCACGCCCGGCTCACCAGCTCACATTCTTTTTTTTTTTTTTTTTTTTTTTTTTTTTTTTTTTTGGTTTTTCGAGACAGGGTTTCTCTTTATAGCTCTGGCTGTCCTGGAGCTCACTTTGTAGACCAGGCTGGCCTCGAACTCAGAAATCCGCCTGCCTCTGCCTCCCGAGTGCTGGGATTAAAGGCGTGCGCCACCACGCCCGGCCCAGCTCACATTCTTATATTTCCTTTATTTTGAGATGTTTCACTGTATCCTAGGTGTCTTGAACTTTTTAGCTCAGGCTATCCTGAAACTTGGCAGCAGCCTTCTCCACTTCTATGATAGCAGTGACCTGTCATAACCCAGCCCTCTAAAGTCTGGAATGATACATTTTTCCAGTTAGGATACTGGGGAGAAAGGGTGCAGGATATAGTGGCACATTGGCGAGGTGCTGTCTAGCATGCATGAAGGAAGCCCTGTGTTAGGTCAGGACTATAGTGACTCTCACCTGTAGTCCCAGAACTAAGGCAGGAATGTCAGAAGTTCAAAGACATTCTCAGCATGGTTATGGAATATATAATGCAGAGAAAAAATCTTAACACATTAAGAGTGGGCCAGTGAGCCAGGCGTGGTGGCGCACGCCTGTAATCCCAGCACTCGGGAGGCAGAGGCAGGCGGATTTCTGAGTTCGAGGCCAGCCTGGCCTACAAAGTGAGCTCCAGGACAGCCAGGGCTACACAGAGAAACCCTGTCTCGAAAAACCAAAAAAAAAAAAAAAGAGTGGGCCAGTGAGGTAGATTATCAGGTAAAAGTACCTGTCACCAAGGCCTAACAACCTGAGTTTGGTCCCCTACATCCACATGATAAAAGGGAAAAATCAGTGTGTGAGTTATTCAGGGTCTAGTGACTACACATGCACTTAATCCCAGCCTGGTCTACATATCAAGGTCCAGGACAGCAAGAACTATGGTTTTGGTTTGTTTGTTTGTTTTGACTTCTGTATATACACTATAGCACAGGAGAAATTTAAAAATAAAAACAGTATTAGTAATTGGGTAATGGGATGCACAGATTATTTACAGTAATAGATAGGGAATTGGAAATGAGAATGACACAGGTTTCCCTGTGTAGCCCTGGGTGTCTTGGAACTAACTGTAGGCTAGGATGGCGTCGAACTCCTGCCTCTGACTCCCATGCTGGTTTGCTCTATTATGCCCAGCGAAGTTTTATTTATTTATTTATTTATTTATTTATTTATTTATTTATTTATTTATTTTAACAATAACAACAACAACAAAAAGACGGAAAACACTCAACATGGAAGATCCCTGCAAGTCAGGTTCTGACTGTGGTCTCCTAGAGCTCATTCCATCCTGAGGAAAAGCCAGAGCTCTCCAAATGGCCCTCAAGCCTTTCCTTATTACTTTCTTCCTCCCTTATCTCTGACATCCTCTCCAGCAACCCTGCCCTTTGTTGTTTTTTTTTTTTTTTACTTTGAGCAAATCCTCCCAGTGGTTCTAGCCTTATCTTCGTTCCTGGAATGCCTTCTTGTAGATGTCCCTGGACTTGTTTTAAACTTACCTGCCTTGGAGATGGCTCCTGGGGTGAGTGTTTTAGTGCAAGCCTAGTGCCTGTGAGTGACTCTTTCCAGTGGATCCTGGGAGCCCAGTTGCACTGACACTTTTACACTTTTACTGCCTCGGGTTGTTGTGTGACACTTCCTCTGAAAGTAAAGATGAGAAGTGGTTTTTTTTTCTTTTTGGTTTTTCGAGACAGGGTTTCTCTGTATAGCCCTGGCTGTCCTGGAACTCACTTTGTAGACCAGGCTGGCCTCGAACTCAGAAATCCGCCTGCCTCTGCCTCCCGAGTGCTGGGATTAAAGGCGTGCGCCACCACGCCCAGCTGAGAAGTTTTATCCTGAGGTCCTAACCCTCTATCTTGTTTGTTTGAGATAAGGGGCATAATCAGGGAGAGTGACCTTGAAGTCCTCAGCTCCGTGGCCCACCCAGGTGCTACTTCACCGGAAGCTCTGTCATTTCCCCCATTGTGCTAAGGATGGAACCCACTACCTTGTGTATGCAAGGCAAGTTCTTAACTTGAGTCCGCCTCCTAGAACAGGGGTCTATCCTGTATTTGATGCTCAGTGCACGTGGGTTCATTTCCCAACCCTGAAAATCATGACAAATGCATGCTGTCTCCCCTCTTAAAACAGCGAAGAATAAAAATTGTAAATTACTTTGAGATCAGTATTTAAAGCTTCTTGGGGGGGGGGGCAGGAGAGATGGCTGGGGTTTAAAAGCACTGGCTGCTCTTTCAGAGTACCTGAGTTCGGTTCTCAGCAGCCACATGGCAGGTTATACCTGTCTGCAACTTCAGTTTCTGGGTGCTGTTATACAGGCATACATGCAGACAAAACACCAATGAACATATAACAGGTACCTGATGCCCCAAGTTTGGTCCCTGGGTCCTACATAGTAGTAGAAGGAGAAAACTTAATAACCATTAAGTTATACTCTTCACCTTCCCAATTCACTATGGCATGCACAGACAGGCACAATAAGTGGATATAGTTTAAGATCTCAAGCTTGGAATAGTGGTATACACCTGTAATTCCAGCTGTTAAAACTGGTGCAGGTGGATAGAAGCTTGAATCCAGCCTGGGCCACATGCATAGCTAGTGGGAAATTTTGTCTGATACTACAAATGCACATATTTAAGATTACATTCATTCAAGAATAAACATTTAAGTGTCACGAAAAACTCATGCTTTAGTGGCAGCTGGAAGAACAATCAAGTCGTTCTGGAAAGCACTGCAGGTTTTCCTTTCCCAGCCAAGTGAGTCAAGAATGCTAGTCTCTTGTCTTTGGGATTAATGTCTGTGTGACGTGGGGTCCTGAGACTGAGGCTTCAAGGGGAGAGGGAGGAAGATACCCATGTCTGCTGGGCTGTGAACCAGAGTCCTTGAAGCTGCTGCTGCTCCTGACCTGCTCGGTCTCTAGCAACAAGATCTTGAGGTTTGTGACCATTGACTGATCAAAGGCTGACACTTCGTGTGTGTTTGTTCATTGAATGCACAGACTATGTTCAATCCCCAAGGGCTCAGTGCAGCCAACTTGGTACATGTTCAGTTATTCCAGGAGTATCATGATTCATGACATGTAGACAGCAGGGAGAGGACATCATGGGCTATTATAGGACAGCCTTTCTGTCGTGGAATCTCTCCCAGACCTCTGTCCATTCTTCTTAGTCTTTGCTCTATGAATGGCCACAATCTTTTTTTTTTTTTAAAGATTTTTTTTATGTATATGAGTACACTATAGGTGTTCTGAATGATATCCTGGCTGGAAGTTCCACCATACCCCATATTTATGGTGATATGTTTTACTAGGACACTCTTGGCAAATTTCTGGACTTTGGCTTGGTGACACTGAAGAATAGAGTTTGCCATTAACCCCTGAAATAGTAAAACATGAGAATGTCAAAGCCCTTGCTGATCATACGGTCAGCCTCATCTAAAACAACAGCATCAGCTATGTAGGCTAACCAATTTCTTCTACAAAAAAAAAAAAAAAAAGGAAAAAAAATCACCAGGCGTGGTGGTGCACACCTTTAATCCCAGCACTGCACTCGGGAGGCAGAGGCAGGCGGATTTCTGAGTTCGAGACCAGCCTGGTCTACAAAGTGAATTCCAGGACAGCCAAAACTATACAGAGAAACCCTGTCTCAAAAAAAAAAAAAAAAAAATCCATAATGCTCCAGATAATGGCCACCACCATATGCATACAATGGTAGATGATCTCGTTTTCTCTTTGATGGACATGCCTCAGATTTCCTTTTACCTCACTCATGGTGATATTTCAGGATGCTAAGGGTCTGCTTGGCCAGTTCTCATGAGGGGCAGATGGTAAGTTCATAGGGCCTATCTTAGTATTCTGTAGCTGTGAAGACACACCCTGACCATTGTAACTCTTTTTTTTTTTTTTAAAGATGTATTTATTATATGTAAGTACACTGTAGCTGTCTTCAGACACTCCAGAAGGGGCAGTCAGATCTCATTACGGATGGTTGTGAGCCACCATGTGGTTGCTGGGATTTGAATCCCGGACCTTCGAAAGAGCAGTTGGGTGTACCCACCGAGCCATCTCACCAGCTCCCCCCCCCCCCATTGTAACTCTTATAAAGGAAAGCATTTATTGGGGCTTGCTTACAGTTTCAGATACTTTGAGAAATGCAGTCCATTTCCAGCATGGTGGCATGCAGGCAGACATGGTACTGGAGAAGAAGCTAAGGGTTCTACATCCAGATCCTAGGACAGAAGGAAGAGTGAGTGCCCCACTGAGACTGTCTTGGTCTCTTGCAACCTCAAAGCCCTGCCCCACCCCCAGTGACACTTTATCCAACAAGGCCACACACCTTAGTCCTTAGTAGTGTCACTAATAACTAAACCTTCAAATATGAGCTTATGGGGACCTTTCTTATTTAAGCCACCATAGAGCCCTTTAGGCCTTGAGAATGACAGTCATGTTTTCTGTTCCCGACCACACTGTGAAGGGCAGTGCAAACACCAGTGTCTAGCCTGAGCTCAGGAAAGCAGTGTCCGTTATGTCCTATACTAACAGGATGGTGGGGGTCCCATGGATTTTAGTGTGTGTTGGCGTTGGGAATGCCTTGTTGAGGCCTTAGAGGATGGCTGAAGGAAACTTCATTTACTTCTACATTCTTATTTGGAGATTGATACCATCTCTTTCTGTGAAAGGTGCTCTTCCAAACTTGGTCCTACTCAAAATATGGGTGTTACCCAAGTATGATGGTGCATGCCTTTAATCTCAGCACCTGGGAGGGAGCGACAAGTGGATCTATGAGTTTGAGACCAGCCTGAACTATAGAGAAAGTTGCAGGACATCCAGAGCAACACAGAGAAGCCCTGCATTGGGAATGAGTATGTATGTATGTATGTGTGTGTGAGGGTGTGGGGAGAGACAGGGAGGGAGGTATAGGTTAGCATATGTGATATCCTTGTGTTTCCTTCAAGGACATAAGGATGGACACTAAGCCACATTCTATGGAATCTTCTCTCCCCTCCATTTCTTTCTAGCAGAGTCTGCATGCTTCAGCTCCTGCCATCCGAGAAAGC
Source organism: Mus caroli (assembly GCF_978045245.1). Lineage (NCBI taxonomy): Eukaryota > Metazoa > Chordata > Mammalia > Rodentia > Muridae > Mus > Mus caroli. The sequence continues at coordinate 45,262,792 of NW_028227272.1, forward strand.
TGATGCCACTCTTGTCTCTTTAGTGCCTCTGTCCTGCTGCCTCCCTGCTCCCTCCACAGCACCCTTGTGTGTTGTTTCCTGCAGTACTGTCTGCTCTAAAGCAGTAGCCACCTGTAGCAGTTACTCTCCTGTTGCTGTGGTAAAACACCATGACAGGCATTACCTAGAGAAGAAAGGGTTTATTGGGGTTTATGGTTCCAGGGGGGATATGAGTCCATGACAGGCAGAACAGAATTAGTGTGTATCTTGGACTGCAAGGAGGAAGCAGAGAGGGGGAACTTTTAAGAGCTCAAACTTTGCCTCTCCCCCTGCCAGTGACACACTTCTTCCAGCAAAGGTACATCTTCTGAACCTACCCACATAGCAGTACCAACTCCAGACCAAGTATTTCAACATAGGAACCTACAATGGACATTGTCATACAAGCCACAGCAATGCTGCTGGAATGACACATAGGACGACATCCCATCCTAGCCTTCATTTTCAGAGAGGCTCTGTCAATACGTTGCCAGTGTCCACTTTCACTCGTGTCCCTATTCCTGAAATTTTTTGCAGCATTGACCTCCAAGATTGTCAGCTCTGACTCTGCCTGAATTCTGTTGATCTCCTTGATGCTCTTTGGCCCTGCAGCTCCCTTGCTGGTGCTGAAGCTGGCAGTGTATCTGAGGTTGTCCTTGCACATCTTCCTGTAAACCTTGGAAGACTTAGCCCAGCTTCATTCTGAGCCAGGCAAGCACTGGGAGGCTTAGCAACTTGGGATTTCACTTGTCTCAGGTTGTTCACACACCCCTCATCTAATGCACCTAGCATGCCCACCTTTGTAAGTATAAAAGAAAGATGAAATTTCAAGACCTGTAAGTCATATAAAGTACTCAGAAATTGCTGATTGTTTGTGAGCCTAGAGGCTGCCTGGGGCTGAGAATAAAGAAAAACAAACCTGGGTATACCCCATAGTTAAAATATTCCTGGGAACAGCTTGAGCATAAGATAAAGGGGAATGTGACTATTCGAACTGAGTCAACAACTCACAGAACTCTGACACCCTGCGCGTACATGTAATTTTTCTGCTGATGTTTGAATAAGCCAATAGTGTGTTGCTATGCTGAATTCCACACCCCTAAGCCCCTTACCCCAAAAAAACCCCTAGCTTTCGAGCCTCGTGGCTGAAATCCATTATCTCCTGTGTGGGATGCATGTCGGTCTGGAGCTCCGTAATTAAACGTCCTCATGTAATTACATCAAGAGATGATAGTCCTTCATGATTTTTTGGGTGCACACCGAATCGGGAATTGGGTGGGGGTTTCCCCACTAGGTCTGTCAAGTATGTATGTGCTCCCTGCAGCAAACAGTCGAACGGCTCCCTTGTAGACACTTCCAGTAACTAACTCCCCTTTCTCTGAGACTACTTAAATGTATTCTAGGACATACCTGGGTTTAGGAAAGGTAGTGTGCTAATCCAGCCTGAATCCATTTTGGGTGACTATGCAATAAGTAAGATTGTGTTATTTGATTGAACTTTTAGAAGAGAATCTAATTTCTCACCTTATGGCTATGCAAAATTGGGCTTGCATCCTGGGAAAGAATGTGCATTTGAGCAAAGGCATAACATAGTCCAGACCTGCCAGTCAAAATAAAGAAATTTACGTTGGAGAGATGGGTAAGAAGTTAAGAGCAGCCGGGTGTGGTGGCGCACGCCTTTAATCCCAGCACTTGAGAGGCAGAGGCAGGCGGATTTCTGAGTTCGAGGCCAGCCTGGTCTACAAAGTGAGTTCCAGGACAGCCGATGCTATACAGAGAAACCCTGTCTCAAAAAAACAAACAGACAAAAAAAGAGCACTAGCTGCTCTTCTAGAGAAGCAGGATTAGATTCTCAGTGCCTGCCTAGTGGCTCTCAACCCCCTGTAACTCCTGTTACAGGGGATCTGATACCCTCTTCTGACTTCCCCAGAACCAGACACATTTGTCATGCATAAGACACATGTAGTCAAACACATACAATAAGAAGTCCCCTAAATAAGTTAGAATATAAAAAAATAAACTTTATAAATAAAAAAAAAAAGAAGTCCCAAACAGTAACTCTTGCCTAATTCTTCAAACTCCTGTTGACTTGCACCATATCTGATTGTAACCATCACTCAGTTTTGAATAAAGTTTCCTTATTGTGCAGTCTGTGTGTTCTTCTTTGATTCCTTAATTAAGATTCCAAGAAACTGGAAATACCCTTTCTAGAACATCGGTAACAGTTTCCACGTGTGTGCATAACGGAGGACTCATCATGCTCCTCCCACACACACACTCTGAATTAGTAGCGACTGCAGGTGGTACAACTCTAATGGAGAAGTTTCAGGCTTCCTATGCTGATTGGAGGGGTCTACTGGGTGGCACCCACATGACCATATTACCTCAGCCACTATCTCTCCAGGTGCTTCTTGAAGAACCCATGAAGGAAGTGTACCTAAAGCCACGAAGATGCTAAGCCTTGAAAAACAGGAAAACATGTGGATTGCAAGGCAGCTGCCATCCTAGTGCCAGAAGCTTAGAGCTTGGTTCACAGCACCTATATAGAGGCCCACAACGATCCATAACTCTATTTCCAGAGAATCTACACCATCTTTTGACCTCTATGGCACCAAGCACACATGTGGTGCACACAGATACAAACAGGCAAAACAGACACACAAAATAATGAGATTAGGCTTTTAATTTAAAAAACAGAAAATTAGAACTGGGTGTGGTGGTGCACGCCTTTAATCCCCAGCACTTGGGAGGCAGGCAGGCTGATTTCTGAGTTCGAGGCCAGCCTGGTCTACAGAGTGAGTTCCAGGACAACCAAGGCTACACAAACCCTATCTCAAAAAAATTTTAAAAAATAAACTAAACAAACAAAAATCCCAGAAAATTAGAAAACAATTTTTTAGGATTTTTTTTACATGCATAAGTGTATTGCCTGCATGTCTGGCTGTGCACCATGTGTGTGAGTGCCCAAGATGAATAGAAGTTAACTTGGAAACTGATAAATGGTGGGGGTGGGGTTAAGTCTGACAGTAATCAACAATGAACTAGGCACCAGAGGCAGAAAGTTCAAACAAACAAAAAAGTGATTCTTAGCTGGGCCTTGTGGCCCAGGTCTATAATTTCAGCCACTCTGGAGGTAGGGGGAAAAAAAATCACGAGTTAAAACTTGCCTGGTTATAGTATATGTAATGTTATTTTATGTGACGTAATGACACTCTGGTGTGCAAGCACACAGGTACACATACATGCACACACACCCACACACATTTCTAAGTTCTCTTCAGGATGAGGTCCTGAATAACAGAAAATTCTGGGCTGGGAAAAGAGGAAAGCGGAGATACACCAAAGGACCTGCAGGCAGGAGTTAGGAGAACAATCCCCAACATAGCCGGAGGGCAACTAATCTATTAGTATAGTAATGGACCATCAATAATTTATCCCAAGAGCTGGGCGTGGTAGTGCACGCCGGTAATCCCAGTACTCAGGAGGCAGAGGCAGGGGGATTTCTGAGTTCGAGACCAGCCTGGTCTACAAAGTGAGTTCCAGGACAGCCAGAGCTATACAGAGAAACCCTGTCTCAAAAAAACAAAAACAAAAACAAAAAAAAACCAACAACAAAAAAGAATTTATCCCATTGGGCTAGTGAGATGGCTCAGAGGATAAGATCACAGACTGCTCTTCCGTAGGTCCTGAATTCAAATCCCAGCAATCACATGGTGGCTCACAACCACCCATAATGACATCTGATGTGACATACTCTTCTTGTCTGAAGACAGCTACAGTGTACTTATTTATTAAAGTAAATAAAAAATAATAATAATAAAAATAATTCATCCCATCAAAAAGTTTCTCCTGGCTCAGGACATAGCATTGAAGCAAGAATCCTAGGAGATGAGACAGAGTCAGTGCCAAGATGATCCTTAGCCACTGTGAAACCAATGCTGATCCAAATAGAAACACTCAAGTTCAAAGGCAAAGGAGGGATGAAGGAGTGATGAGGCTGAAGAAAACAGGCCTACAGGGATGGAGATGGTAAGTGAGGTGACATCTGTGAAGGGATTGTTCTTTGCACAGCATCATAGGATGAAGTGTTGAGAAGGTCTATCAGGAATGTGCTGGAAAGGGGCATAGCACAACTGAGACTGTTCTGTGACCACAGGTGAGGCAGTTATAGCATTAGACCATAATATCAGTTGGGGGTGGGTGGGTAACAGACCCTGAAATAATGCAACTAGGTTATGGCACTTAATTACTATAAGCCAGCAGGCTAGAACTTCCAAGAAGATTGACTGGCAGTTAGAGGGCCCTGACCTCAAGGACTATGAGGCTGGGATCCTTGTGGGCAAAGCAAACAGGCAGTCAAGAGGCTGTAGCCCCACATCAACAAGCAAAGAAGTCAAGGGGAAGAGGGATGTAGTGCAATGGTTAGAGTGCCCATCTAACATCCCTGAGACCCTGGGTTTGGTCCCTTTCGGTGCATAAACTGGATGTGGTGACACATACCTGTGATCCCAGCTCCTGAGAAGCAAAGGCAGAAGTGGAAGTTCACCCTTTGTCTCTGCTACATAGTAAGTCAATCTAAGCTCCCTGAGACTTTGTCTCAAAACAAAATAGAAACAACAAAAAGAACCAGTCAGAGGCTAGAGGAAACGGATATCTCCAAGGGCAGTCACCCAGACTAAAAGACAGGATCAAGTCAGCCAAGGCGGATCAATGCTTCAAGTCTAGACTGTGCTACATAGCGAGTTTCCACCTCATAAAAAACGTTTTGTAACACAAGATGAGGCAATACAAGAGCAAAGTGACTTCCAGCTGAGTCACTGAACCAGGGAAGCTGGCTTAGTTTTCCTGAGAGGAAGAGGTTTGGCCAGTCACAGTCCTTTGTTTGCAATAAGCATAGCCATTTATTTGAGCCAATCACAGTCTTGTCTCTTAGCAGCAATCCCAGTGATTGAAGCTTGTGTCTTGGACCAGTCATAACTTTACGTCTTAATGCCAGGCATCCATCTGCTAGGGTATCATCAGGTCAGTGCTTCTCCACTGGCCAGGCAGAAATGATTCCAGAGTCATCTAGAAACCATCAGACAGGACAAGTCTAGAACCAACTGTTTCCAGCTGGCTTTGATCCCAATACTCGGAAGGCAGAGGAAGGAAGATCTCTGTGAGTTCCAAGCCAGCCTTATCTGACCCTCAAAAAAAAAAAAAAAAAAAAAAAAATTTTTTTTTTTTCAAGCTTAGACTGCCAGCAGTCAGAAACCAGACAAACAGCAAACATTCTTCAGTTGTCTCAAGGTATGCATGGAATGTTCCTAAATGACTGGTGCTGGCCTAAGAGGAAACTATCTGTCTATCTGTCCTTTTGCCCAAGGCATCCAGACTTGTAAGGGAGAACCTAACAGCTGCTATTTGGGTACTCAAGTTACTCCCCCGAAAACCATCTTTGCCTATTAGAAAAATGGTTATCAGGAATGCTCACTAATGCAAATTTATTTTATTATTATTTTTAAAGATTTATTTATATATATGTAAGTACACTGTAGCTATCTTCAGACACACCAGAAGAGGGCATCAAATCTCATTACAGATAACTATGAGCCAACATGTGGTTGCTGGGATTTGAACTCTGGAAGAGCAGTCAGTGTTCTTAACCGCTGAGCCATCTCTCCAGCCCACTAATGCAAATTTAAAGAACTAATGATAAACACTAAAAATGGTGAAATTTAAGCAAATCTTAACAGTGCTTAACACCGTCAAGTGCTTTAGAAACAGTGGTGTGCACCATCTCTACCAGTGAACTATATCCCTAGCCTAATCTATGTGGTTGTTGTTACTTTGAAATAGGCTCTCCTGTTATATTTGGCCCAAGCTGATGTGGAACTTGGATTCATAGCTGAGTACGACTTTGAACTTCATACTTTGACCTGCCCAGCACTGAGATAGCAGGTGTCTGTCACTACAAGCTGCCCTCCAGCACACCTGCTTTGCAAGGTGATGGGGATTGAAGCCAGACCCTCATTCGTGCTAAGGCAAGCACCAGGTGAGCTACAGTGCCAGAACCAACCTAGGAATTCTTAACACCAAACTTCAGCTACTTCAAGGAGACATGAATTCATCTTTGTATTCTAGTCTGTTTAACAAACTGTTCTCTTTCATAGGAAACATCCTGAAGAAAAGCTCCAAATACAGAAAGGAAAAAAAGAGTGAATGGCTCATTTCCCTCCCTCCCTCCCTCCCTTCCTCCCTCCCTTCCTCCTTTTATCTTTTTCTTTTCTTTCTTTCTTTCTTTCTTTCTTTCTTTCTTTCTTTCTTTCTTTCTTTCTTTCTTTCTTTCTTTCTTCCTTCCTTCCTTCCTTCCTTCCTTCCATTTCTTCCTTCTATTTCTTCCTTCTTTCCTTCCTTCCTTCCTTCCTTCCTTCCTTCCTTTCTTTTCTTCCTTTCTTTCTGGTGCTGGGGATCCAACTTGGTGCCTTATGTATGCTAGGTGTGCATTGTAGAACATAACCAGGCCAAGAACTCAATGTATTATTTCTTTGAGACAGATCTCACTATGTCATCTTGGGTGACCTTATAGACCAGACTCTCCTCGAACTCTTAGAGATTCATCTGCCTCTGCCTCCAGAGTGCTGGGATTAAAGGTCTGTATCACCACTATATCCTGCTATATTCATTTTTAAATATCTATTTTTTATTTGTGTGTGTGTGTGTCTGTCTGTCTTTCTGTTGGTCTGTCTAAGCTGGCTCTCTTGGAGTCTAGAGGTGTTAGATCCTCAGGAGCTGGAGTCACACATAGATGATCATGACCCACACCCAACAAGATTGCTAGGAATCCAACTTTGGTATGCTCTCAACCACCAGGGCATCCCTATAGACCTCAGAAATCAAGTTTAAAAAATTATGTTTTTAGCCTAGCATGGTAGATTTTAATATAATAAAGATAGTCTTTAATCCTGCCCTTGGGATGCAGAGGATGGCAAGGGTACATAGAAAGACCCTGTTATATTTGGGGGAGAAAAAGTTATGTTTTTAGTTTGGTTGGTTGGTTTTGTTTGAAGCATCTCACTATGTAGACCAGGCTGGCTTTGAACTTAGAGAGACCCACCTGCATCTGCCTCCTGAGTGCTGGGATCAATGGTGTATGCCCCCACCACCTGACTCAGTTATGGTTAAGGGTTTTATTTTTTATTTAGACAGACTTGAATGTAGTAGTTGTCTACAGGTCTTCTTTATACCCCCTTAGTTGGTTAATTCTGCTCCCACCTTCTTCTCCATCCTTGCTTAGATCCCCTTGCAGCTAACACTGCTTCCCTTTACTTCCAGATCAAGGGTCTTATGCTGTGTCCTCTGCACCTTCAGACTTCTTGCCTCATCTCTCTCATATGAACCCATTGCCAAGTGCATGCTGGGAAAGCAGCCTACTAATAAGCCGCATCTCTAGCGGCCATTTTCACTTTTATTATATCATTGTTGCTGGGAACCAAACTCAAAACTTGGTGTGCACTTGGCAAACATTCTATCAGTCCTACATTCCCAACTCCAAATCTTACCCTTTTTGAGGGGTGGGAAAGGAGAACCAGAGGTGTTTAGGAGGGTTTCTCGTGTAACCCTGCCTGCTGTAAACTATACAAACCATTCTGGCCTTGAACTTGTTGCCACCTGTGTCTTCCTAGTGCTAGGATTAAAGACTTGAGCTGCCCCACCTAGTTTAAGTGGGCTCTTGTTATCTGGGAGTGGGTCTTACCTTTAATCCCAGCTGTACTGAGGAAGGCAGGCAGAACTGTGTGAATTTTAGGCTAGTTTGGTGTACATATCAAGTGCCAGGCCAGTCAGGGGTATACAGTGAGACCTGTTCCTCCCCAAAAGAAAGAAAGCTTTTTAAAATTTTTATTTATTTTTTATTTTTTTATTTTTCTGTTCTACTTAACCAGTCTTGACCGACAGTTGTGCATGAGATCGCTGTAGTCCCACATCTCGTCAATCATTTCTTTCTGTGTTTGCCCTTGTTCTTCTCCAAGTTGGCTGGCTTGCCTTTCCAGGAAAGTTTTGCTGCTGCTGCTGCTGCTGCTGCTGCTGCTAGTTTGTTTGTTTGTGTTTGTTTGTTTTTGTCCTTGTTCACTTTAGTCTGGTGATATTTACCTGGGGTGTTGGATTCCTTGGGACTTGACACCAGGTAAGTGCTGAGATTCGAACCCCAGTCTTTGACATGAGTACTCGTAACCACGGAGTCATCTCTCCAGCCTCTCAGCCAGGTACAACAACTAAGATCTCAGGGTGACCCACCTAGCAAACTGAGCAGACGGGGCTACATGAGGCTTGAAAGTAATGCTTGCTCTGTGTTTGTTTGTTTGCTTTTTTTGTGTTGTTGTTGCTGCTGCTGCTTTGGGTGTTTGTTTGTTTGTTTGTTTAGAAAGAACAAAATGATCCAAAAACAAGCAGAAGGAAATAAATGTAAGACTATGAAATTGAATAAATAAAGGAAAAAATTTTGTTAGGATTTTGTTTGTTTTTGAGACAAGGTCTCAGCTGTAGCCAACAGGATAACCCTGACTGGACCAGAACTTGGTGGGGTAGCCCAGAGAAGTTTCAAACTCAGGGATCTGCTGGCCTCTGCTTCCTGCCTGAATGCTAAAGCTAAGGACGTGTGACATCATGCCTGACTGGTTTATTATTATTTTTTAAACAAGAAGAAAAAGAAATTTTGAGTGTTTCCACTGCCCAGTCACATTAACCCAAGCATTTCGTACATTCCCTGGTTGTCTGTCCTGCCCTGTGTGTGCTGATGTAGTGCCCTAGAAGGGGATCATGCAGCTTTAATGTTATACACCTGGCTGAACTATTAATTTTGTGTGTCTCAGACAGGTCTCACTGTGCACTTTTGGCTGACCTGGTACTCTACATATAGACCAGGCTGCGGTCTGCCTTGGCTTTCCAACCATTGAGCTTAAACGTGTGTAACACCACACTTAGCTTTAGTGAAAAGGTTGTTTTTTATTTTGTTTTTTAAAAAGATCTATTTATGCTGGGCGGTGGTGGTGCACGCCTTTAGTTCCTACACTTGGGAGGTAGAGGCAGGCAGATTTCTGAGTTCAAGGCCAGCCTGGTTTACAGAGTGAGCGCCACGACAGCCAGGTCTTTACAGAGAAACCCTGTCTCGAAAAGCAAAACAACAAAAACAAAAATCTATTTATTTTCTGCATATGAGTCACCGTAGTGGTACTGATGGTTGTGAGCCTCCATGTGGTTTGCTGGGAATGAAGGTGTTACTTGATGCTCCAGTCTGCTCTGCTCACTAAAGATTTATTTATTACTATATCTAAGACATTGTAGCTGTCTTCCAATCTCATTGTGGTTGCTAGGATTTGAACTCAGGACCTTCTGAAGAGCAGTCAGTGCTCTTAACTGCTGAGCCATCTCTCCAGCACAGTTGTTTGTCTTTTAAATTCCAATTTAAACTTAATTTTACATATAGATGTCTTCCTGTATGTATGCACATATGTACCATCAGAAAGTCTCACTCAGAAAGAACTCTAGCATGCGAATGGGGCAGAGAGGCCCCTACAGGTGATCGGTGTACTTGGGAGGTTGAGGCAAAAGCACTGTCAAAAGGTCAAGGACAGCAGGGCGTGGTGGCGCACGCCTTTAGTCCCAGTACTCCAGAGGCAGAGGCAGGCGGATTTCTGAGTTTCAAGGCCAGCCTGGTCTACAAAGTGAGTTCCAGGACAGCCAGGGCTACACAGAGAAACCCTGTCCCGAAAAACCAAAAAAAAAAAAAAAAAAAGAAGAAGTTGAAGGACAACCTGGGCTTTGTCTCAAATACCACAAACCTTAGGCAACTAGGTCGCCTTTCTTAATCATCCAAAGCAGGAATATAGTCCCCACGTGGGAATGAAGAGTCCTTACCTGTCCTTAAGTCCCTGGACATTATTCAGTTTCTCTCCCACAAAGGAAGGAGCCAGGGTTATCTGCTATTATCGGCCTACCTCTAGAACCAGTGTTACTAGACTGTCAAGAAACACCCGAGGGAATCATGGAAATACAGATTCCTGGGACACACCCTCAAAGAAAGGATTCAGGAGATAGGTACAGCTTCGTAATTTAGATTTCCAGACAATTCCTCAATAAATTAAAGATTACTTTTTCTTTTTTTCTTTTCTCTTTTATTTTTTTAAAATTGTTGGCTCACTCCTTTTTTTTTTTTTTATTTTTTTGAGACAGGGTTTCTCTGTGTAGCCCTGGCTGTCCTGGAACTCACTCTGTAGACCAGGCTGGCTTTGAACTCAGAAATCTGCCTGCCTCTGCCTCCCGAGTGCTGGGATTAAAGGCGTGCGCCACCACACCCAGTCTTCTTTTTCTTTTCTTATTTTGGTTTTTCAAGACTGGATTTCTCTGTATAGCCTTGGCTGTCCTGAAACTCACTCTGTCCACCAGGCTGGCCTCAAACTCAGAAATCCACCTGCCTCTGCCTCCCAAATGCTGGGATTAAAGGTGTGTGCCACTGTTGCCCGGTCTGGCAAGATTACTTTTTTTTTTAGGCTGTCCTTTCTTTCTTTGTTTGTTTTTTTTTTTTTAATTTTATTTACTTATTTATTTATTTTTTAGACACTCTGTAACACAGAAGGAGTGGGAAAGTTTGTTTTTCACTTTTTCTAGGTCTCTTGTCTGTCTTGTCATGTCTTGTCCTGGGATTCAAAACGTCCAATTTGAAGGTTTAAAGTTTCCATCTTTCCTGGCTCAGCCTCCCAGGCACTGGGATCACTACCATGCGCCACCACCCTGAGGGAGGGTCCTTCTTTGTCGTCCAGTCAGAACTCTAGGTCATGACCCTCCTGCTGCTATTTCTGCATCCGGAGCACAGAGGTTATAGACATTTGCCAGGAGGACAAAGCTCAAGAGACTAAATTTTTTAATTTTTTTTTTTTTTATTTTTTTAAAGGAGGAGGTGCGGCCGGCTTTTGATTTACTTAAGAACTCAGCTTTTTGCTATCAATTATCTACTGAGACAGAGAACTGATAAAATCACTGTCAAAGAGAAGAGGGTGGAGAGAGGAGGAGGGGGAAGAGCTTAATTGGGCCACAGGAAGACAGGAAGCAGTCATTTACTTATAAAAGAAGTCGGCATCCATTCAGCGGCTGCCTTTGTCTTCTCACAAGCCTGCCTGAAAATGTCATACTACGGCCTGGAGACTTTCAACGAGGTAAGAGAATTAATTCTCTAAGAGAACTGGTTTTCTCTTGGGAGTTCTTTTTCATTTTGTCTAGGGCTCCTGTCTGGCTTCCGAGGAACTGCCTGGGTTTAAGGCCTCAATCTTGGAACCCTCTCTGCTTGATAACCCCCCCCCCCTCCACTTTTGACACTATGTATTTCCTGGGAGTAAAATGAAACTGTTTCCTTGCTAAAGGAGTAAATCCTCCCAGACAAGGAAGGCTGAAGGTAGGATTAAAATCTACCGAGAAGGTGAGCTAAAATTAAGTGGAAATTTTTGATAACTTACATTTAAAAAATAAAGTAGCCATTTTTCCCCCCTAAGGAGAAGTAACCAGTTCCCAATACCTCTAATGCCTAGTTGGTGGGTTTCCCCATCTCAGATTGGGTGATTCTGGGCCAGGTAAGGGCCACTAGCCTGTCAATATTGCTTTTAGGCCTCACCATGTTCGTTTCATTTGGTTTAGTTTGGTTTTTGTTCTTGTTTTTTGTGTTTTGTTCGTTTGTTTGTTTTGGCTTTTGTTGTTGTTATCGTTGTTTGTGGTTGTTTTTTGGTTTTTTTTTCGAGATTGGGTTTCTCTGGCTCTCCTGGAACTTGTTCCATAGACCAAGCTGGCCTAGATCTGCCTGCCTCTGCCTCCCAAGTGCTGCACGATTGAAGGCCTTTGTCATTAGTCCCCACCCCTAACCCCCAGCTCATTGTTTTTTATGGTAGCAGAAGTGGATTTGTGTCTGGGGGAACTTTGATAAGGCGCTATACAAATGGAAAAAGAAATCCTTATTTCAAGTTTGGAAGTATTGGTGTTGAGATTTCCATAGGAGAAGGAAGGGGAGGGGACCAAATCTTCAGGAACTTCCTCCAGGAGGTGTCACTCTCTAGTTGATTGATGCCTTGCTTTTCTGAGCATTTAGAAAGCCCTTCCACAGTGGCTTGGTAGTTCCCAGCCACCTGCTTCCTGAGGTTGTCTTCTGTATTTCAACACCAAGACTCTGATGGTAAATGAATTCAGCAGAAACCCGCCACTGCTTCTCTTTGCAGAACCAATCTGAGGAAAACTTGGATGAAGAAAGTGTGATTTTAACGCTGGTCCCCTTTAAGGAGGAGGAGACAATCACAGACTACCCTACGCAATCAAATGTGTCTTCTTCAACCTTAGACCACACACCACCAGGTATCTATCATCCAATGTCAGAATCCTGGCCAAAATAGTGTAGGTTTGAGATAGCTTTCTAAGTAAGACTCTGGAAAGCCAAGATAAAGTACAGTTGTTTTTTTTTTTTTTTTGTGGGGGAGGGTGTTATTATTTATTTGTTTGTTTGTTTGTTTGTTTGTTTTTTGAGACAGGGTTTCTCTGTATAGCCCTGGCTGTCCTGGAACTCACTTTGTAGACCAGGCTGGCCCCGAACTCAGAAATCCGCCTGCCTCTGTCTCCTGAGTGCTGGGATTAAAGGCATGCACCACCACTGCCCAGCCAAACTCTGTTCTTAAGGGCGGGTGCTGCCTCTCTTGTCTGGGTACACTATGATTTTGTTGTGATTGCCTGGCAAAGTACACAGTTTTGATACAAGGATCATTGCTGCTCTCTAGACCAGGCTAGCCTCCAACTCACAGAAATCCTCTACTCCCTCCGCCCACCAACACACCTCCAGTTTTACCTCCCTGGGGTTGGGGTTAAAGGTACACACTACCATATCAGGCAAGCTTCTTAAACCTCACTGAGATTTTCAAATTTCACTCATCTCAGTTGTTAAGCCCCGTGCACTGCTTTGTTTAAGGTGGGAATTGGGCAAGGTACCGGGAAGCTGTCACCCCACAGCTAGACAGAAGTTCAAAGACACTGATCCACAGTAGTGTGACTTTAAAAAAAAAAAAATGAGGTTAAAGGACAGGGGGTGGGGGCAGGACCTGTGCCTAGCATATAGGAAGGCTGAGCAACACCACTCTCTTTAAGAAAAGGTTAACAGGGTGGCTCAGTGCCTTTAATCCCAGCACTTGGGAGGCAGAGGCAGAGTATATTAAATATCTTGCTTACTGAAAGGACATGGTAGCAAAAGCCTGTAGTCCCAACACTTCGTGGGCTGAGGCAGGTAGGTGTTGCCATTATACTCTTTTGACATTATGGTCACATGACATGTTTTTGTGAAGCTGGGGATGAAATCTAGCCCCCTCCTGTAGTGGGCGTATCTCCAACTGAATGAAAATCAAGTCCCAGGTCTTCCTCAATTGCGTATGGAATGTCGTCAGTGGAGGCCATATGTCTTAAAACAAATGACCAAAATGAACACACCACCACAAAACCTGCCTATTAAAACCTGCCCTTAAAAAGTCTTGGTGCCAGCCGGGCGTGGTGGCGCACGCCTTTAATCCCAGCACTCGGGAGGCAGAGGCAGGTGGATTTCTGAGTTCGAGGCCAGCCTGGTCTACAAAGTGAGTTCCAGGACAGCCAGGGCTATACAGAAAAACCCTGTCTCGAAAAACCAAAAAAAAAAAAAAAGTCTTGGTGCTTCAAAGTAAGGTAGTACAAGCTAGCCTCAGAGCAGCTGGGGACTGGGGGTGCTATTTATAGAAAGTGACACATAGGTAGAGTTCTGGAGCAATGCTGATTTGGGGTGCATTTTAGAAGCGGTTCTTTTGATTCTGTAGAAACAACTGGGTGTGTGTGTGTGGGGGGGTACTTCAAAATCTAGACTTTGGCCATTTTTGAGTAATTTCCCCCCCTCAAGGCTGGGTTTTGCTGTTTAGTCCTGACTGTCGTGGAACTCTGTAGAACAGGCTGGCCTCGAACTCTGCCTTCAAAGTACTAGGATTAAAGTTGTGTTCCATCACATCTGGCTTGCTATTGGACTTTTTATTTAGCTGAGGATGGAGTGAACTCCTGGCCCTAGGCTGTAGGTGTTGTCATTACACTCTTTTGACATTATGGTCACATGACATTATGTTTTTGTGAAGCTGGGGGTGAAACCTAGCCCCTCCTGTAGTGGGCGTATCTCCAACTGAATGATATCGATAGCCCCTGCATCCAGACACAGGATCAGCCAAAAGTATTTGCTCCTGTAGTTGCTGAAGCCAATAAAACAAGCAAACAAACAGGCTAAATATCCTTAAACACGTCTTTAATCTCAGCTCTTGGGAAGCAGGCAGCTCTCTGAGTTTGAGGCCACCTTGGTTTACAAAGCAAGTTCCAGGACAGCCAGGGCTACACAGAAATCCTGTCTCCAAAACAAAAACAAAAACAATAAAAACCAGGAGAGGAGGAGGGGAGAGGAGAGCAGAGGAGGGGAGGGGAGGGGAGAGAGAGAGAGAGAGAGAGAATATTTCAGCTGTCTAGAATGCATATGGCAGATTCACAGCAAGCATATGATTAAAATAAGATAGAATCTTATTAGGATTTATTATGTAAATATGTATTACTGTCCCAGGTCTCCTATTTTAAGGGGTCTATGATCTCGGTCAAGTGAATTCCTCATTGTCATTTTCATAATTGGAGGAAAACAAAAAGAAGCTATCTTTTTTTTTTTTTTTTTTTTTTTTTTTTTTGGAGACAGGGTTTCTCTGTGTAGCCCTGGCTGTCCTGGAACTCACTCTGTACACCAGGCTGGCCTCAGAACTCAGAAATCCACCTGCCTCTGCCTCCCAAGTTCTGGGATTAAAGGTGTGCGCCACCACTGCCCAGCCCAAGAAGCTATCTTTATATACAAAGTGGTTTGTGAGAAGAATCTTAAAGCAGTCCCTGAACACTATTGCTTTCTCCCTGTTCGTTCTTCTCTCAGCCCGTTCTCTGGTGAGGCATGCGGGAATCAAACACCCAACCAGAACGATACCAAGCACCTGCCCTCCGCCCAGCCTGCCTCCTATCAGGGACGTGTCCAGGAACACTCTTCGGGAGTGGTGTCGGTATCATAACTTGAGTACCGATGGCAAGAAAGTTGAGGTCTATTTGAGACTTCGGAGACACTCATATTCTAAACAAGAATGTGTAAGTGACAGCTGTGGTGACGGGGTTGGGGGATGGGCTCTCCCTCTGGGGTTAGCTGTCTTACTGAAATTGTTCTAGGAAATCTCCCTTGAAGGCAGGGTTCCAGGCATACATCCAAATGAGTGCCTGGAGCTCAGAGATCCATCTACCTCTGCCTCCTGAGATTAAAGTTGTGTGCCAACACACATAGCAGGATGTCTGGAAAATGTCTTTTTTATTATTATTATTTTTTTTATTATATGTAAGTACACTATAGCTGTCTTCAGACACTCCGAAGAGGGAGTCAGATCTCGTTACGGATGGTTGTGAGCCACCATGTGGTTGCTGGGATTTGAACTCCGGACCTTCGGAAGAGCAGTCGGGTGCTCTTACCCACTGAGCCATCTCACCAGGCCTGGAAAAGGTCTCTTAAGTGTCTTAGGCTGGTCTTCTACCTCCCAAGTTCCTCAATTACAGGCATGAGCCATTGTCCCTAGTGGTAAGCTTCTGAGGCAGTCCCTTACTATGTGGTCCTCCTACCTCAGTCTCCCAGTCTAATAGCTGTGAGCTGCGATTACAGCCCTCATTACTCTGGCTCCACATGAATTATGATTCAAATGTAATCCAGTAAGATGATTTCATATTCAAACCTACCTGAACCCCCTGAGACAACACTAGTTCTTCATCTCTGGGGGTTTTGTTGCTTTCAAATCTGAGTATGACAGCTAAGCATGACACACACCCTGGGGTCCACGAACTGGGAATGTGGGGGCAGTAGTGTCTACAGCTCAAGGTTTTCCTCAGCTACACAGTAAGTTCTAGGTCAATGAGTGTCACCTCCAAACAATAAGAGGAGCTAGGTGGGTGACAAATTTCAGTCCCAGTACTTGGGAGAATGAGGCAGGAGAAGGGCAGGCAGCAAATCCAAGGTCATCCTAAGCTATAAAGTAAGATGGAAAATAAAACAAAACATGGGGCATAAAAAGGAACAAAAACAAAGGAGTGATTGTACTCTTAACAGTCTGGGTCTTGAACTAGTGATCTTATCTCTTTTTTTGTTTGTTTGTTTGTTTTTTGAGACAGGGTTTCTCTATATAGCTCTAGCTGTCCTGGAACTCACTCTGTAGGGTAGGCTGGCCTCGAACTCAGAAATCTACCTGCCTCTGCCTCCCAAGTGCTGGGATTAAATGCCTGTACCACCACGCCTGGGGCCAGTGATCTTATCTTGATCTTCAGTTTTTTGTGCAGTGTGTACATTACATACCTGTGTGCACAGGGAGGGCAGAAGGGAGGGAGGCTTTTCGTATCCTATCAGTATATCTACCCCTTTGTGGTGCTCAAGTTTTCTCAGCTATTCTGAAAGCCAGCTAGCACCAACAAAAACCTGTCTCCATCCCCCTTAGGAGCTATTGTTCTAGGCATTTGTTGGGGACACCCAGCCGATTACACACTGTTGCTGGAGTCAGTGATTCGTCCCCACTGAGCCATCTGTCCAGACCAATCTGTGCTTTTGCTTTTATCTGCCAAAATTCTCTCTCCTTAGAGAACCAACACTCTAGAAAGAAGTAGTGTTTCCAAAATTGCCACCCAGTGTGAACTTGTGAAATTTGCATACCGAGCCTGAGCACTTAGGCATACTGGTGAATTTCCTTTGCAGCATATTCCCAATACATCTCGTGAGGCCAGAATGAAGCAGGGTCCCAGGAAATCCAAGATAGTCTTCAGAGGAATCGGGCCTCCAAGCAGCTGCCGAAGGAGAAGGGAGGAGAGTGGTGTCCTGGAAATTCTAACTTCACCTAAGGAGTCCACATTTGCAGCCTGGGCAAGAATTGCCATGAGAGCAGCTCAGTCAATGTCTAAGAATCGATGTCCTCTTCCGTCTAATGTGGAGGCCTTTCTGCCACAAGCCACTGGTAAGACCTCCCTAAAGATGTGAATGCTATTCTTTCAGAAGCGTGGTTAACCTCAGCAGGAGACAGAAAGACATAAAGTAGCAGGGGGTTAAAGTCTGAAGACTAACCTGGTAGGGTGGTGCCTATGTAAAATTTCCGCACTTGGGAGGTGGAGGCTGGTGGGCCAGTAGTTCAGTGCCATCCTTCACTTTATGCTGAGGTCAAGGACACACCTGGGAAGTCAAAGACCACCTCACAAAATGTAGCGAACTTAGAACAGATTGCTTCTCAATCTTCCTGCTGTGACCCCTAACCACACAATTTTTGTTGTTGTTGTTGCTACTTTAAGAACTGTGATTTTGCTACTGTTATGAATTGTAATGTAAATATTGTTGGAGATAGAAGTTTATCACAGGGATCAAGACTGATCTAGGTGGAGAACCACTGATGTAGAGGATAAATTTGACTCATGTAAGGCTCCATTTTTAAGCTGGGCCTGGTGGCCTTGCAAAGACAGGTGGATCTCCGAGTTCAAGACCATCCTGGTCTACAGAGTGAGTTCCATCCAGGACAGCCATAGTTACACAGAAAAACCTTATCTCAAATAAGACAACAAAAATCTGGTTGGTCATAACTACACAAGTTCATTATGTTGTTGTCTTCTCTTCCACTAATCTCTAGGTTAGGACCGCAGCACCTTAGTCTAGCTCTGGAGGGTCTCTTGTAATCAGGTCCCTCTAGGATCACTCTTTCTATTCAAGATTACATTGGCTTTCCATGTTTTATGCTCCTGTGTTGATTATTATTATTTTGAAACTTTGGGAAGTATGTTGAACCTCTGGTTTGATTTTTTTGTTGTTGTTGTTGGTGGTGGTTTTTTCTTGTTTTTGTTTTGTTTTGTTTTTTGTTTTTTTTTCGAGACAGGGTTTCTCTGTGTAGCCCTGGCTGTCCTTGAACTCACTCTGTAGACCAGGCTGGCCGCCTGCCTCTGCCTCCCAAGTGCTGGGATTAAAGGTGTGTACCACCATTCCTGGCTCTGGTTTGCTTTTGAGAAGAGAACTATATATACAATATTGATTCTTCTGGTCTAAGACCATGGTGGGGGTCACATCATTATTTCACTTCCTTGGTTCCTTTTATTCCAAAGTATGTATGCATGTATGCATTGGGGCAATTGTATATGAAAAATTCCCCCTTGATTTAGCAGTCATGGCTCTTTTAGTGAGATCAGTACAAAGTAGTGTACTACAGACAAGTGGACTATGAGTCAGAATACCTGTGTCAGCTCATTGGAGAAAATGGTATTGAATACTATAAATACTGGCTACCTCTACTGTTACAGGGAAAACAAAGGTTTGTGGGGCTTGGCTCAGTGGTAAAGTCTTGCTTAGCATTTGTGAGGTCCTAGATTTAATCTCCAGTATTGGGAAAAGAAAGACAAGTAGAATATCAGTATTAACAATAAGTATATTAATATGTAAACCATTTAGCAAGGTCTTGAACACAAAGTGAGCATTCTGCAAAGCGACTAAGGTTCTTGTGGTCAGAAACAGTCATCTGACTGGTTTTCCATGCATTGTTCTTTATTTACTTTGTTCTAATACTTAGTTTTTTCAGTGCGAATTGTATAAAGGGTTTTTGACAGCTTATGAGCCAGCAGGAAATGCATTGGACTTTTAGTAAAGAGGCACTGACTGAGAGGTGGTGGAGAGTTGTCTTGATTTTCTTTTTTTTTTTTTTTGGTTTTTCGAGACAGTGTTTCTCTTTATAGCTCTGGCTGTCCTGGAGCTCACTTTGTAGACCAGGCTGGCCTCGAACTCAGAAATCCGCCTGCCTCTGCCTCCCGAGTGCTGGGATTAAAGGTGTGCGCCACCACGCCCGGCTTTGATTTTCTTGTTGTTGCTTTTCTTTCTACCTCTCAGGATCCAGATGGTGTGTTGTCCATGGTAGGCAGCTCCCTGCAGATAAGAAAGGCTGGGTTCGCCTGCAATTTCTTGCTGGACAGACCTGGGTTCCAGACACTCCCCAAAGGATGAATTTTCTCTTCCTGTTACCGGCCTGTATTATCCCAGAACCAGGAGTGGAAGATAATCTGCTATGTCCTGAATGTGTTCACAGGTAATCCCTTAGTACCTCTCTTGGCATGGGAAACTGAAAAAGGAAGATGTCTAGATGAATTTTTCTGACTAACTGAACAGAAGCCAGAGAGCAAACACTCTATTTTTCTAATTCCCCATATTGATCAGGTGAAAATAGGAAACAGCTTAGAACTGCATAAGGGCGACTTATTCTCATAAGTCTGAATAATGTGCCTGAGAAGTGTGGAACCCAGTCTAAAACCAAGACTGTTAAAAGGGGCCTGCAAGGTAGTTCAGTGAGCATAGTGCTTGCCTCCCTTGAATAAAATCCTAGATTTGATCCCCAACACAGTATAGAGCCAGAGGTAGAAGCCAGCCTAGGCTATGTGAGACCAAGCCCCAAGGAAAGTGTACCTTGGCCTTATAGATAGTGCTTTTGATTTGAGTTATATTTATTTATTTGTTGGTTTAGATCACTGATGTTTGAGGACCCAGGCATGTCACAGTACACGTGATCACAATAAAAAACCAGGTCCTTATGGTCCCAGCTGCCAGCCCTGAATTAAATTTCAGAACTCAGCATCTATGCATGAGTACAAAAACAACCTTCTGCTCATTGAGAATATTCGGGCACATAGAACATGTGAACAACCCCCCCCCCAAAAAAACAACAACAACAACAAAAAACCCAACAAAACAAAACAAACAAAAAACAAAAGGTCGGGCATGGTGGTGCACACCTTTAATCCCAGCACTTGGGAGGCAGAGGCAGGCAGATTTCTGAGTTCGAGGCCAGCCTGGTCTACAGAGTGAGTTCCAGGACAGCTAGGGCTATGTAGAGAAACTCTGTCTCAAAAAACCAAAACCAACCAAACAAAAAACAAAAGAACATGTGAACTCTGAGCAGCCTTGACTGTAGCTCTTCATTCATCAATCCCAGCATTCAGGCAGTCATCTCAGGGGCTCCAGAAATGGAAAAGGCTCCCTTATTTATTGTATGTGCTCATTTTGTTTGGGTTTTGAGTCAAAAAGTCTAGGCTGGCTTCAAAGTCTATAGAGATCCACCTACCTGCCTTTGTTAGTGCTGGGATTAAAGATGTGCCCCACCACCCCCAGCTTTTATCTCTGTTAAGGGAAAACTCTGGCTTCTCCCCCTTGCAACTTTTAAAAGTTTTTCTTTAACATTTGTCTTACAGCAACAAGAAGATCCTAAGAAACTTGCAAATTAGAAGCCGTGCAAAGAAAAATGCCCTACCCCCAAATATGCCGCCTTAGACAAGATTTTACTCTGATCTAAAGGGAATGGAAGAATATTCTGTGATCCCTATAATGGCTAAAAACAAACAAACAAAACAAACATAAACCTGGCTGTCAGTCATCAGAAGCCCCTCCTCCTGTCTCCCAGCAGAGTGGAGACTCTGCTGACAAATCAGCATCCATCTCTCTAACAACAGCCCGCTGCATCTTAACATCTCTGACTGACAGCTCCCTTATGGCCTTGTGCTGGATTTGCATCACTCTAACAACAGCCCGCTGCATCTCAGCATCTCTGATAGCTCCTCATGGCCTTGTGCTGGATTGGCTAAATGCTTAGCTATCTGAGAAATGATTTGGTTTTACTGGGTTTGTTTTGCTGTACTTTTTTTATATAGATTTTTTTTGGGGGGGGGATGGGGAGCAGTTTCAAATTAACAAAGCAGAATGTACTTTTTTAAAAAAAATATATATATTTTTTTTTGAGTGGCTTTATCATGTAGCAACTCCAGTGGACCTGGAAATTCTAGGTAGACCAGACACATATTGGGATTTACATGCCTGTGCAATACCGCCTAGCCCGTACTGATATATGTTTGACTAGTATAGATCTGGGTGTTGACAAGTGTTTATAGAGTGCCATACATTTGAAATCATATAGTATGCTACCGTTCAGATTGGCTTTTACCTAGCAATATGCATGTGAGAAATATCCATGTCCTCGATTGATTTTTCTTAATGCTGAGATTCCATTGTCTAAGATGTGCCTTATGAATTGATGCTATTACATGTGGATATCTGGTTGGTTTTTATATATCCAAGACAGGGTCTTTTGCAGCACAGGCTGGTCTTGAGTATTTTAATTTTTTAAAAATGTTATTACTTGACATTTCCCACTCTGATCACACCCACCATCCCTGACTTCTCTTATTGTGCCTGTAGCCCCACCAACTTGGCCTTCGGGGTCACTCACACAGACATGAATACAGTGTATTTACCAGTGTACAGGCAGCTCGCCAGCAGCTGAACTGACTGCTGATGGCTCTCCGTGCTCCAACAGTCATCAACTGGCAACAGTAGCTCCCCAGGAAGAGCATAGCTCCCACAGACTCCTCATCTCTCCTTGACTGCATGTTTATGGGCTTGGTTGATCCTTGGGCCTTCATTTCCTAAGTGCTGAAGTGTACCACAGCCTACAATGCTGTACATTCAACACAGAGCTGTAGGCATACTAGCAGGTCACATACTTTACAAAGCTACATTCCCAGCTGTAAACTGATGGTAAGGATAGAGACTCTGTGGAGCCCAGGCTGGTCCCCCAAATTCACAAACATGCCTCTGTCTGTTCAGTTCGCACACAGGTTTGAGACGGATGCGTCTTGGGCTTGTCTTTAGGATGTGTAACCTAGGTCAATGCCAAATCCTTGATCTTGCCCCTGCTTCTCGGATCACCAGATTTAAAGGTGTGCCACTACACCCAGACTGCTGGAGTGCATCAGTGATATATTGTTAGGATTAAACCAAGTCTTCCTTAGCTCTGAGTGGCTTCAAACTTTCCTTGTAGCTGAGGATAACTTGGAACTTCTGAGCCCCCTTCCTACTAACCTAGTGCTGGCATGGGTAGTATGTACCACCATTTCGCCTTTTATGGAATGACCCTAAGGTTTTTTATAGCGACTCCAGCACTTGATATATTGGGCTATATCCCCAGCCTAGCATCTTCCATTCTGTTTTTGAGCTGACCCAAGTTGAGCTCGGATTTCTGCTGTAGTCCAGGCAGAAATCCGAGCTCAACTTGGATTCTACCATTCTACCTCAACCCCCTCTGTGCTCTCATACAGAGTAACATGCACTGAGAACACAGGGGTGCTCTGAAGCCAGAGGGTAATGGGAGCACAAGGCCAGCCTTATGTATGGCAAGTGGCAAACTGAGGCCAGATTAGACTACATAGCCATTTTAGGGTTTTGTGGCTAGACTGCCTCAACAAAAAGAATGGAGAGAGGAACCAAAGAAAGAAAGGAGGAGGGGGAACTTTTGGGATAGCATTGGAAATGTAGATGAAGAAAATACCTAATAAAAAAAGAAGAGGAGGAAGAATCATTTTTGGGGCTGGAGAGATGGCTCACAGGTTAGTTAAAAGCACTGGCTGTGAGCCGGGCATGGTGGCACACGCCTTTAATCCCAGCACTCGGTAGGTAGAGGCAGGCAGATTTCTGAGTTTGAGGCCAGCCTGGTCTACAGAGTGAGTTCCAGGACAGCCAAGGCTACACAGAGAAACCCTGTCTCAAAAAACCAAAAAAAGTCATTTTGACATTTAAGGAGGTAGGAGGTCATAGTTATTTAAGGTTCAGTCTGCCTCTTAGTTTAGAATTGCAGCCCAGACACCTGCCTCCCTTTCCATGCAAATTGAAACACTGTTAATTGTTAACCTTTGCGGATCTTTCAGTACATTTTTAATCGATTCTTCTTCCCTCAATCTTGCCTTGATTCTTGCCAACATCCTCCCTCCCTCTCTCTAAATCAGGAACCTGTGACAGCATTGGCTATACCAGATAATCTTTTTGTTTCATGGGACACAGAGGCAGGTAGACATCTTTGTGAGTTCCAGGTTAGCCAGAGATACAAGGTGAAGACCTGTCTCCAAAGGAAAAAAGGCGAGGATACAGAAGCATGTGGTTATTATTTATGTATGTGTTTGCCTACATGTATGTGGAAGTACCACAGAGGCCAGAGAAAGTGTCAGAGCCCCTGAAGCTGGAGTTGTAAGTGGCTGAGAGGTGCTTAATGTGGGGGCAGGCAACCAAAACTTGGTTCCTCTTTAAGACCCACAGGAAACTGTTTAGCAGCCTGGGAATCCTGTATGTTTCATGCTATGCAAACACCTTTTTTTGCTGTTGTTGTTTGTTTTCAAGACAGGGTTTCTCTGTATAGCCCTGGCTGTCCTGGAACTCACTCTGTAGACCAGGCTGGCCTCAAACTCAGAAATCTGCCTGCCTCTGCCTTCGGAGTGCTGGGATTAAAGGCGTGCGCCGCCGCCACCGCCACCACCCAGCGCAAACACCTTTTTAAATAATGTACTTTGAAAGCCTTTTGTACTTTAACAGCCTAGGACCCTCGCCCGGACATAACCTTTCTGAATAATGTACCTAGCAATATGTTAGCAGTCTAGAAGCCCCCACTTCCTTTCAGGCGGTTGCACACAAAGGTGTGTGAGGATAAGAGGGCCAACAAGAGAGTAGGTTTTCTCCTTCCACCATGTGAGAACTGGGGATCAAGTTTACCTGCCATCCTTGGAGGAAAATGCCTCTACCCACTGAGGCATCTCACAGGCCCCATTTTTTTTTTATAAGCATAATGTTTCATTGTGTATATATATATCATTTCGTTTATCTGTTGGACCCCTGGGCAGTTTCCATCTTCTAGCTATTGTGATTAATGTAGTAAACACGGATGTGCACTGGTCTCTGGTTTATAGACATAAAGTACTCAAGAAGCGGGATACCTGGGTCATCTGGTTTTGTAGTTTGAGGAACCCCATGCCGACTTTCACAGTGATAGGCTTATGTCCCCAGCAGCAGTATACAAAGGTTCCCTTCCCCCTCAACCCTCCCAAGCATTTGTTGTCGTGTTTCTTCTGGCTGGTCGGTCGCCATTCCAACTGTGATGAGCTGCAATCTCAGTTTGGTCTAATTTACATTTGCCAACTGGCAGAAGATGGTGAAGTCTGTTTCAAGGATTTATTGAGACATGATTGTAAGGCCCTTTGTTGTAATCTAACTTTGCATTAGAAATATCACTTGTCTTTTCAATGGTGTATTTCATCAAGATGGTGATTATACTGGTGTATTTTGTGGACCCAACCAGGGTGTTAATATCTGTAATTCATGTTCCATGGAGAATTCTACAAAAGAAGTCTATGGGGGCAATTATCCCTTCACTGATAATTTTGATAATGTAGCTAAGAAATTAGAGTTTTCTTACCCTAATCCACATGGCCCTTGGTTCCCTCAGCTATTTCCTGTCTCAACTCCTATTTTCTCCAAGTGCTCATTTAAAGGATAATTCCATATCCTGCTGGGCATGGTGGTTAATGCCTGTCATTTTAGCACTCGGGAGGTGAGGCAGGAGGCTTACTGTGTGT
The DNA here is from genome assembly GCF_978045245.1 of Mus caroli. Taxonomy (NCBI): domain Eukaryota; kingdom Metazoa; phylum Chordata; class Mammalia; order Rodentia; family Muridae; genus Mus; species Mus caroli. The sequence goes on from NW_028227272.1 coordinate 45,287,329, forward strand.
TTGATGCCAGTTTGGGATACAGTGAGGTTACTACACTCCCCTCCCACCCCCAAATGATAATAATTCTATTTCAGGAATCCTCTCTATTGGGTAAATAGCTTCTTTTGCCAGGTTGCTTATTAAATATAGTTTAATGTAGGCTTAATCATGAAGGCTAAGTAAGAGAGAGATTAACATGAATAGAAGACATACCTGAGGACATGGGGTGGATGTCTCTGATAGGAGTTTCATAAATTACTCCTGATCCTCCTGCCTCCACTTCCTGAGCACTAGCATCGCAGGTGTGAGCCATTACGCCTCGTTTCTGTGGTGCTAGAGGTCCCACCGTGGCTTTGTGCCTAGTGGCCAAGTGCCCTCACAGCTGAACTACAAGGAATTAAACACACGGATTCCTATGCTTATTTAATTTCAGAAGTTGACTCTAGTTTGATTTGGTGAAAAAAATCCCTTTAATCCTTGCACTCAGGGGGTTGGAATAGGAGAATCAGGAGGTCAAAGTTGACTACACAGAAAATTTCAGACCCTCCCTTTAAAAACAAAACAAAACAAGAGGCAGAAAGAAAGAAGAAAAGCACTGTCAGATGGTCTATAGCAATAGTGTACATTTGCAATCCCAACATTTGGGAAGCAGGCAGGAGAATAGCAATGAGTTCAAGGCCAAACTGAGCAATATATTGAGACCTTCTCTCAAAAATGGAAACAGCCTGGTGGTAGTGACATATGCCTTTCATCTCAGTGCTCAGGAGGCAGAGGCAGACAGATCTCTGTGAGTTCAAGGCCAGCCTGGTCTACAGAGTGAGTTCCAGGACACGTGAAACCCTGTCCCAAACAAACAAAAACCAAGTTGACTCAAGTAAAGCCTAGGATTCAGTTCTTACAATCCCATTTCATTCCTTTGGTACTGTGGAGTTGGCAAAGATGTGCTTCCAAGAAGGCTAGGTACCAATTTTTACGACTGAACTGAGTGGTGATGGTACATGCCTTTAATCCCAGTCCTTGGGAGACAGAGGCAGGCAGATCTTTGAGTTCAAGACCAGACTGGTCTACAAATTGAGTTCCAGGAAAACAGAGAAGAAAAAAAAAATCATGTTACTAATCTTACTTTTTAGCCATTTTTCCTTTTACTGTAAATAGACTTTTTCTCACATTATATATCCTGATTATGGTTTCCCTTCTCTCTATACCTCCCAGTCCTCTCCACATAATATTTTTTAATAAGCTAGCCATTTGGCTATTTTTTGTTTTTGTTTGTTTGTTTGTTTGTTTGTTTCGAACAGGGTTTCTCTGTGTAGCCCAGACTGTCCTGGAACTCACTCTGTAAACCAGGCTGGCCTCGAACTCAGAAATCCACCTGCCTCTGCTTCCCAAGTGCTGGGATTAAAGGCATGCACCACCACCGCCCGGCGTCTGTGCTCTTAGGCACTGAGCCATCTCTCAGCTATATTCTTTCTTTTTTAAGATGCTATCTCTTTCTATGTAGCCGTGTTTGAACTAAAATTTGCTGTGAAGACCAGACTGGCTTTGAATTTGAAGCAATGCTGCTTATACCTCTCTGTTTTGCTATAGTTATTGTTTGTTTGCTTGTTAGACACAGGACCTCTACCTAGCACTGGCTGTCCTGAAACACACTATGTAGATTAGACTGGCCTTGAACTCAGAGATCCACCTTTGGAGTGCTAGGGTTAAAGGCTCATGCCAGAGCATTCAGCCATTTGCTTTTTGTTGCTACAGGGTCTTCTGTAGCCCAGTGTAGCCTGGAACTCATTAAGCAGCAGAATTGGACCTTGGAATTCTGATTTCCTGCTTCCAGCTTCCAAGTGTTATGGGAATAAATGCCAGAGACGAGCACACACTTATGTAACACCTCAGTTTAGGAAACCACATCATGGCTCTCACTTTTTTTAGTGTCGTTGATATCCCATCATCTTCAAGGCCAACAGATTTTACCAACCTTCCTAGACAGCTGTAATCTGTTACATGTTTTAAAACTCACCCTCACTTTCGGTTTCACGCTGGGTTGGTACAGAGGGAGACCTTACCCTTTGCAGAGATGAAGCAGAGGGTGGGATGGGGAGGGTGTACATGTGTTGGAAGACTGGGAGGAGAGGTGGTTGCTTCAATTCAGATGTAAAGTGAATAAATAAATAAGAGAGAGAGAGAGAGAGAGAGAGAGAGAGAGAGAGAGAGAGAGAGAGAGAGAGAGAGAAACCTCTCCCTCATTACCTGAGCCCTTTGCCCTTTGAGAATGTTAATTGTTTTAAGGTGTGTTAAATCTAATAATATCTAATCTCTTTCAGGTGCTGTACTGACATTTGTAGTAGGTGTCATCTAAGAATACAGCTAAAAGGCTGGAGAGATGGCTCAGCGGCTAAGAGCACTGATAGCTCTGATTGCTCTTCCCATAGGCCCTGAGTTCAAATCCCAGCAACCACGTGGTGGCTCACAACCATCTGTAATGAGATCAGACTACCTTTTCTCAAGTATTTAAATAATGAATTGTCTGGTAGATTAGTCCCAACTCCCAAACTTAAGCCTGTAACCCACTTTTTTCAGGGGGCAAGAGAGAGAGAGAGAGAGAGAGAGAGAGACAGAGAGAGAGAGAGAGAGAGAGAGAGAAGAGGTGAAGATAGAGTTTCTCTATGTAGCCCTGGCTATCATGGAACTCACATTGTAGATTAGGCTGGCCTCGAACTCAGAGATCCACCTGCCTCTGCTTCCCAAGTGCTGGGATTAAAGGCTTATACCACCACACCTGGCCTGACCTACTTTCTAGTATGTGCCTAGTTATTATAATACTTTCTTTTTCTATACTTTTATATTTTTCTTTCCTTTCTTTTGGGGAAAAATGTTATCTTGCCTGTTTGTTTTGTTTTGAAACCGGGTCTCACTATTCAGCTATAGCTAGCTTGAAACTGACTATGTAGATCAAGCTAGCATTAAGCACTCATAAGCACTGGGACTGCAGAGGTACGCCACTATACCTAGCACATTTCTCCTATAAAGATACACTTTTGCCTGCATTCTTTTCTTGTTTTTAAAGATTTATTTTATTATATGTAAGTACACTCTAGCTGTCTTCAGACACTCCAGAAAAAGGAGACAATTCATTATTTAAATACTTGAGGGGGAAATCTTCATGTAGAACAAAAAAGTAAATACTTTCTGAATGGGTCTCTCTCTCTCTCTCTCTCTCTCTCTCTCAAACACACACACCCACACAGAGAGAGAGAGAGAGAGAGAGAGGAGAGAGAGGCCTGTTAGCTTCGAAATGGACTCTTGGAAGGATTAATCACCAATGATAAATGTTCACTGTCCCCCAAGAGCCAGATTCGTTGTGCTATTTTGAGCAAATCGTATTCGTCAGTGTCGACCCATAATAGCACCCATCTGTTATGCTGTTTGAGATCTGCCCATGAGGTCAGCCTAATGACCTGCTTGGCTCCAAATGACCACAGGACTAACAGACCTGCGGCTCTCCCCAAACCATCTTCTTTGACCACTGCTGCTAAAGCCCAGCCAAGCCTCACTTCTTCACCCTAACATAAACAAGAAACGGGGGGGGGGGTGTTTCCCCTTTCCCAAGTCTGCTTACCAACACCACAGGAGAGAAAAAAGCATAGACTTTTGGTGTCATCGATTACTGGACACAAATAGGGTATGGACTTTGAAAACCCATTGTTTGCATCCTTAGCAACACAAAGATACACAGGGGCAGGATCTCATCTTTAAAAAGCTTCCTTCATGGTTACTCTTGACAGTAGAAATGTCCTGAAAACTTTACTGAGTGACTTACCAAGTCATGTTCACTTTGCTGTCTCAGAACCTAGGAAAGGTTAACGGTCATACAATAGGTGACAATGCTGTGTATTGAGAAAAAGAAATTAGGCAACTTGGGAGGTTGAGATGGACCAGTGTGTAAAGGTGCCAAGACTATGGTAACCTGAGCTGGATCCCCAAGAGTCATATGGTCAAAGGAGAGAATTCACTCCCTCAAGTTTTCCTCTGATTTTCATACCCACTTGGAGGAATGTGCACTCTCCCAATAAATAAATGTACTAATACTAAAAATAAAACAAATTAAGCAGTAAGTTATATACTGAAGATTTATGACAAAAACATTGTTTGAGGCATTTACAACCATTTTTATGCTTATATATAAATAACAGATAGTAGAATTTGTTTTGTTTTCTTTTTTTAAGATTTATTTATTTATTTTATGTATATGAGAACAGATGGTTGTGAGCCTTCATGTGGTTGTTGGGAATTGAATTTTAGGACCTCTGCTTGCTCTGGTCAACCCCGCCCACTCTGGTCACCCCACCCCCAGTCCCTGCTCACTCTGTCCCAAAGATTTATTGATTATTACATCTAAATACCCTGTAGCTGTCTTCAGACACACCAGAAGAAGGCGTCAGATCTCATTACGGATGGTTGTGAGCCACCATGTGGTTGCTGGGATTTGAACTCAGGACCTTCAGAAGAGCAGTCAGTGCTCTTAACTGCTGAGCCATCTCTCCAGCAGCTAGAATTTGTTTTCTTAAGATAATAGTTCAAGTGTTGCAGGATATCTTCTAATGACTGATCCTACCAACTCTAACTCCCAAATGTTAGCATTAGTACAGTGTAACTCCTCCACATCCAGTTTGCTGTTGTTGTTTGGGCTCCAGGGGTCAAACTTGAGTTTGTATGACAAGGACTCTTACCCAGTAAGCGTCTCCTCAGCTCCAATTTTTCCTACTTAAACATTTAATTTGGAATCCAGAGAGACATCTCAGTGATTAAGAATGCTGGGATCAGTGATTAAGAGCACTGGTTACCTTTACAGAGGACTCATGATGGATTCCCATGGCAGGTGAAAAATTTCCACAACTCTTGTGCCAGAGGCTCTGAGACCCTCTGCTGGCCTCTACATGCACTGCATGAACATAATAGTTTTGTAGGGGCAAAACTCCTATAAACACAAAATGCATACATCTTTAAAATCAATTAACGAATGAATTTGGTTTTTAGTGTGCAAAACAATGGATTTCCTTATGACATTTTAACTTTTGTATATCATTGTGATGGTTAGTATATGCTTGGCCCTATGAGTGGCACTATTAGAAGTCTATTGTGAGGCTATGCTGGTGTCTGGCAAACACAGAAGTGGATGCTGACAATCAGCTATTGGATGGAACACAGGGCCCCCAATGGAGGAGCTAGAGAAAGTACCCAAGGAGCTAAAGGGGTCTGCAACCCTATTGGAGGAACAACAATATGAACTAACCTGTACCTCCAGAGCTCCTGTCTCTAGCTGCATATGTAGCAGAAGATGGCCTAGTCGGCCATCACAGGGAAGAGAGGCCCCTTGGTCTTGCAAACTTTATATGCCTCAGTACAGGGGAACACCAGGGCCAAGAAGTGGGAGTGGGTTGGTAGGGGAGTGGGGGGTGGGGTATGGGGAACATTTGGGATAGCATTTGAAATGTAAATGAAGAAAATACCTAAATTTTTTTTTCTCCTTTAAAAAAAAAAGAAAAAAGAAAGAAAGTATGGTCCTGTTGGAGCAGGTGTGTCACTGAGCCTTTGGGCTTAAGTCCCTCATACTAGCTGGAAGCCAGTGTTCTGTCAGCAGCCTTCAGATGAAGATGTAGAACTCTCAGGTCTTCCTGCACCATGCCTGCCTGGATATCCATGCTCCACCCTTGATGATTATGGACCAAACCTCTGAACCTGTAAGCTACCCCCAGTTGAATGCTGTCCTTATAAGAGTTGCCTTGTTTGTTCCTTTGTGACTGATGATACTCTTACGTTCCATCCATTTGCCTGAGAATTTCATGAAGTCATTGTTTTTTTTGTTTTTTTAAATCATGGGATTTTAAAAAAAATATTTATTTATTTATTTATTATATGTAAATACACCGAAGCTGTCTTCAGACACTCCAAAAGAGGGAGTCAGATCTCGTTATGGATGGTTGTGAGCCACCATGTGGTTGCTGGGATTTGAACTCCGGACCTTCAGATGAGCAGTCGGGTGCTCTTACCCACTGAGCCATCTCACCAGCCCGAAGTCCTTGTTTTTAATAGCTCCATTGTGTAAATGCACCACATTTTCTGTACCCATTCTTCTGTTGAGGGACATCTGGGTTCTTTTCAGCTTCTGGCTATTATAAATAAAGCTGCTATGAACATAGTAGAGCATGTGTCCTTCTTACATGTTGGAGCATCTCCTTGGTATATGCCCAGGAGTGATATAGCTGGGTTCTCAGATAGTACTACGTCCAATTTTCTGAGGAACCACCACACTGATTTCCAGAGTGGTTGCACCAGCTTGCAATCCTACCAACAGTGGAGGAGCGTTCCTCTTTCTCTACATCCTCACCAGCATCTAAAAAAAAAAAAAGTTGCGTTGGTCATGGTCATGTGTCTGTTCACAGCAGTAAAACCCTAACTAAGACAATGATAGTACTTAGTTCACATTCACCCTCATCACTCCTTCTTGTTCAGTTCCTTATCATCTTGTGATATTTTATTCTTTTCTCTTCTCAGAACTTTCTGTCCAACTCTGGATTTAACCAATGTTCTTTCTCCCCTTCCCACCCCAAGGCTTGAACCCAGAGACTCTGCCATACTACAAAAATATTCTCCCATACAAAATTTTATCTATCTATTTAATCTATCCATCTAACAACAACATTTTTAGATGGGGTCTTATAAAGAAAGCTATTCCAGCAGGCTGGCCTTGAACATGCAATCCTTTCCAGTAGCTGAGATTACAGTTGTTCACTTGTAGAGTAAAAATGAGATGGCTGGGTGTGGGGCAGCACATTTTTATTTCAGCACTGGGGTGTAGGGGTGTAGGGGTGGGAGGAGAAGAGGTAGGAGGGTCTTTGTGAGTTTGAAAGTGAATCCCTGGACTATATAGTGAGGTCCTGTCTCAAAACAATAAGAGAGAGAGAGACAGAAACAGAGACAGAGACTGATGCATGCAACACACACACAGAGAAACTAACTCTTGGTGTTACTCAAGTTTGGGGAGTGGGGTTCATTCAGATAGTTTTGATTGCTCCTGTTTTAATCAGGCAGTGTTCTAGTCTGAGAGAGCAGTAGTCCTAAACAAAAGCTTAGCGAGCAGCACTGCACACGGTAACAGAAAGGATCTTTCATCTTCATCTTTTACGGGAGTCTCATAAGGGAGAAGCTGTTTTTCTGGTCTTACTGACCCAGGACAGCACACAGTCAGATTTTCTTACTCTGTGCCCACATGTTGTTTCCAACATATGTGGGGGGCAGACATTGTTTTCAATGCCTTCCTGCACTCAGCACATGGTCTTAGACCCAGACACCACATCTCACACACGTTGTTCTGAGTCAGGAATATGAATGGCTCACAAAGAAACAGGAAACACAGTACAAGAGAGGCTGGGCATTGAGTGAAGCTTGTAGGAGTGGATTACGTTGGAAGTCCAAAGTATAGGTCTAGTGGGACTGATTGCAATATTGTCCATAGAGGTCAGTTATTTTTAAGTAGGTTACACAGTATGTAAGCAGAGCGAGTGCATAGCCCAAAACACTATTACCTTGGTTTCAGGTTGAATGAAATCTGGCTTTATTAGGTCAAGCTTTAAAGAGCATTTCTCAGAAAAACCAGGTCCACAGGAACCCAGAGGGTAGATGCAAAGAACAGACAAGTTGTTCTCTGTACAAAGACAGACAGAAACACAAATAAAAATAAAAATAAATAAACAAACAAACTAATAAGCCTGCATGCAAGCAAGCAAGCAAACAAATAAAAGAAGGGCAGTAGTAAAAGCACCTGCCTAGAACTCTCAAGGTCCAGTGTCTGTTCCACAGGCAGGAAGAGACAGACAGAAGGACAGCCCAATGAAATCGATAAGGAGTTATGTCCAAGACATTAAAATAGTACTTTGTTGGTTTTTTGTTTTGTTTTTGTTTTTTGTTTTTTGCGACAGGGTTTCTCTGTTATAGCCCTGGTTGTCCTGGAACTCACTCTGTAGACCAGGCTGGCCTCGAACTCAGAAATTCACCTGCCTCTGCCTCCCAAGTGCTGGGATTAAAGGCATGTGCCACCACACCTGGCTACACTTCGTTGTTTTAAACTATTTATTTATTCATTTCATTTTGCTGTATAATTTTTAGCTGGTAAGTAACCTAAACATAAAAGTGGCCCAAAAATATTTCAAATAATAGCCATTTTTTTTTCTTCCAGCAGGATGCCTTCTGCTTGATATGAATTACGAAGTCTGAGTACCTTCTTAAGATAAATAGGTGTAAGCCGGGCGTGGTGGCGCACGCCTTTAATCCCAGCACTGGAGAGGCAGAGGCAGGCGGATTTCTTTTTTTTTTTTTTTTTTTTTTTTTTTTGGTTTTTTCGAGACAGGGTTTCTCTGTATAGCCCTGGCTGTCCTGGAACTCACTTTGTAGACCAGGCTGGCCTCGAACTCAGAAATCCGCCTGCCTCTGCCTCCCGAGTGCTGGGATTAAAGGCATGCGCCACCACGCCCGGCGGCAGGCAGATTTCTGAGTTCGAGGCCAGCCTGGTCTACAAAGTGAGTGCCAGGACAGCCAGGGCTACACAGAGAAACCCTGTCTCAAAAAAAAACAAAAAAAAAAAAAAAAAAAAAAGATAAATAGGTGTAGCAGGAGGTGGTGGCATATGCTTTTCATTCCAGCAACTGGGATTCAGAGGCAGGTGACTCTGTGAGTTCGAGGCCAGCCTGATCTACATAGCGCGTTCCAGGGCACACAGGGTTACACAGAAAAACCTTGCTTTGAAAAATCAAACAAACAATAGCAAAAGACAGGCTGGTGCTTGGTGCTGGTGGTATTCTTGGGTATGGAATTGAGCCCAATTGTTTGGACTTGGTCCTAGGAATGGGCAGTCCTGGTAGGGGCCAGCCTTTACGGTTATACCCACAGCCATTTCATTGTGTCTGTCTTCTGTGGTGACAGCTTACTCAGAATTCCGGACCTTGTTAACTACACTGGTACACACCCCCTGCCTGCCTGCCTGCCTTCCTGCTGGTCACTTACCTTCTATTCCTACTGAGATGGCCGAACATGTGTGCAGCCCTGTGGGTGGCCACATTCTGCCTGAGGTACCATCATGGCTTCAAATGAACACTGATGGTCCTTAGGAGCAAATTGGGTCATGGTGCTGGTAGCAGGCCAACAGACTAAGTCCGGTTGCTAAGTGCCTCCTGGTTTCTGCTCCTGATGAGCTAATGGTACGATTGATTGATATTTACCTTCACTTCCCACTGGCCTTCCTGGGAGTGGGTCAGCAGGGAGAGCTCAGCCCAAACACAGTTCCTGGTAGCAATGATTCAGTCATAGTCATGGAGGTGGGTGGGGGAGGGGCGCGCATAGCACGTAGAGCTTACTGATCACCCATGTCCAGAGTGCAGATGGGTTTTGTCTGGATTCCATTTTCCTCCTTCCAGATAACAACATTCTTTTTTCTTTGTTTCTTTGTTTCTTTCTTCCTTTCTTTCTTTCTTTCTTTTTCTTTTTTTTTTTCGAGACCTGTATAGTCCTGGCTGTCTTGGAACTCACACTGTGGACCAGGCTGGCCTCGAACTCAGAAATCCGCCTGCCTCTGCCTCCCGAGTGCTGGGATTAAAGGCATGAGCCACCCACCACGCCCGGCCAGATAAGAACATTCTTGTTGTAAGAGTAGGCAGCCAGGATGCTGCAGTGCATGGGATAGGCCCAATGACTTACCACAGAGACCCCTTTTGTCCCTGAGGGCAAGAATGAGGATCCAAACCCTGCAGATGTCAGGTTGCCCGAGGGATACCAGAGTAGTCCGTCAATGCTTTATGAATCCTTATAGCAGTGTTATTTATTTATTTATTTATTTATTTATTTATTTTGGTTTTTCGAGACAGGGTTTCTCTGTATAGCCCTGGCTGTCCTGGAACTCACTTTGTAGACCAGGCTGGCCTCGAACTCAGAAATCCGCCTGCCTCTGCCTCCCGAGTGCTGGGATTAAAGGCGTGCGCCACCACGCCCGGCTATTTATTTATTTATTTAGAGACAGGTTTTAAAGAAACCTGCCCACAGCATCACAGGGTACCTCTCTCTGGACCCCAGGTTTGGCAGAGACCACACCCACAAACCAATTTTCCAACACAAAAATGTTATGGTCTAACCCCACTCCCCCACCTCTCCCGCTCCCCCTAGAATAACTGTAGCCATTTTGTTCCATGCCTGCCAGCTAATTCATATTGTTGCTGTAACATGCCGTTGACACAGAGAAGTAACTTAGCTCAAGGACATACTGACCACACACTCTGTTTTGTTCTGAATGCTCTATATGAGGTTTGCTAATCCGAAGAAATTTCATGGGCTGGAGAGATGGCTCCGTGGTTAATAGCACATACTACTCTTCCAGAGGACCTGAGTTCAAAACCCAGCGCCTATTCCATGCAGCTCACAGCTGCCTGTAACTCCAGCTCCAGGACATTGCTGGCTTCTCCAAGCACCTGCACACACATACACTGACAAACACACAATTAAAAACAATAAACTTTGGGCTGGAGAGATGGCTCAGAGATTAAGAGCACTGACTGCTCTTCCAGAGGTCTGGTCCTGAGTTCAATTCCCAGAAACCACATGGTGGCTCACAACCACCTGTAATGGATTCTGATGCTCTCTTCTGGTGTATCTGAAGACAGCTATAGTGTGTGTGTGTGTCTATCTGTCTATCTGTCTATCTATCTATCTATCTATCTATCTATCTATCTATCTATTTATCTATCTATCTATCTATATTCCACAAAGCTTTACATAGGACTCGTCAAATCAAAGGTCAATATGAACTGTTATTTCTAAATATCTTGAGTCAGAGCTGACCACTGGGCAGCCCTTCCTGCATCTACATATGAGCTCACTGTGGGGTTTGTGGCTGACAATGAAGAATGCTACCAATAAGCCAAGTTATGTGTATAATACTCATGCTCTGTTATGTCAATGTTCTGAAATTTCCCTGTTCACAGCCTACCCACCACTCACTCTCCTTACCTTACTCAAGACCAATCAGCTTAAAGGTTAGCTGTAATACTTTGCCTAGGAAGTCAACTGCTCCCCCCTTGCTCTTTAAACATTTGAATTTGGCTTTTCCTATAAAAAGTCTACCCTGAGAACAGACTAATAGATCTAAGCTCCCAAGCCCTATTTGTGGTCCTGGATGTCTAGTATTAAGGTGTGTGCTCAAGGGGGCTGGAGAAATGACTCATCAGTTAAGAGCACTGACTGCTCTTCCAGAGGTCTTGAGTTCAATTCTCAGCAACAACATGGTGGCTCACAATCATCTGTAATGGGTTCTGATGCCCTCTTCTGGTGTATCTGAAGACAGCTACAGTGTACTCCCATAAAAGTAAGTAAATCTTAAAAAAAAAAAAAAAGAAAACAAAAACAAACAAACAAAAAAGATGTGTGCTTAAAAAACTGATTAACCAAGATCAGTGTTTGTGTGGTTTGCGTGCCGATTTTGTAAACACCAACAAAGAGATCCTTTATTAAGCAAGGGAAAGAAACAAGGTGGCTGAATTAGAATCCAGCAGGACAGAAAGAGCAGCATATAGCTTTGCAGGAGTAACTTTAAGAGGAAAAAAGAAGAGATCTGTGTCAGAATGAGCCAGGTTAGGTTGGTAGTTCTGATAGGGGGAGTTAATTAAGGTAGACAAATGGGGAATTTTGATTGTTGGACCTTGATGTTCTGATAGTTGGATCTTGGTGATCAGCCTCAGGAATGAGTCAGGCATAAAGAGGTGGCCAAGTAAGAGCCTAGACCTTGGTGGCTGGCTTTAGGAATGTGGGAGTGTTTAAATAAAGGGAGAGGAAATGAAGGAAGACAAGATCTGCTGGTACCCATATGCCATACTCTGGCCTGTTACAGCCCTTCCGGTTTCATGCCCAGGCTGGCTTCAAACTTTTTGTGTAGCTGAGGATGACTTTGAACTTCTAATCATTATGCTTTTATTGCCCAAATATTGGCATTGCATGCTATCTGCCTGCATGTCTGTTTGTTGTAGGTCTTTTGTTGTTTTTTTGTTTTTTGTTTTTTTTTTTTTTCCGAGACAGGGTTTCTCTCTATAGCTCTGGCTATCCTGGAACTCACTTTGTAGACCAGGCTGGCCTCAAACTCAGAAATTTGCCTGCCTCTGCCTCTGCCTCTGCTTCCGGTGTGCTGGGATTAAAGGTGTGTGCCACCATGCCTGGCTTCTTATAGGTTTTACTTTTTTTGAGACAAGTGTTTTCTACTAAGTAGCCCTGACATTCTTAGAATTTTATTTGTAGACAAGGCTGGCCTTGAACTCACATCCCTATTGCTTCTAGAATTCTAGGATTTAAGGTGTGTACCACCAAGCCTATTAACATGCCTTGTTTTAAATCACAGTATTCGTGGGCTGGGGTTGTGGGTGGGTTGGTCAGATGCTTGGTGAACATGTACAAAGCCCTGGGTTAAATCGTTGCCACCCCATAAAACTAGACAGGGTGGCCCAGTCTCTAATTCCAGCACTGGGGAGTGGAGGCCAGAAGATTAAGAGTTTAAAGTCATCTTCATCTACACAGAAAGTTTGAGGCCAGCCTGGGTTATAGAGACCCTGTCTCAGAAACAAACAGTATTTACATCACCATCAAAGAAAGTCAACTTGAGGACAACAACTACATGCAGAGTGAAGAGTGACATGTCTTACTGCCCAATTTGTCAAAGGAATATGCTTTTCTTTGTGTATTGTAACTTAGAAGCAAAGTGTCGCATGTGGTAGTGCATACCTGCAATGCCCAACATTTGGGAGGCTAATTGGACAAGGAGTTTGTCTAAAACAAAAACAAAAAACAAAAAACAAAAAAAACTTACAGGATCAAAGTTTGGCGGTGGTGGTACATACCTTTAGTTCCAGCATTTGGGAAGCAGAGGCAGATCTCTGAGTTTTAGGCCAGCCTGTTCTACAGAGTGAGTTCCAGGACAGCCAGATATACACATAGAAATACTGTCTCAAAATAAATCAATAAATAAATGTCATAGGACTTGCTCTCTAAATACAACGGTATTAAAAATAACAATATAATCACAAACATTTTCAACATTTGGAAATGAAACAACAAATGTATAAGTTGAGTATGAGAGAAAAGTACAAGGAAAACTAGACAAATCTTACAGTTTTAACTGAAAGATAAAGAAAATTTATAACATGCAGATAATGGATGCTTAGAAGAAAATCTTTTTTTTTTTTTTTTTTTTTTTTTTTGGTTTTTCGAGACAGGGTTTTTCTGTATAGCCCTGGCTGTCCTGGAACTCACTTTGTAGACCAGGCTGGCCTCGAACTCAGAAATCCGCCTGCCTCTGCCTCCCGAGTGCTGGGATTAAAGGCGTGCGCCACCACGCCCGGCTAGAAGAAAATCTTAAGTTCCAGTCATATATCGGGAAAGAGAGTGCTTTTGCTGTTTTTCTTTGGCTGTGGCTCCTGTAGGAATAGAGAATTTCTACACGTTTGTTTGCTGCCAAATATTAGCATCTGTATCTCTGAGCTACAACTCCACTTTTGTTCTCTTTTGACTTTTTGCTTCAGATAGGGTCTTGCCTAGCTGCCTGGGTTGGCCTTGAACTCACGGTTGTGTAGCCCAAGCAGCTGTTCACATGGCACTAATGGTCAGGGAGCAGAGAGTGATGGATGCTTATGCCTGGCTCACTGTCTCCTTTTTATGCAGCTCAAGATCCCAACATAGGGAATGGTGCTTTCTGGTTAAGAAAGTTTATTTATTTCATACTTATTTTCTTATTTTTGGTGGTGGTGGTAGTTTTGGTTTTTTTGTTTTTTGTTTTTGTTTTTTTTTTTTCCTCTTGTGACAATGTCTCAAGTAGCTCAGGATAGCTGCAGATGATTGAGAACTTCAGGGTCCCATTTTTACTTTCCCAGTACGGTGATTGACTAGCATAACTCCATCTTAAGGATGGAAGACATTTGTTTATCTATCTTTTGTTCTTTCTATCTATCTATCTATCTATCTATCTATCTATCTATCTATCTATCTATCTATCTATCTATCTAATCTATTCCTTTACATTTGCTACAAAAAGCAAGCTTGACTGTACTTTGATCTATTTCTGGAATTTGATACGCTTACCACCCCGTAGAGTTTGACTCAGATCTTGAACTTACCCTGATAAGATGTTCTGCCAAATAATTTTGAAATGTTCAGTCAAGTTCCTATATAAGCAAAATTCATCTAGAAATTTCCCAACCCTTGGAAACTCCCTAGTCTTGCAATTTCAAGGGCAATCTAAACTCTATCTTCTCCTATGTTTGATGCCATTTTTCCCAACCCTAATTTAGGTAGATAGCTCTGTTTGCCAGAAAATGAAGTTGTATAATTTGACTAAAAATATTGGCTAATAGTCTTTACTTTGGTGAGATAACACTGGGAAGTACCATCACACTATTTTATTCATTCATTCATTCATTCATTCATTCATTCATTCATTCATTCATAATAAATGGACTATTACAAACAGTTGGCTTCTGTCTTGTCTTAGTTATTGAATAAAACAAACATACAAGAATCACCCATAGTGTAACTCCTTATTAATATTTTTCAGCCTGAAGAGTTCTTTGCTGAGATATAAAGGCAATCAGTGAACTCTCTGCTATCTAACTTTGACAGATACATTTCAGTTTCAGGGGTGAAATGCAAAAGGCTTCTTAAGGTGCAAAGGTTTTGGGATACCTCATCCAAATCTTAGTGGCTAGCTACAGCATCCCTACAACAACTGAAGACATGACAAATGGCTGGCCAAACCTAAACCTTTCATCCTTGGTGTCAGACACAAACTTTGTCTGCAACAGTCTGTAGTTCCAGAAACAGCTCTGCTATGTCCTTTTTCTTTTCCTGTATCACCTCCAAGTTCTCCATATCTTTATTCACTTGGTGAGAATACATTGGCAAATTTATGTGTAAACACTGTCCCCGAATGTTCAGACGGATGTCCCCTTTGACACGAGGATAAATTTTGCCACATAGTGACTGAAAATAGAAGTAACCCAGAAAGCAATTTGACCTCATTTTTCTCAAAGTAGGACTTTTTTCTTCTGTCAGTTATAACTGAGCCCTGGGCTGTGAAGATTAGTCAAAACAGACAGGGTAGGGTAGGAGGAAGAGGACTCAAGTTTGTTATAAGTAAATTGTGCAATATTTAGGCAGATAACAAAAACTTCTAAGAATTCAGGTCATGTTTGTCAGACCATAGAGCTAGTTCCTCCTCCTCCTCCTTCTTCCTCTTCATCCCTCTCTCTCTTTCTTCTTTATTTTTTCTTTTCCTTTTTTTTTTTTTTTTTTGAGACAAGATTCTGGCTGATCTAGAACTCGCTATGTACATCAGAATGATTTCACACTCACAGAGATTTTCCTGCCTCTGTACACTGAGTGGTTGGATTGAAGGTGTGCGCCACCGTGGTGGTTTGAACAGGTATAGCCCCTATAGCCTCATGTGTGTGAATTCTTGGCCCAAAGGGAGTAACACTACTAGGAGGTATGGCCTTGTTGGAATAGGTGTGCTCATGTTGGAAGAAGTGTGTAACTGTGGAGGTGGGGTTTAAGGTCTCATATATGCTCGTCTAGCCAGTGTGACAAAATTTTCTCCTGCTGCCTGTAGATCAAGATATAGAAATCTCAGTTCCTCTAGTACCATATCTACCTACTTGCCATAATGACAATGGACTAAACATCTGAAACTATAAGCCAGTCACAATTAAGTGTTTTATATTGTAAGAATTGTCATGGTCATGGTGTCTCATCACAGCAGTGAAACTCTAACTAAGACAGAAGTTGGAACTGGGGAATGGGATATTGCTATGATAGGCCTAACCATGTTTTTGTTTAGAGGAATGTGGATTTGAAAATTTTGGATTAGAAAAGCAGTGGAATGCTTTATTCAGGGATCAGTGGAATGGTGCTGAAGATGTTTTGAATTGTGGGGGCCTGGCTCAAGAGGTTTCAGGGGAGAAGAATGTTAGTATATGATCTAGAGACTGTTCTTATGATATTTTGACAAAGGAAATCTCAAAATACCCTGTATAGTATAGACTCTGTCACGTGGTATTTAATGTTTTAATAAGCCGAGAAAGGATAAATACAAAATGTATAGCTCAAGGATCAAAAGGGGACCAGGAAGTGAAATGAAGCTATTGCCCATATTCAAGAAGATAAACAGATTAAAGATATTAAATAGAATTAAGAGATCTCAGGGCAAAATTCCTACTTTCGAAAAGGAACTGAAGAAAAGCTTAGATTCACGTGTGATGGTACATGCCTTTAATCTTAGCACTCAGGAGGCAGAGGCAGAAAGATCTCTGAGTTCAAGGTAGTCTACAGAGCAACCACCACACCTAATTTTTTTTTAAAACTAGGACCTATTGAAGGTAGGATGGTCTTGAACTCCTAAATTGACTGCCTCCATATCCCGAGTGCTGGGATTGTAGGCAAACTTCATGATAACTAGTAAGATGGAATGCTCCCACAGAGGTTTCCTCAACTGTCATACAGACATGAGTGTACAGTGTCCATTTGGACCCACATTCTTTTCCTTACCCAAGAGATTTAGTAGAAGAAAACTGTATTAACAAGAAACTCATGCAGCTTGCTATGACCCGTGACCCTGGGTATCTCTCATTTCCTCTGCTTTGGGGAATTTACTATTAGATCATAAGCACAGTAAAATCTCAGAATTGTAATACATTTTGTTTTGTTTTTGTTTTTTGTTTTTTCAAGACAGGGTTTCTCTGTGTAGCCTTGGCTGTCCTGGAACTCACTTTGTAGACCAGGCTGGCCTCGAACTCAGAAATCCGCCTGCCTCTGCCTCCCAAGTGCTGGGATTAAAGGCATGCGCCACCACGCCCGGCTTGTAATACATTTTGAAAAATACCTTTTTATTTTTTTTTTCACTTGAAAATCTTGCTTTATTTATTTATTTTTTTCCTCAGTTACATTTCCAATGCTATCCCAAAAGTCCCCCATAGCGCCCCCCACTTCCCTACCCACCCATTCCCATTCTTTTGGCCCTGGCATTCCCCTATATTGGGGCATATAAAGTTTGCAAGTCCAATGGGCCTCTCTTTCCAGTGATGGCCGACTAGGCCATCTTTCGATACATATGCAGCTAGAGACAAGAGCTCCGGGGTTCTGGTTAGTACATCATGTTGTTCCAACAATAGGGTTGCAGATCCCTTTAGCTCCTTGGGAACTTTCTCTAGCTTCTCCATTGGGAGCCCTGTGATACATCCAATAGCTGACTGTGAACATCCACTCCTGTGTTTGCTAGGCCCCGGCATCGTCTCACAAGAGACAGCTATATTTGGGTCCTTTCAGCAAAATCTTGCTAGTGTATGCAATGGTGTCAGCGTTTAGAAGCTGCCTATGGGATGGATCCCTGGATACGGCAGTCTCTAAATGGTCCATCCTTTCATCACAGCTACGAACTTTGTCTCTGTAACTCCTTCCCTGGGTGTTTTGTTCCCAATTCTAAGAAGGGGCACAGTGTCCACACTTTGGTCTTCATTCTTCTTGAGTTTCATGCGTTTAGCAAATTGTATCTTATATCTTGGGTATCCTAAGTTTTGGGCTAATATCCACTTATCAGTGAACCTTTTTATTTTTAATTGTCAAAGAGTTATTGTATGCATTTGTGTGATATGACCTTGTGCTACATGTGTATAGCATATAATCATCAGATCAGGGTAGATACCATATTTAGCACCCTAGATATCGATCCTATACTTGTAGTGGAATTATTCTGAATCTTCTCTGATAGTTATTTTGAAACTCATCAACCATAGTTACCGGACTGTGCTATAGAACATTGGAAGTTATTCCTCTCCTAACTGTACTGCCACAGTTCTTGACACTCAATTTTCTCCTGTGTAATTTAAGAGATTAGGGTGAGAAGATTTTGAAGTTTCCTTTCATGTTTAATCTTTGATATACTAATGTTCTAATTGGCTCTGCCATTTTCATTATTGTCGTAGATGTACTCAGCCATTTTGTACTTGACCTTAAAGGGTCTTTAGCTAAACACTTCACAGTAGTCTAGTGATAGTCAAGGTTGCTTAAAAACATGTTCTACAATGGAAAAAGTGAAATTTATTTTAATTTGCTTGTACTACTAAGGCAATGCTTTAGCTATCTGGAGAAACATATCTATTAGTACATGGAAGGGACTGGAAGTTATATTATATTATATTATATTATATTATATTATATTAATATAAAATCTTATCTCCTGTTCTAGGAGTATGGCTCAGAGGTAGTGCGTGACAAGATGCATGAGGCCCAGAATTCAGCTACTGACTTTCACAAATCAACCTATCCCTTACATATCTTTACATCCTAAATCAAACTGACTATAGACTTGTCTTGCATTTTGTTCAAGCTTTTCCTCTTTTATATTTGCATGCTTATAACTGCAGCACGTAGGAGGCTGAGACCGAAGGATTACAAGTTAGAAGCCAGCCTTGTCTACAAAGTGAGTTTCAGGCCAGCCTGAAGTGCATAGAGTTTTAAGCCACCTAGTTTTATGTAGACTGGGCTGGATAGTTTTATGTCAACTTGACGCAAGTTAAAGTCATCTGTGAAGAAGGAATCTCAATTAAGAAAATGCCTCCATGCTGGGGCGGTGGTGGCACACACCTTTAATCCCAGCACTTGGGAGGCAGAGGCAGGCAGATTTCTGAGTTCGAGGTCAGCCTGGTCTACAAAGTGAGTTCCAGGACAGCCAGGTAAGTTCTGATTTATGTGGGAGTACCCAGCCCACTGTGAGTTCTACGATTCCTGGGCAGGTGGTCCTGGGCTCTATAAGAAAGCAAGCTGAGCAAGCCACAAGAAGCAAGACAGTAAGCAGCACCCATCCATGGCCTCTGCATCTGTTCCTGCCTCCAGGTTTCTGTCCTGTTTGATTAAGCCTGCCCTGTCTGATTGAGTTTCTGTACTGATTTCTTTCAATGATGAACAGTGGTATGGAAGTATAAGCCAAACAAACCCTTTCCTCCCAAACTTGATTTTTGGTCTTTCATCACAGGAATAGAAACCCTAAGTAAGGCAGAGACCATGTTAGTAGAGAAGGAAGGAAAGGAAGTGGAAAAAAAAAAAACGTGGATCAGGTTATAGCAATAAAATACTAAATATTTGATTACATGTATGTTTGTAGCTTTATTTGAGGGATAGCTTAAAAGGGGCAAATTTTTTAAAAAGGGACTTATCTTTTTATTAATCTCTGTGTGTGTTTGTTTCTGTCTGTCTGCTGTCTGTCACAATGTAGAATTGTGACATCACAGTTTAGCACTCTAATGGCAGAGGAGAGCACTGTGATTAAAACACAGTTGTGTGATGTCACAAGGCAACAGTATAATGACACAAAAGAACACTGGAATCAAAATGGAGTATTGTGATGGCACAATTCACCTTATGGTGTCACCAAAACACATGAAAAAGAGGTGGGGCTGGAGACATGGCTTAGGAATTAAGAGCAATGTCTTAGGGTTTGTATTGCTGTGAAGAGACAACATGACCAAGGCAACTCTTATAAAGAACACCATTTTATTTTTTTTTAAGATTTATTTATTGTTATATCTAAGTACACTGTAGCTGTCTTCAGATGCACCAGAAGAGGGCATCAGATCTCAGTATGGATGGTTGTGAGCCATCATGTGGTTGCTGGGATTTGTACTCAGGACCTTTGGAAGAGCAGTTAGTGTAACGTCTGAGCCATCTCTCCAGCCCAAAGGACATTTTTTTTTTTTTTTTTTTTTTGGTTTTTCGAGACAGGGTTTCTCTGTATAGCTCTGGCTGTCCTGGAACTCACTTTGTAGACCAGGCTGGCCTCGAACTCAGAAATCCGCCTGCCTCTGCCTCCCGAGTGCTGGGATTAAAGGCGTGCGCCACCACGCCCGGCTCCAAAGGACATTTAATTGAGGCTGACTTACAGTCTTTGAGGTTCAGCCCATTATTATCATGGTGGGAATCATGACGGCGTTCAGGTAGACATGGTGCTGGAGAAGGAGCTGAGAGCACCACAGTCTGGTCCTTAGGCAGCAGAAGGCGATTGCCACACTGGGTATAACTTGAGCATAGGAGACCTCAAAGCCTGCTCCCACAGTGATACACTTGTTCTGGCAAGACCACACCTACTTCAACAAGGCCATACCTCCTAATAGTGCCATTCCCTATGAGTCAAGTATTCCAACACGTACATCTTTAGGGACCATTCCTATCCAGGCCATCACAAGAAGCATGCCATGTTATTCTTCCAGAGGACAATGTAATACATGTTCTATCACAGTGATCCATTGTGACATCAAGTGTTCCCATTTATCATCACAATGTCCCATAGTACCATCACTGTCCTATTCTGTGCCATCATAGGTTTCCATTGTGACATTGCAGTGCTCTACTGTGTCATCACAATGCTGTAATTTTTTAATATAACAGTTTCACATTGTGACAACACAATGTTCTATTTTGTCAACCCAAATCCACATTATGACACTTCAAAGTCCCATTGTGCATCACAATGTTATGCTCTACTAGGATAATGTAATATTTCACTAGGCATCATAATTCTGTAATTTTATGTCACAGTATTGTAGACATCATAAAATCCTGTATCATGCCATCATATTGGTATGTGGTAACCTTACACCATTCCCTTGTCTCATTAAAGCACTCTGCTGGGCCACAACAATGATATATTCGGTGATATTACAGTCCTTCACTATGCCAGCCCAATGCTGCATTCTGACATCACAAAGATCCATTGAGACATTGCAGCACTCAGCTGTGCCATCACAACTCTGTATTGTGATATCAAAAAGGTTTATTGTGTTGTCACCATTCTCTACTGTGACATCAGAATGACTCACTGTTTCCTCACAATGCTTCAGGCGGCAACTCTGGTGCCATGTACCATAAAAACACTCTACTGTGATGTCATAGTTGTCCATTGTGCCATCACAATGCTTCCTTGTGCCATCACTGCACTGCA
Organism: Mus caroli; assembly: GCF_978045245.1. NCBI lineage: Eukaryota > Metazoa > Chordata > Mammalia > Rodentia > Muridae > Mus > Mus caroli. Next base: position 45,308,369 of record NW_028227272.1, read on the forward strand.
TTGTGACATCATAAGGTGAACAGTGCCACCACAATACTCCATGTTCTATTCCAGTGTTCTTTTGTGTCATTGTACTGTTGCCTTGTGACATCACACAGCTGTGTTTTCATCACAGCACTCTCCTCTGCATTAGAGTGCTAAACCGTGACATCACAGTGCTACACTGTGACACTATAATGATCCATTGTGACATTGAAGGCTGTGTTGTGATATCACAAAGCTCCACTGTGACACCAAGGTATTCTATTGTGTCAACTCAATGCCACATTTTGACATCATGATGATTCATTCTGACACACAGTGCTCTGTGTTCCATCATAATGCTACACTTAAATGTCACCATGATGGATCACAATGCTGAATTATGACGTCATAATGCTCCTTTGTGCTATTACTGTACTACACTGCAACACCATATAGCTCAATTTTACCATCCCAGTGCTAGAGAATGCCATCACTATGCTCCATTATGACATCACAGTAATCTAATGTGTCACCATAGTGTCTCCAATATATAACTTCATTGTGACATCAGAGTACGCCACCTCTGTGCTATATTGTGACATGACAATGTTCCTCTGTGCCATCACAATACTGAATTGCACCAGACCAACGTTATCTTGTGGCATCTCAGGGCTTAAGTACCGAGCCACCACAATGCTGCACTGTGACACACAGAGCTCTATTTTCCCAACACAGTGCTGCACTGGGACACTAAAATAGTGTGTTGTGACATTTCAATGGTCCATTGTGTCACCACCATGCCCACTTGTGCCCTTACAATGTTGTACAGTGATATCACAAAATGTATTATATCATTGCAATGGTCTGTTGTACCGTCAGAAAGCTGCAATGTTATGTCTCAGAGATCCACTCTACATGTGGTGGTTTAAATGAGGATGGCCCCCATAAGCTCCTATATTTCCATGTCTGGTTCCTAGTTGGTGCGCTGTTTAGGAAGGATTAGAAAGTATGGCCTAATCACAGTAGATTACTGTGATGTCACATGGAGCATAGTGACAATATTCTTTAGCACTGGGATGGTAAAATGGAGGTATGTGATGTCACAGCGTAGTACACTGATTGCACAAAGGAGCATTATGAGGTCATAATTCAGCATGGTGTTCAATCATGGTAATGTTTAGGTGTAGCATAATGACAGAGCAGGAAGTCCTGAGCGTCACAATGAATCACTATGATGTTATAATATGGCATCTTATTGGCACAATAGAACATTGTGATATCACAGGGAAGCTTTGGAATATTACAATGCAACTTTGCTATGTCATGATAGAACATCATGATATCACAATGTGTGCTGTGATGTCATAGTGTAGCGCTGTAATAATGAAGAACAGCCATATGCAGTGCAGGATAGTGAGAGTATAGTGGGGCACCGTGATATGATGACGGAACATTGCATGGTACAGTGAAGCATTATAACAGCACCACTGTATACTATTGTGGTGTTACCACAGAGTATTGTAAAGACACAATGGAACAGTATAGTGCTACAGTGTATCAATATGATTATTTGCCACTGGAGGTGGGCTTTGAGGTTTGAAAAGCCTATGTCATTTCCAGTCTTGCTCTCTCTCTGCTTCCATCTTGCAGAAGTTAAGATGTACTACATGGTGCTACTACTCCAGCACCATGCCTCCCTGCCTGCTGTCATGATTCCCACTATCATGATCATGAACTAACTTTTGAAACAGTGAGTAAGCTGCTTTGGTTATGGTATCTCTTCACAGCAATAGAACAGTAACTAAGACAGTAGCTAAAATGAGTAAAATTTATTTTTTTTTAAGATTTATTTATTATTATATCTAAGTACACTGTAGCTGTCTCTTCAGACACACCAGAAGAGGGTGTCAGATCTTATTAAAGATGGTTGTGAAGAACCATGTGGTTGCTGGGATTTGAACTCATGACCTTTGGAAGAGCAGTCAGTGCTCTTACCCGCTGAGCCATCTCTCCAGCCCCAAAATTTAACTTTTTAAATAAAAAAAATTCATAAAGATTTATCGCGTCATCACAGTGGTCTATTGGCACATCTCAGTGATCTAGTGTGGCATCACTGTGCCATCAAATCCTCCCTTTTTCATAGTGAGACTGCTTTGCTATACTAGCAATGCGTCATGTAATCACAAATCCTTTTGTGGCATCACAGTGCTTTATGGGGAGGTCACACGGCTCTAGGTATCCTCATACTGCACTGGGGCATCAATGCCTCATCGGGCTGTACCAGTGATGTACCATGAGATCGCAGCGTTCCATTCTGTTATTTCACGTTGTTTTATGACATCACAAAACTCTACTGTGTCATAACTCTGCATTTTGTCAACATAATGCTCTGTTGAAACATCACTGTGAACCTTTCTGCCAACATCCTGTTGCATTCTGGGATCACAAAGCTCTATTGTGCCATGGCTGTGATGTGTTTTGACAGCCCATTGCTCCTTGGTGCCACTAAATGCAGAATTTGACATCACAATGACTCCTTTACCACATTGATGCTGCACTGTGCAACTTTGATGTCATAATTAATGCTGCATTCTGATATCATTAAAGACCTATCATGCCATTTCCATGTCAATATTCCATCACAATATTCTGACGTGACACACAACACTGCACTGTGCACTGCACACTGCACTGTGACCTTGCAATGATCCATTTTGCCTTTAAAGTGTTGAAGTGTTCAACCAAAACTGCTTCATCACAATGCTATACTATCTCAGAAGTATAGTATATGTTCCTCTGTGACATACACTCCTTGTCTCATCGTAATACTGCATTTTGACATGCAGCTGACAGTGCTCTCCTGTGACCACATGATGCTCCAATCTTGATGATGCACTGTGCATTCACCGTCTTTCATTTTGCCATCATGAGCCTGCATTTTGATACACAAAGCTCCATTCACCATTACACACTCTGCTCTATTTCCCAATGCTCTATTTCAAATCACCATAGTTAGTGAAGGGACCTGTGTCCTGCAGTGTGCTTCCCTACTCTGTACACCAGATTAGGCGCAGAGCACACTCAAACACCAATTCCCAAACAGAAATTAAACAGAATAAGATCCATTATTAAGCAAGACAAAAAGACAAGGAGGATCAATCTGAATCTGGCAGCAACAAACCGCGTTGCAAGTGTTAATTTAAAGTTGGGGTGGGGGGGGGGGGAAGGGAGGGAGGCCTGTGTTAGAATGAGCCAGAATGGTTGGTAAGTTCTGATTGGGTATTTTCATTAGGGTAGCTAAATGGAAATTTTTGATTGGATTTTGATGTTTTGATAGTTGGACCTTGGTTACCAGCCTCGGGAATGAGTCAGGCATAAGAAAGTAGCCAAAAATTGGGCTCAACCTTGGTAGCTAGCTTTAGGAATATAATGTAACAGGCTAGCAAGGAAGAAGGGAGTAGGAAGGGCAAGACCCACCTGTACCATGTTTCCCCTGCTCAGGCCTGCTAGAGCCCTTCACTTAGTAGTCCATAACTGGACTGCATTGTGCTGGCACAATGCTATTTCACTGTTCCTTTGTGCAATCACCGGACTGCATTATGACATCACAAAGCTCCACTGTGTTATCATATTCTATACTATATCAGAAAATGTTCCACTGAGACATCATAAATACTCCTTGTCTCATCAAAATGCTCCTTCTCCTTTCTTCTTTGCCCTGAAACGCATGGATTTTGATACCCAAACGCCATCATAATGCTGCATCATGGCATTACAATGACCTACTGTAATGCTGCCTTGTAACAACACAATATTCTACGGTACCAGCCTTTTTTTCTTTCATTCTCCTTCTTCTCCTCTTCCTCTTCCTCTTCCTCTTCCTCTTCTTCTTCCTCTTCTTTCACTTCTTTTGAGACTGAGTATCATTATGCTACCCTGGCTATTCTGGAACTTCCTGTGTATCTAGGCTGTCCTGGGATTAACCGAAACATGCCTATCGCTGCCACACAAGTACTGGGATTAAAGGTGTGTGTTACTATGTGCAATCCAGTGTGCCATTTTAATGCTGTACAGTGGAATCACAATTGTCCATTTACTATCATGCTGCTTCATGTTTGACCCACAATACTCCATGTCCCATAAGTATGTTGCATTGTGCCACCACAAGGATTCACTGACAGATGACTATCATAACACAGGTTTAATGGTCTTCACACTTATCATCTATTTAGTTAGATATTCACTTATTTAATGTGTGTGTGTGTCCGTGCATCAGCATGCAGGTGAGTGGATACAACCATACAAGGGCCTACAGGTACCTACAGGCCAGAAGCATATGTTAGATATCCTAGAACTGGATTTATATGTGATTATGTATCACTCAATGTGATTCCTCCAGAAGAGCAGCAAGGGCTCATAACCGGTGAGCTAACCCTCGTGTGTATATATTGTTGGTAAGCTTAGACACAATTCATTAGGCATAATACACACTGTTAAAGTCAAGCTTGTGGGACAATGTTTCCTTTTAATAACAGCCCTTTGGGAGGAATCATTATTACTCGGAGCAACTTTAATTTTATGACTTTTATGATTCTAATTGATTTTTAATGAGAAAAAGCCATTCAGCAGAGGTTATTAAATGAAGACATAAAATATCCAAGAAAATTATGTCAGATGGTATTACAGATGTGGATCACAAGACAGTGGTAATGCAGACTCAAGAATTTAACTTCACAGATTCAAATGGCAGGAATTATTTCCAAATTCAGTCTGAGGACTGTATGTCAAGTTCATTTAATTGATCAATAAAAGAATGACTTCAGGTAGTTTGTGCTTGTGTACTTATGTCTCTGTGGTTTAGCTGCTATGATGTAGGGGTAGAATGTATCCCACTGGCCGACATGCTCAAACACTAGTCTCCAGCTAGTGGTGCTATTTGGGAGTGTAGAAGAATTTTTAATTCAGTAACATGGCTGCTCTGGCAAGGGATCACATCCAAAATGTTCTGTGTCCTCCTGATCCAGCTGGAATGACAGATCTTTAATCCCTGTGACTGGAATACAGACATACTCTTAGTACACACCTTTAATCCCAAACAATGTGCATAAAGTTAGTTTGTAGAAGGAAGAAGCCTTTTTTTTTTTTTTTTTTTTTTTTTTTTTTTTTTTTTTTGGTTTTTAGAGACAGGGTTTCTCTGTGTAGCCCTGGCTGTCCTGGAACTCACTTTGTAGACCAGGCTGGCCTCGAACTCAGAAATCCGCCTGCCTCTGCCTCCCGAGTGCTGGGATTAAAGGCGTGCGCCACCACGCCCGGCTGGAAGAAGCCTTTTTTGAAAGTGACGTGTGATTGAGGAGCAGACAAAGTGCTGACTCAGAGAATGATCTGACAGAACGAGTCAGAGATAGGATATGCCCAACCCTCATAAGAACAACATAGAAAAAAGAGGCAATTTAAGAGAACAAGAGAACAGTGTCCATGCTGAATTTAAGGTAGTAATTGGGCACAAGGGAAAGAGGAGAGGTCAATTTTCTGTATTAGCTACTTTTCTTATTGCTGTGTTAGAATTCCAGATAGAACAGTATAACGCAGAAATGGTTCATTTGAGCTTACAGTTCAGAGGGTTCAGTTTATCTTGTCCAGGAAGGTATGATAGCTCACAGCACTGATCATTATGGCTGGAAGTCATGACTTAGCTAGTTACATTTTGGCAAACCAAATTGCAGAAACCTAAACTGGAGATCAGACTCATCAATATCCTTGAAGGTCCACCTTCATCTGTCAGCTAGGTCCCATCTCTAAAAAGGCTGACAACATTCCCATAAAAGTATCTTATTCACCAGCTTTAATTGTTATCTCAGAGCTTACTGATAAATAAGATCAGTCTTTCTAGTTTTTTTCCCCCCTAAACTCTGGCTGGCTGTTCTGGATTCAGCTGTTCTGGATGAAAACCCTTCTCTAAGCTGACTGATTCAAATTGGCTTCTCTTGGCTTCTGACTCAATTGCTCTGCTTGGCTTCAAACTAAATCTGGCAATCTTTTCTAATCTGGCTCCTTGTCATCCCTATGAATCATCTCTGTCAATTTATCTCTGTACCACTGTCCTGGTATCTTCCTCTCTCTGTGTTTCTCTCTCTCTCTCTCTCTCTCTCTCTCTCTCTCTCTCTCTCTCTCTCTCTCTCTCTCTCTCTCTCTGTGTGTGTGTGTGTGTGTGTTTCTATTTTTCAAGACAGGGTTTCTCTCTGTATATCTGGTAATTCTGGAACCTGCTATATAGACCAGGCTGGCCTTGAACTTAGTGTCTGTGTAGCAGCCAATGAGGCAACATGAATCTGATCATTCCCATCATCTTCCCACTGATCCACCTGCTTCTGCTTCCCAAGCGTCTGCTTCCCAAGTGTTGGCATTAAAGGCATTAAAGGCATACACCACCATGGCCTGCTGGCTCTCTCTCTCTTAAAAATATCTATCTATCTATCTATCTATCTATCTATCTATCTATCTATCTATCTATCTATCAATCTATATATCTATCCATCTATTTATCTATCTATTTATCTTTCATTTGTTCTTTCCATCTACCATCTGTTTATCTATTGTCTGTTTTTTTCTATCATTTGTCTATTTATTATCATGTGTGAGTTATTTGTTCTCCTGTTTATAACAAAATCTTTTGGCAAAGTCCCTTGTTATTGAAAGAAGAATTGAATATGCTGTAGTATTATAGATTCTATTACATAGTAATATATGGCACTATATACTACTACTATATTTAGACTGGGTATGTTACAGATGGTCTAGTTGCATCCATTTTATGTTGAAGTATAATACTTGTGCAGCCAAATCCTGTGTAGCATGGAGGGATCATACTTGCCATGAAAGGCTAGCTGTACTGTCTGAGAGCCTCAGGAAAAAGCCAAAGGACGTATTTCTCCCAAATATCATATACTGGTGGTACACATTGAACATTACTAATTATTTCTATCCAAATCAGAGATTTTGACATATCTTCAAGGCATCATTTCTAGAGAATACTTTGTAAGCAATTATATATTTCTTCTTCCAAGGCTATTTTTAATTGATTCTTGTATGTCATATGACCTCCAGTATCCCACTGAACTCTACCATTAATGACTAATGTTGATTGTCAACTTGGCAGTGTCCAGAATCACCTGAAAGATAAACCTATGGGTGTGAGGATGTTTCTAGACTAGGTTTTTTGAGATGTGACCACTCACCCTGGATATGCCTAGCACCAGGATTTGAGGTCCTGAAATGAATGAAAAGGTGGAAACAGCTGTGTGCCATCATTTGTCTCTGCTTCATGACCATGGCTGTAGTTTGATGAACAGCATCAAGCTCCTACACTCGAGATGATAGACTAATCTCTAGAAGTGGATCAAAGTAAACTCCTCATTCTTTAGGTTGTTTCTGTCACAGGAAGACAGTAACGATACATTATCCCTGTTTCATTGTTGTTGTTTTCATTGTTGTTGATGTTGTCTTTAATTTTGAAAATGTTGACACAGATTGGCCTGAAACTTGTCATTCTCCTGCTTCAGTTTCGCAAATGTGTGGATTATAGGCGAGCACTCTCATACCTGTCTTTCTTCCTTGGGGTTTTACTGGAGGAGCATCTCATCAGCATCAGTCATTCTTTTCTAAATGTGCATCATCGTATCTGTTGTGAAAAGCTGCCATGGCTTGAAGCATTATCAATATGCTTATGTCCATCACCCTGGCTGATGGTGAGGTGAGTCAGCAGGTAAAAGTACTTTTCACCCAAGCCTGATAATCTATCCTCAGATTCCGTGTGTAACAATGACAGAGAGAAAGATCACAACAAAATAAGCAACTAAATTGGCTAGAACTATCCACCATTGCTTTACTCTGTGTGCTGTCTGATGGCTCATAAGGAAAAAAATGTATTAATTTTACTGCTCAGTGGAGTAACAAATGCATTCTCCCTTTAAAAAATTAAAGCCCCTTGAAAAGGAAAAAGTTTATATCAAATCAGCACAATATTGGATGGAGCAAAATGAGGAAAGATGCGCTTAAAGGAGCTATAACAGAATTTGGAAACCTAACATGGCCTCTTCTCCAGAAATTTGGGTTGACCTCAATTTTGACCTGCTCTGCAGCAATCATTTCTTATTTTTCTCCTCCTCCTTCTCCTCCTTCTATGATTGACAGACATGGTTGTGATCATTACTTTTTCTTTTCTTTTTTTTTGGGGGGGGGAGGGACGGGGGGGTGGAGCAGGGTCTCTTGTGTCCCAGACAAATGTGGAACTTCCTGTCCAGACAAGGATGACTTGGTACACGCACTTCCATTTCCTGGCTATTGGGAATACAGGCAATATTGATATTCTGGAGCACTGACTTTGCACCCCAGGTTTCATGCGTCTTAGCTAAGAACTCTTCCAAGCATGCTGCATCCCAGCCTGCCATCTCTGCTACCTCTTTCCATTCATCTTTTCTTTGTGGAGTTGATAAGGGAACTTTTGGATGTCAGCATCTTTAGGGTAGCCAAAAGTGTACTCCTTAACATCTGCTCATTCTGGTTCAGCACCTACCTTAATATACATCACACTCACAGCAAGGTGCGTGCTTTTATTGCTACAGAATTAAAAGAGAATTAAGAGACTGACTTGAATGGCTAGGAGAGTAGAGTTTCAGAACGAGACTGATAGAAAAACAATTTTATTTTCGTTACTTTGCACATGAATAGTCATTGTCAATTATATATTTCAATTTAGTATCTTGAACTGGTGCAACCTAGAGGAGTCAAGCCTAATTAATCTTCAACGAAGTCATTCATTCACTTCTACTTGTTCCTCTAGATCAGTACTACTTACCCTTTGGGTTGTGACCCCTTAGGATGTCAAATGACTCTCACAGGGGTCTCCTAATATCATTGGGAAACACAGATATTTAAATTATGATTCATAACAGTAGCAAAATTGCAGTCATGCGGTAGCAACAAAAACAATGTTATGGTTGGGGGGTCGCCACAGCATGAGGGTTGAGAACCACTGCTCTAAATGTGTCTAGTGAAGCAAAGTACACTTTTCACTTTCTGGAATGAAATTTTGATTAAACAAAAATAGTATGGCCACTTGTAGACAATCTAGTCTATAATCTAGTCCAGAAATCAACATGTCTGATTCCATTTAATTGTCTTTTTTTTTAAGATTTATTTATTTTATGTATATGAGTATACCATTGCTCTCTTCAGACACACCAGAAGTGAGCATCAGATCCCATTTCAGATGGTTGTGAGCCACCGTGTGACTGCTGGGAATTGAACTCAGGACCTCTGGAAGAGCAGTTGTGCTTTTAACCACTGAGTCATCTGTCTAGCATCCCCCCTCCCCACAGATTTAACATTCTTTTTTTTTTTTTTAAAGATTTATTTATTTATTTATTGTAAGTACACTGTAGCTGTCTTCAGCTGCACCAGAAGAGGGCATCAGATCTCATTACCAGTGGTTGTGAGCCACCATGTGGTTGCTGGGATTTGAACTTCGGACCTTCGGAAGAGCAGTCGGGTGCTCTTATCCACTGAGCCATCTCACCAGCCCCAGATTTAACATTCTTAACTATGAGGGTTCTGTCTTCTCCAGCTCAGGTTTGTATCTGTCAAGTACTTTAAAAAAAGAAAGTAAGGGAGTGGTTGACTTTTTAAATTTTTTTTAACCTTTTCCTACCCAGTCTCTCTACCTTCTCATCTTTCAGCTATGTGACTTGGATTTAGACCCTTGAAGCTGCTTTCTTTTTTCTAACCTTGTATTTCAGGGGTTGGGAGTGAATCTAGGGCTTGGCAAATGTCAGAAGTGCACTCTATAACTGAGTTACACCACTATAATCATTAAGTTCCACATTTACATGAGTGGACTGGACTTTAAACACCTATCGTCTAATTGCTTGCTGTGCTCCTCCCTTTTTGGTCAGGTGTGGGCCTAGGACTTGCCCAACAGCAAATCCCTATTGAGTAGCACACTGCCCAGTGGAAAAGTAGGTTGTTGGTAAATATCTACCATGCCTCGGATTCCTCCTGGTATATTTTATGAATTAGCAATAATGATATAGCAAACCGTTTTTTTTTTTAAATTGGTTAGCTAAGTCTTAAGTATCATGAGGTTTTGGCCAATAGGTGAGCAAGTTAAAATTTGATGACAAACATGGCGATTCTTGCATAGTCTCTTTCAAGTGGAATGCACAATATGCTGAAATGAATTCTTTTGTAAAGGCAAAGTAAGGATCGAGAAACAGCTGGGCAGTGGTAGTGCATGCCTTTAATCCCAGCATTTAGGATTAGGTGGATTTCTGAGTTCAAGGTCATCCTGGTCTACAGAGTGAGTTCCAGGACAGCCAGGGCTACACAGAGAAACCCTGTCTCGAAAAAACAGAACAACAAAAACAAACAAACAAAAAACAAAAAAGAAACCACCACTGTGCCCTCCGTGAGAAGGGAAGTGAGTTCCTTTTGCTAGCCCATCTCAATTTCCTAAATTATATTAATGTTTGGTTTCTTAGGTAGCTCAGTCTGGCCTTGAGCTTCCTATGCAGTTGAGGCTGGTGTTCAACTCCTGATCCTCCTAGTGGCACCCGCAGGTCTGAGACCCTTCCTCTAGCTAAATATGAGATTATTTATACTAAAAATTAGAAAAGGTGTTTCTGAATATTTACTATGAAGTTAAACTATATATTTATGTGTGCATATAAGTGTACATGAGGGTTCCTGAAGAGGCCTGAAGAGGGTGTCATAGTCCCTGGATATGGAGTTACAGGTGACTGGGAATGTCCTGAGAGGGTGCTAGGAACCAAGCTCTGAACATAATTCTTCTCAGGACAAGTCTGACCATTTATGTATGTTCTCTGGAAGAACTGTTGTCTATGGCTTTCATAAGACCTTTCTCAGAATGTGATCTAGTAATTGGCAAGGATAGAAGAGTGAGAATTCTCTTGGATGAGATCAGTATTGGGGAATAAGAATAAAATATGATTCTTCTTGTGCCTTGGAGATGCAAGAAGTGTGTTTCCCTCATTCCTTTTCTTTACTAATGACAGTGATGAGACAATGAGAAAGGTGAGACAGGGGGGTCAAGTGAACTTGAACTCAAAATCATGGTCCTACTACCCATCAGCTTTAAATCAACACAGACACAGACACACACACACACACACACACACACCTTCAACAGGAAGACCTCTGTGTAGTCACAATCTCTCTCTGGCAGGAAGCTCTTCTCAGCTGCCCCTTCCCTAACATGTGTGTGTTTTCACTCTCCTTTCCCCCGAACCCCCTCAGTCATTTGTCACGTCACACCAGGACCCTGTCCTCTTACCTTGTCTCTTGTATTAAGTTGGGCTTGCCTTCCCATTGAACAATGAAAAACTTGTAAATCTAGGATTTACCGGAGCAGACTAGCTGCCCATCATAGATTATGGTCTGAGTAGATGTTTGCTGAGCAGAGGAATGGCGTATTTCAAATGCTTGCACAGTACTTAAAACATAGAAGTCATGAAAAATAATCTTCTTGTAGACTTCTTTTATAAACATATATCCAAGGGTTTTATTAAGAAAAAGATTTATCTGTTCTCTCTGATCCTTTAACTGATGAAATTCAGGGATAGGACTGTTTTCTGGTCCATTCTACATAATTAGGTGTAATGTAATGTTCCTACAAGGTTGAGATATAACAAACTTGCTGAGTAAAAAGATGAAAAATGTTCTGGACTGATAATTCCAGTTTATGCATATGCATTCAGAAAGCCAGTCCATCCTTTGATTCTTTGCTGATGTCTTTTATAAATAAATATCTAACTTGGCAGCATTAGCTTAGGTCATCCCAGTGAGATATTGGGGACCATTTATGGCAGACGCCTTATTTCCCTGGATTACAAACAGTGTTAATGTTGTGATCAACTATGTTTAAGACAGTTTCGACTACAGCCAATGTTAATCTGTTGAATTGAAAATATTCTATGATTTTCTCCCATCGTTCTTTGGAGGATTATTTCTTCATCCTTGAAAGCAGCTGGAGTCATTCTGTGTGAATGGAAGCTGATGTAACAGGGTTGAACAAGTATAATTCCTACAGGAACCACAGAATTTAAGCTGTGAACTTTTCAGAGATAGGGTCTCCTGAAGCCCTAGCTGACCTTGACATCAGTATATAACTTTGAACTTCTGATAGTCTTGCCTCCATCTCTTAGTATGCCTGTGCTAGTACAGCCACTTTTTTCTCAAATGCTTTATTTTATACGTTGTCTTGGTCATGGTGTTTTATCACTGAAATAGTGATGGGTGGTTTTACTTCAATTTGACACAACTAGAATCATCAGGGAGGAAAGAGGCAATCGCTTCTCGGCCTTTTGGCTAAGATCAAGTGTAGGGAGGAAAGAGGCTCAATTGAGGAAATGCCTCCCTAAGATCCAGCTGCAAGGCATTTTTTTTAATTAATTTATTTTTTACACTCCAGATTCCATTCCCTGCACCCATCCACCCTCTGACTGCTCCACATCCCACCCCACCCCCCAGTCTTCACATGGATTCCCCCACCCCCCAAACCCACCTGACCTCTAAAACTCCCTGGGGCCTCCAGACTTTTGAGGGTTAGGTGCATCATCTCTGAATGAACACAGACCTGGAAGTCCTCTACTGTATATGTGTTGGGGGCCTCCTATTAGCTGGTGTATGCTGCCTGTTTGGTGGTCCAGCATTTGAGAGATATCAGGGGTCCAGATTAATTAAGACTGCTGGTCCTCCTACAGGACTGCCCTTCTCCTCAGCTTCTTTTAGTCTTCCCTAATTCAACAACAGGGGTCAGCTGCTTCTGTCTATTGGTTGGGTGCAAATATCTACATCTGACTGTTTCAACTGCTTGTTGGGTCTTTCCGAGGGCAGTCATGCTAGGTCCCTTTTTGTGTGTACCCCATAGCCTCAGTAATAGTGTCAGGTCTTGGGGCCTCCCCTTGAGCTGGATCCCACTTTGGGCCTGTCGCTGGACCTTCTTTTCCTCAGGCTCCATTTTATGCTGTCCTGGGAGCTGTACTCAGGGTTTCCTGCATGCCAACTGAGATACATCTTCAGCCTTTAATCTCTACTTTTTAAAAGTGTTGATATCCATTTTAAAATCTTAAATTTTAAGGATTTATTTTTGCTACTTTTAAACTGTGCATAGGTGTAGGTTTCTGTGTTTGAGTGTGTGCATGTGAGTGCAGGTGCCCGCGGAGGCTAAAGGTGTCAAGATCTTCTGCAGCTGGAGTCATAGGTAGTTATGAACCACTAACGTGAGTCCTGAAAACACAACTTAGTTCTTATGAAAGAGCAACAAGCTCTTTTAATTATTGAGCTTTATCTCCATCCCAGCTTTCACAGAAAATGTTGTACTTGACTTACAATGTCTGCATATGACAGGGGCAAAAAAATATCCACTTAGATTTGAAACAAACAAACAAGCAAAAATATCATGTTACTTGTGATCTAGTTCCATTCATTCTTTCTGCCTCCAGGACCCTGCCCTCAAGAAGCAGAGTACAGCAAATGCTCCATGAGGCCCAAATCAACTTTGAACATTGCTTCCACCCCACATATTTGTTATTTGTCCTTCTTTGTAAAAAAACAAAAAACAAAAACAAAAAGAAAGAAAAAAACCCACACCTATAGAACAAGATTTTGTAGCCCAACTTTATGCTGCATACGATTATAAAGGTTGTCAACTTATCCTAATATAGTGTGGAACCCTCTAGGTTACTAAAGGTTCCTCTTAGATAGCAAGAGTGAGTTGGTCAGGATAGAAGGAGAGAGGATGAAAGATCCCCCAAATTTTCAACTCTAGGGTTGTATAGTTCACATTTAGAAGCTTGAAATCTTGCTGGGTTTGTGGTACATTCCTGTCATCCCAGCCTGTTTAGCAAACATTGGAAATGAACTTTTTGTGTGCCACTCATTTCTTCCAGCTTTGTGGCAAGAGACAAGATTAATGGGTGATTTCCAGTGCCATATGCTGATATCAGGATGGCAAGAGAACCTAACGTTGCCCTTGGAAAGAGACAAGTTCCAAAGGGACTCTTTGGCTGCGTGTGCACGTGCCTCCTCTTCACGAATGAAAGACTCACACATCTTTTTTTGTTTGTTTGTTTGTTTGTTTTTTCAAGACAGGGTTTCTCTGTGTAGAAGCAACTCAATAGCCAGGCTATTCCCAAACTTCCCTGCGGCTAACACACCTGCCCCTCTGATATTCCTAAGTTATTATTACTTTTTAAAAATCTACATTTCATCTCTGCTACCCCAGACCCAATCAGGGGAGTGGCACCTGGGGCCGCTCCCCTCTCTCTCCCGCCGGACACTTACATTGGCTGGTTCTCTCTCTTCCGCAGCTCTCATGCTTGCATCCTTATCCTTTCCTGGCATGGTGATTCCAAACCCTCTTCTTCTTCCCGTGGTTCCTTGCCCCGCACCGTCTCTCTGGGAGCAGGGACAGTCAGCATCTCTCTCTCTCTCTCTCTCTCTCTCTCTCTCTCTCTCTCTCTCTCACACACACACACACACACTTGTGAATTCTCGTGTGATTTTTGGGAGCTGAATTAACACAAATAGCATTAAAACCAATCCACAGTGATGAAATTAACCAGAGAGATATTCACTCTCTAGATATCCAGGAGCTGGCAACACGTGAGAAAAACCAATATCCTTCCCTACCTACACCCCGTTGTAGCTCTCTATAGACGGTCTTCCTGAAAGAAGGCTACATTACAATAGGTTCTCTCTCTCTCTCTCTCTCTCTCTCTCTCTCTCTCTCTCTCTCTCTCTTTCTCCCTCCCTCCCTTCCTTCCTTCCTTCCTCCCTGTCCTCCTGGTCTTTGTCATTCTCCTCCTCCCCTTAACCACCATCTCCCTCCTTCTTCAGAAATGGTTTTTGCTTTGTTGCCTTGCCTAGCTTGGAACTCACTATATAAACTATGCTAGCCTTAAACTCCAGAGATCAGCTTGCTGCAACTCCCAAGTCACCAAAGAGTTAAAGGCCTTTTAAGGAAAGGGGACTGGCTAGAGAACATTGCAGAGATGGGGGGAGAGAGAGAGAGAGAGAGAGAGAGAGAGAGAGAGAGAGAGAGAGAGAGAGAGAGAGAGAGAGAATCTATATTTGAAGTTATTTTTACTTATATTGAATGACTTCCTTTTTTTCTGGGGAGACATAGACAACTATTTATTTACCCTAAATAGGACATTGAGAATGGACTAAAGAAACAGTACACCCAAGTTCAGCTTTGTGAAGCAATGAGTTTATCAGGGTTATATATAGGATCCTAGATGCCTGGAAATCAGGACATCACTGAGAAAAGCCCAACCTAGCATCACAATGGCTCAGAAAACCTGCACCACTGGAGCACCTTTTACAATGGTCAGGTAGCTCAGCTCATGGAAGAGTTTTCCCTCTCCAGAAATTGCTTTCACAAGCTGGGGGAGGGGCCGCAGGGAAGAGATTGATGGATGAGGTCACTTCTCTTTCCTTCCTGAGTCTTTTCAAGTTTCTTTCTTTCTTTCTTTCTTTCTTTCTTTCTTTCTTTCTTTCTTTCTTTCTGTCTGTCTGTCTGTCTTTCTAGAAGGAATGTTTCAGTTGGAAGATATACAGCCTGTGTGTATACAAAGACCTGCATTTTCTTCTTTTTAATATCTCATCTATTTGTTCTTTCAAAACATATTTATTGATTGTATGCTAAACACTGTTCAGGTCGTTAACATTAAAATAAATGCCTTGGGAAACATCAGCTCACTGATCTGTTATGAAATTACAAGGGAGGAATAAAGTAAGGCTCAGAGATTGCAGGGCTTATCCAAGATAGTATGGGCTGATGATGGGAAGTGTGGTTCTAGAGCTCAGGAGTGTCCCTTCCAGACTCCTCCCTTCCTCCCTCCCTTCACCTGCTTCTTCCATCCCTCCCTCCCTCCATCCTCCTCTATTCTTTTTTCTTCCTTTTAGGTTGTTTTGAGATAGAACCTCACTATCCAGCTAAGGTTGGCCTCAAAATATGGCGTTATTCTCCTTCAGCTTCCTAAGTGCTAGGATCATGGGTCTGCGCTGCAATGTTTGGCTCAAGTCAACATTTTCTGACCTCTAGCCCTTTGGTGACTCACACAGTGGATGAAGAAATATGCTGCTCAAAACTCCTTGAGAGATATTGCTATTGGGAATGTGATTGGTGGCAGTCCTTTGCTCCCAAGCTTTTAGGTTTACAGTAGTGTCACACCTTTGAAGATGCTTTCTTTTCCTGCCTGCTCCTAGATGGTGACCAAGATGGTGGCACTAATAGGATTGGATAGCTCCAGGAACTGGAAAATTGACTCAGTATTAATGCTCATTGAGGCATTAAACAACCTCAATTATAATACAGTACGGATATTAGACATGTGATCTGAGGACTAGGTGCTATCTGTGTGAGACCCAGGTTAGATCTCCAGAACTACAAATTAATTAATGATTAATGTCAATGTTACATTAAATGAAAACACTCTGGAGAATCATCATTATTGTCAAGGAGAAACAAGAATATCCAGTGACATTCATATTTCTTGTTTAACAAAATCTATTCTTTGACAATTTCATGTATGTATATAATACATTTTGCTTACTACCACCTTACTCCTGCTCTTACCTCCCTCTTACTTCTGTTAGCCCCTCATCCCAGAAGTCCCTTTTCTACATTCAAATCTTTGTTTTGTTTTTCAAGCTCCTGAGTTTAACCAGACCATCCACATGCCAGAGGATGAAGAACTATCCATTGGAGGCTTATACACACTCCAGTGGACACACAATTGTGGACAATGATTCACCATCCTCCAGCACCCATCAATAGCCAAATATTCCCCAAATGACTGTTGACATGATCAATCTTCTGCAAGTCTGGTACAAACAATCACAGGTTCTGTGAGTTCATAATTTCAATGCTGCATCCTGCTCAGAAAATAGCATTCTGTAGCCCTTCCTTCTATTATTCAGTTCTTACATTCTTTTTGTGTCTTCTTCCACAGTACTCCCTGAGCCTTAGAAGAAGTAGAAATATAGAAAAAGAATAAATATCCTGTTTAGAGCTGAGCATCCCAGACGTCACTTTTTCTTGACATCTTCAGCGGTCATGAATCAGCATTTACTGTCATTCACTGCAAAAAGAAGCTCCTCTCATCGAGCCTGAGAGTATCACTTGTTAAAGGTTTAACTATAAACGTTTTGAAGGCAGTTTGATTCCATGTCAAATCAGTAGTAGGTACCACACTAAGATCCATAGTATTCTCAGTCATGGGCTTTTACCTGGTTTGTAGGTATGAATTCCTTCCTGTGAATCAGGACAACCAGAGAGCATGCGGTTACTCACATAATGGCCATGCCACTATTACACTGGTCCACACCATGGCTGGCAGGTTGATGTTATAGGCTGCAGGGTACACAGTTATGTAAAGCTACTGGTGACTTTTCTCTCCTCATAGCTTGCATGACATTTGGCAGTGTGTGCTAGATAGTGAGGAGGGACTTTCTGTCTCAGTTCTAGCTGTGTTTCTTTCTTCTGAAACCAAGGTACATGGTGCATTGATGGGGGTCTTACTATCTAATTCTGGTGAGCAATCAAGATCAAGGCAAATGCTTTCATCTGCTGATCCACTAGGTTCTAGCATATACATTTTCATTTGAACATCTGTCTCTTCCATGTTCCAGCACACTTCTTCGTTTTGTTTTTGGTGTCAGGTCTTAATACTTTAGCCTGGGTTGATCTCAAACTCACAATCCTCATGCTTCATCCTTCTTAGCGTTGAGATGACAAGTGTGTGCCTTTAATGTTTTCAATGTGATACATTACATATGTATAACACTCACTATCATATTAAATGTATCACCTGACTCAGCTTCTCTCTCTGAGTTGCCATTTAATAAAAAACATTTCAATATAGATTTGAGTGTGAAGGTTAGGAAGAAAGAGGTACTCATAAGAAGGTAGGAGACACCCAAGAGCATGGGCTTCTTTGAGAGTGACAGGAAGTAAACCATCACCAGGGGTGGGTACAGGCTCCTCAAGGGAGAGTCACTGTGGGAGATTTTCTTGTTGTCGGACATGATATCTGATGAGGCTCTTTTGTCATCAAATGGCAAAAATTTGCTGATAGCTTCTTTCCTTAGAGGCACTAAGATGGCTTCTGAAGCAGGGAATATACGCCTGGATACTGTGGTGAGTCAAGTTGTGTTACAGTAGGGATGAAAAGTTTGATAGTATCACAGTGTGAGGATAGGAAGGCTGTTTGGTTGGGTAGACACTGTGGCAGTCTTCGGGACATGAAAGCCAATATTTACAGCATTCACTCTTCTTATTAATATGCTTATTTGGGGTGAGAAGAGGCATTCTGAGTATCTACTTGGTATTCTGCAGAAGTAAAACATCTTGCCAGAGAGTTAACCAGACCATGAAGCTCTCTCTAAGGACACAAAGTGGCTAAGAAAGTACAGCAATAATTTAAAGTTTATAAAGGCTAGGCTGAAATAACTATAGTATATCAAAGGCAAATAATGGCTGAGGAAATTGGCATATTTTAATTTGGCTCACACTATATTTTACATGTTCTGGGCATATTGTAATGTATGAGCTTGTATGTAGAGCTTAAATGTATAATTAATATAGCTTTGAAGCTGGCTCTATCCACACAATTAAAATTTATCATGGCATTAGTTTTCAAAGAGAGACTTCTTAACAAGTTAGAGTCCATGCAGCAAATTAGATCACCTCTGATGAGCTCTGAATAAGGAACCATCATTTATCTCGGTAGCATTTTATCAGAGACATTTTATTTGCTGTGCCAGGTGAAAGTCTAGATTCAGTATGTTGGCCAAATATCTTCATTAATGAAATGATTTCTCTCCAGCACTATTGGTTTAAAGAATCCTGTACTATTGAAGATGAACTAAAAGTCTATTTTATACTTGCTATCTGGGCCTCAGCATGAATATCAAGCAAACC
Organism: Mus caroli; assembly: GCF_978045245.1. NCBI lineage: Eukaryota > Metazoa > Chordata > Mammalia > Rodentia > Muridae > Mus > Mus caroli. The sequence continues at coordinate 45,327,336 of NW_028227272.1, forward strand.
CACTGTATGGGTGTGGGGGGGGCTGCATCCCACAAAGAATCAATGGATATGGGAAGGGAAGGACAGCCTCTTCCTCACAGGTGGAAAGCTGAGGAACAAAATTCCCTGCCAGTGGTTTAAAAGTAAGGATCCAGAGAGATGGCTCAGTGGATAAAGTGCCTGACAACTTCAGCTCAGATCCCTGGGACCTATGTGTGGTTTGAATAAAAATGCCCTCCATAGATCATAGGGAGTAGCAATGTTAGGCCATGTATCCTTGCTGGGGTAGGTGTAGCTATGTTGGAGGATGTTTGTCACTAGGGACAGGCTTTGAGATTTCAGAAGCTCAAGCCAGGCTTAGTGGTTCACCGTTTCTTTCTGCTGCCTACAGATCCAGATGTAGAACCCCAGCTCCTCTTGAGTACCATGTTTGCCACAGGCTGTCATGCTTCCTGCCATGACTATAATGGATTAAAACCTCTGCATCAGCCCCAATCAAATGTTTTCCTTCAGAAGAGTTGCCATGGTGTCTCTTCATAGAAATAAATAAAAAAATCCTAAAACACTATGTAAAACCCAGATACTGAGGGATACATCTGTAATCCCAGCACTACTAAGGCAAGAGAGGAGATAGAGATAGGAGAATTCTTTCATAAGCTTGTAGGTTAGCTTGCCTAGGGTATATAGTACCATAATGTCTTAGATAGGGTTTTACTGCTATGAACAGACACCAAGGCAACTCTTGTAAATGACACCATTAAGTTGGAGCTGGCTTACAGGTTCAGAGGTTCATTCCGTTATCATCAAGGTGGGAGTATGGCAGCATCCAGGCAGACATAGGACTGGAGAAGCTGAGAGTTCCACCTCTTGTTCCAAAGGCAGGTAGGAAAAGACTGGTTTCCAGCTAGCTAGGACGAGGGTCTTAAAGCTCATGCCCAGAATGATACACTTCCTCCAACAAGACCACACCTATTCCAACAAGACCACACCTCCAAATAGTGCCAATCCCTGGGCCAAACATATTCAAACTACCACACAGGGTAAACAAGAGAGACTCCGCCCACCTCCCACGCCCCCCCCCCCCCAAACAAGACAGAAGATGAGGACTGATACCTGAGGTTGTTCTTTGACATCCCTATGTGCGCTGTGATAAACATATCTGCATTCTCACGCAAGTCCCGCCTCCCCACCCCAGGTTAAATAATAAGATCCAGGGTATAATTTCTGATTAATAAATTATGAACGTGCCATGCTTACTAATTATTTTTATTTTTCTGATCTTATAAGTAATGCACGTCTAGATACTTAAGATTTCAGAGACGTACGATAAAAAGCCTTCCAGTAACTCTGTCTCTATCAGATAACTGCTATTAGCAGTTTGGCATATTATATTATTTCAGCATTTCCTACAGAAAGCCTCTGCCCGTTTTCCACCATTCCTTCTTAGAATTGTGGGTCTGATGCCAACAGTGTCTGAATTCTTCTTCCTCTGCCTGCTGTATTTTAACAAAATTTCCACCCCTGCCGTTCCAATCACTGTGTTGGAATGACATATTATGCAAATGTAGCCAAAAATCTCAGTTCTTGGGCCTGAGGACAGATTTTGTTCCGGTGCATCTGTGTCTAAGAGGAGATTTTTTAGACTCATGCCCAAGGAGGGATGGGGTGCCAGCTGGTTCGAAGCTTAGCCCATCTCAGCCCACGTGTGGTGAGGATGCGTCTGGAGGCTCATGTCCGCCAGCTGGTGCAGGACCACGCGTTGACTACAGCGCTGAAGGGGGGCGGGGGGCAGAGTCTATCTCACATCTTCACATTGGGTTCAGGGGATTAAGCAAGGGCTCTGACTTAAATTTTGCCCTTGTCAAACTGATTGTCAAGCTTCTTCCATCTTGCGTTGTGTGTTTCCGAGCTTCTAATGAGTGAGTTCTATGGTTTAGTATTTGACTGCTAATTCAGTGGGCACAAGGGAGAAGCTTTAAAACACATCGTAGAACGTAATCTTTATTCAGTGCGATAGGTCATTTGGAGTAAATATTCAACATGTATAGAGAGGCTGAAATTAACAGTCTAAATGCCATGCTCTATTTAGTGGGTTTTAGCATGTCAGATAGTTTTACTAATGCCTACTAAGATATTCCATACATGTTAAAGTCGTGATCGTGAGATGTTTGGGTTAGGATGCATCAAAAGCTGTTAAATAACTTTTAAACTTGGTCACAAAAGAAACAAAAAGTAAACACGGAGCAGAAATGCAACTCGCTGAGAGGGAGCTTGCCCAGCAGGTGTGGGGATCAAGGATTACTCCCCAGAGACACACACTGTCACATACAACCTTCAGAACCAATAGATAGCAGATAAGAATTATAAGATTGCTGAACATCCTGAAGTAGCCAAGACAAAACAGTTTTTATTGTCCTACACGATGTCTAATAATGACAGTAGATGCCATTGTTGAGCCTTGCAGTGAGACAGCAGCTTTCTTTTTAGTTTTTTTTTTTTCTTCTTCTTCTTAAAAACAAAACAAAACAAAATCAGGATTTTTAATCCCTAAAGTTATATGAAGCTGGGCAGCGGTGGCACGTGCCTTTTTTTATTAGGTATTTATTTCATTTACATTTCCAATGCTATCCCAAAAGTCCCCCACCCACTCCCCTACCCACCCACTCCCACTTCTTTAATCCCAGCACTGAGGCAGAGGCAGAGGCAGAGGCAGAGGCGGAGGTGGCAGAGGCAGGTGGATCTCTGTGATTTGAAGACCAGTCTGGTCTACAGAGTGAGTTCCAGGATAGCCGAGGCTGCTCAGAGTAACTTTGTTTTGTGGGTACGGGGAACCTATATGAAACAGCAAGAGTTATTTTATCTCTGACCCATAATTGTTCATATTTATAGGGTACAGTGTCATTTTTCAGTATATGCATGTCTTATGTAATAATCAGAGAAGGACAATTAGCATATTCATGACTTTGAATTTGTAATTTCTTTGTGCAGAGCATTCAAATTCTTTCTTCTGGACCCATTGAGCAGAGACTAAAGAGATATTTCAAAAGAACTCATTTGCACTTAGAGAAAACCTGAGTTCAACCTTCAGACCTCATGTTGAGCAGCTCACAACCTCCTCTAACTCCAGTTCTAGGGGAGTCTGATGCCTCTGACCTTTGCAGATACTGCCATTCATGTGCACACACTCAACCTATAGTCACACAATCACCATGATTTAAAAACAATGATAAAATAAATATAAATAAAAGCAAACCAAAACCTTAGCTCCTATTTTGAGGGCAGTTTGCCGAACAATAGTTCCTTTCATATGGCTTCCTGGCAATGTTGATGTTCCCTCAAAGCATGAGGGATGTGATCTAAGTGTCCCAAGAGGCCAGAGTGAAGAAAGTAATGACCTCACTGTACATGTTCTAGAACATCACAGCTGCCACAGTGGCTTGCCCAGCTCCTCTTGAGAGCCAGCCCATATTTCAGAGGAGTAGAGCTAATCTCTCCCAGTTTGTCTCCCAGTTGGATAAACAGCAAAGGATTTTTATATTTTAGTGAGCTTTTTAGGACACACTTTTCATCTCAGCACCCAAGAGGAAGAGGAGGGAAGATCTCTGTGTGTTTGAGTCCAGTCTAGTCTACATAGCAAGACCTAGGCCAGTTGACCCCATCTTATCCCTTGCATCCCCTGAAAAAAAAAGCTGGTAGTATAAACTTTTGATCCCACGGCAGTGTGGGCTGTCTTCTAAGGAGATGTTGGAGGTCGCTCCTGGACGTGTTAGGAGTAGGAATGATTAAACATGTTGGCTAAGAAGGATCAAGAGAAGACTGATGAGTTCTCTGAGTGAAAAGGTGGCAGAGTAGCAATTTGCAAATCATTCCACAAGTATTTCCAGGGCCTCTGCCAGTTTTCTGAGTTTAATGGAGAAGGTAATTGAGGCATATAAATTACATACAGGCATTTATCTATTTAGACAGCATGATCATTTCTGGCAGGATTCTGAAAAAGCTAGAGCATAGTCTTAGTTAAGAAGGGAAGGGTGGATGGTGTCCTTTGCTGAGTCGGAATGATGACAAAGCATGAATTATAACAGGCTAGCAAAGACACAGCAGGGACTGAGCACTGCTATTGAGAAAGTTTTATGTATTATTCTGAACACCAAATAAAAACCTAACTCTGATGTTGGTGATAAACAGAGGAAACTACAAAGGTGTTTTTTTAGGTGTTAAAATATTAATAAATTGGCAGATGACCTTATCAAGAGGAGTCCAAGGCAAGGAAAAGGACAAGGACAAGATGCCCAGGTGCCAAGTGATTCCTCCAACTTTTGGGGATTACTGGTTGAAAGTCCACAGCCAGGGAAAGCCAACAGAGTCTTCATATCCCTATGTTCTGTCTCACTGTACCTGTAGATGTTAAAGTTGAGGCCAGAAACTGTTCTGTCCAAAGGGGAAATCCAGCTCATGGTATTCACCGATTATTTGTCATTGTTGGATTGCAGCCTCAAGTATGGCTCATATCTTAGTGTCTGTCCTCTATTACTAACATGGGTCACTTCTGACAAACCTTAGGGTTCTATAAATGGATGGCTTTGAGATACTGACCAATAATAGCAATGCAGTGTGTTCATCTCTGGGCCTGACCGGATATCCCAGTGGGTGTTTAACCTAGCTAACTTCCCAGCATTTATTATAAACTAGGGCTCAGTATCAAGATGCATGGAGACATATCTTCAAAGATCCCTAAAGTGGGATAGTAAGTAAAGGTGGCATGCAGACAAGGTTAAAGCAGTTTATGGTTGGGAAGTGGGGAAAGGGTTTCTTGAAGAACTGAGGACCTAGCTTGTGGCAGCTCTTCCCCTTGGTCATTTATTGCTCATGGTTTAGTTTTTTTAAAAGATTTACTTATTTATTTTTTGTATATGAGTACACTGTAACTGTACAGATGGTTATGAGCCTTCACGTGGTTGTTGGGAATTGAATTTAAAACCTCTGCTTGCTCCAGTCAGCCCCGCTCGCTCTGGTCAACTCTGTTCGCTCAGTGCCTGCTCACGCCGGCCCAAAGACTTATTATTATGCATAACTACACTCAAGTTGTCTTCAGACATTCCAGAAGAGGGCGTCAGATCTTATTATGGGTGGTTGTGAGCCACCTTGTGGTTGCTGGGATTTGAACTCAGGACTTTTGGAAGAGCAGTCAGTGCTCTTACCCTCTGAGCCATCTTGCCAGCCCCTCATGGTATATCATCTTGTTTAAAGCTGAAGAGATGGGCTGGGCGTGGTGGCACACGCCTTTAATCCCAGCACTCGGGAGGCAGAGGCAGGCGGATTTCTGAGTTCGAGGCCAGCCTGGTCTACAAAGTGAGTGCCAGGACAGCCAGGGCTACACAGAGAAACCCTGTCTCGAAAAACCAAAAAAAAAAAAAAAAAAAAAAAAAAAAAAAGCTGAAGAGATGGAAAAAAATCCAGGGGATCTTGTCAAAGGGATTTCAACTTTTTTCTTCTTTTTTTTTTTTTTTTTTTTTTGTGAGAATAGGTCAGAGTACTTCTGCATGGAGAGCTGTGTAGAGAGTACTATGCCTACTTATAAGGCAATACGACAAGTGATATAGTACTTTTTTTCCTTAAAATGTTGTTTACTATTACAGAAGTAATAAGCACACAATGTACAAAATTTATATAGAAAGATTTTTTTTATTTCTTTCACTATGAGAAGCCCGTGGTAACCTTTTTGTTGTTGTTGTTTTTTGTTTGTTTGTTTGTTTTGTTTTTGGTTTTGTTTTTGGTTTTTCGAGACAGGGTTTCTCTGTGTAGCCCTGGCTGTCCTGGAACTCACTCTGTAGACCAGGCTGGCCTTGAACTTAGAAATCTGCCTGCCTCTACCTCCCAAGTTCTGGGATTAAAGGCGTGTGTCACCATGCCCGGTCCATGGTAACCCTTTAATGCCCATCCTGTTAGAACTTTCTCTGTGCAAGGAGACCCAGGGAGACATATACTTACTACACATGGTATATGGAATATGTAGCACATTCATATTTTAGTTGTATCTTATTTCTACATAAATAATTTTACACTTAGAGAAAAGTTAGGAAGAGGAAAACAGCACAAATGGTACTTGTGGGCCCTTTTCCAAGACTCACTAATTATAATTTGCCTGTTTCTATGACTGTTTATACGATCTCTTTATCTAGAACTTTCATCTTTGAATTATTTATAGATTAATGCAGCGCATAAGCCCTGTATGTGATGCTCTTTCCCCTAAAGTACTTTTGGAGGTAGGTGCTTTGGAATTTTGGAATAGGAAAGGTCATTTAGAAGCTGGCCTTGGGAGGACAGCTCTATACGCCAAACTCCAGACGAGTTCTAATGTAGAGGATGGGATGGATATTCAAGACCTTCCTAGAATACAGAGTTAGTTTAAAGCCAGCTTGGGGAACTTAGTGAAACATTGCCTCAAAATAAAGACAAAAGAAGAGAGAGAGAGAGAGAAAGAGAGAGAGAGAGCGAGCAGACTGGAGATGCTGCTCGGTGGTAGGGCACCTGCCTAGTGTGTGTGAGATCCTGAGTTGCTAGCACCACCAAAGTCCCTTAGAATGAATCTAGAATTGAGATAAGGTACCAGAAAATATTACATCTCAAAGGAAGACTTGCACTCATTGTATCTAGCAGATTTGTGTCCAGGCTGGCTGTATAGTGACCATTCTTTACTTGCTGCCCAGGAAGTGGGGCTGGAGAGATGGCTTCACAGTTAGGAGCACTTCCTGCTCTCGCAGAGGACCTGGGTTCAGTTCCCCAGAATCCACATTGGAATTGGACTGGCCACAACTGTCTGTAACTACAGATTCAGGGTGCTGGTGATCTCTTCTGGCCTCCAAGAGCACCAGGTATACACACGATACACATATATACATGCAGGCAGTCAAACATAAAAATAAAATAAACCTTTAAAAAGACAAGGAAAGTTTTCAATTTTTCTTGTTAAAAATAGAATATTTATCTCTCCAGCCTCCAGAATGAATTGTCTAGAAAAGCTGACTTGGAAAGAGGAACGAGGCTGAAGGGATGGTTCAGAGGTAAAGAGAGCACGTGTTGCTCCTGCAGAGAACTGGGCTTCAGTTCCTAGCATTTTCCTGGTGGCTCACAACCACCTATAACTATAGTTCCAGGGGATCTGCCTCCCCCTTCTGGCCACAATAAACATTGCATACATGTGGTGCACACAAGTACAGACAAAACAAACATAAAATTAAGTCAAAAGTAAAAATAAAAGAAAGAAGAGGTTTTTTTTTTTTTTGGCAGAGAAGGAAGGAATAAAGAGAAGGACAGAAAGAGCAAAAAGCGAGAGGCAAGAAAAATGAGGTAAATATGTATTTTTCCCACATCACTTTTTATAATCTGTTCTAAATTACGGAGTTGGTTGCACAAAAATAAGTTAGTATTTCTGAAACCAGATGGAAATGGCTTTTGATGGCGTATACTCTCACCTGTCTCTGAGAGTGCCAGCAATCAGAAGGTGCAAAGGAAAGCAAGCTCACGTTCTCCAATATCAGGAAGGAAGGCTGAGGGAACACAGCCTATCAATTAAAGCCTGTAGGTAAAACCAGACTAAAGCTAGAAATAAAGCTTTCATATTATAACTTTCAGTGTTAGGAGTGATTATTGTACTTTATTCTGTTTCTAATGAGTGTTGATAATTTGAGGAAATATATACATATATAATATGTGTATTGTATGTAATAATTGTATTATATATAAAATGCACATGATATTTATATATACATTCATATGTATATGACATTTTCCCATCAGGTAAACTATGTGACAATGGGATGTTTTCCATGTTTTTGTTTTCTGCAGCCTTTCCTAGAATATGGATAAGAGGCTGACATTCATAGAGATTTATTTTTTTTTAAATTTTTAATATTTTTATTACATATTTTCCTCAATTACATTTCCAATGCTATCCCAAAAGTCCCCCATAGCGCCCCCCACTTCCCTACCCACCCATTCCCATTCTTTTGGCCCTGGCATTCCCCTATATTGGGGCATATAAAGTTTGCTTTAAGTTCACGAGGGATGCATGGAGCTCGCCTGTGAGGAGAGAATAGAGGACCCTGTCATTTACAGGATTCACTGATGTCAGCTCAATAAATCCTCACCACTCATTCATTACAACTGAACAGGATCAGAACACCCTCGCTAGAAATTTATTTGAAATCTATGTTTAAAACAAAACAAACCAAACAGACAAAAACTAATTAAAGGGATAGTTACTGCTTGAACATACTAGGGCCTAATTTTTGGAGACTTTATGCCAGACGAAAGGAAAAGAATCTGTCCCTAAAATTGGCAAAAACAAGAAATAATGCACAGGAATCTGATGAAAGAGACCTATAGGAAACAGAGGGGCAAACAGGGCAGTTCACATTTAAAGGATATGGTCCTGATGGAGATGAGCAGCGTGGGCCTGAAAGGCTAATGCTGGATTTGGGGCATGGTCTATGACTCAGCAAAAGGTGAATGAAACCACATCCCCAGGGAACCCAAAACTAAGTAGTGACCTAAGCCGTTCTGTAACTATTCCTGGCAGCACGCCACCTCTGTGTGGGTTTGTTTTATAAGTATGGCCTTGATGCCAGATGACTTCACCAACCCCAGCCTTGTCCCTATGTGTCAATCTGTAGGTCTGTGTGTCTACCTCTGTGTGACCATCTGTCCATCAACATGTGTGTCTTTTGCCTGCCCGTGTGTGGTCCATTTGTGTTGTGGTGTGTGCCTGAGTACCTGCTGGAATTGGCAAGCTTAGTGGTCTCCATCCACAGTAAATAAAGCAAATGTTATCGGTCCAGGGATCTGAACAATCTCTTTAAGTTTCCAGATTCCCTTGACCCTCATCTTTTCCTGATGTTGGAGCTTGGATCTCATAAGACCCTGCATTGGATTTCTGTTTCTTATCTTTCCTAATTAACAAATGATGGATATAACACTCACACCAATCATGAGGATAAGCAGCAAGTGCTTTCAACTGCTGAACCATCTCCCCAGCCGGGTTTCCTTCCTCTCCCCTCCTGTTTCTAAAATAGGTGCTAGGAACTGAACTCAGGTCCTCTGGAAGAGGAGCAAGTGTTCTGAATGGCTGAGCCATCTCTCTAGCCCCATTTCCCTTTTAAAACTCATCTCTTTGTACGTTTTCAACAAAGTAATGGTGTCCTTTTGGGCAAAGGCATTCAAATTCTTCAATAATCAATCCTCAGTCTGTTCAAAGAATCCCTGTGTGTATTTTCTTTTTTTTTTTTTTTTCTTATTTATTTTTACTATGTAATGTAACAATTTCAGCCTGGCTTTATGGACTTTGCATCATTCTTTAGTCACAACATACCTTCCAAGTCTCCATGTCATTAGGATTCAATTTGTGACGTGGCACAGGAAAAAGCTATCAGTATCTTATAGAAGATGCAAATTTGAATACATTAAAAACAGCTATGAAGTAGGAATTCCAGGACAATGTAGTAACCCTGTGGTCATCAGTGTCTAGAGCCTCTATCTTACTACCCGTAATACATGGCTTGACTTCTTTTCTTTTCTTTTCTTTTCTTTTTTAAAGATTTATTTATTTTATGTATATGAGTACACTGTAGCTATCTTCAGACACACACCAGAAGAGGGCATCCATTACAGATGGTTGTGAGCCACCATGTGGTTGCTGGGAATCGAACTCAGGACCTCTGGAAGAGCATTTGGTTCTCTTAACCACTAAGCCACCTCTCCAGCCCTCTTGCACTCTTTTTATTTTTTATTTTCTCAGTGCTGGACCTCACACATGCTAGACAAGCCTTCTACCACTGAGTAATAATGGCAGCCCATTGTTTATGTTAACAGCATATATTAACTATATATTATTAGGTTATGATGGACTTCATTATAACATACTCATACAGGTATGTAATGAATCCCGATCATTTTCATCCCTCTTTACCCTTTTTTATTCTCCCTCCTACCCACACTGATCCCTTTCCTCTTTCTAAATCTCTCTTCTGCTTTCCTATCTCTTCTTGATGATGCCATGAATTTCATTAGAATTACTTACTGGAGCATGGATACGGCTGTGATTTCAGGAGCGTGGGAATATTAACATAGCTACACCACTGAAGAAAATGTCTCTCCTTCCTCTAGTAACCATTAACTGCCTATAGATTCTCAAGTTACTGGGCTGCAGGAATAAAACAGAATGCAGAGAGCATTCAGAAGGGGCTGCAGTTCTCATTTCGATTTCCCTGTCATTTTCCATTTGCCTTCACATGGGAACAGCCTTCATGACTGTTTTAACTCTCAGGACCAAGACTCCAAGCCACACTGAAAGGACTGGGGTTTATTACCTCCATTTGGACAAGCCAGCACTTTAGCTACAAAATTAAAGTTATGCAAAGACATGTGGTATAAACAGAGAGGACATCCCAGCAGAATTGACTGACGGTTGGGTCAACTCAGAGACATGGAACAGCGCTGGAGAAGTTGACCTACAAGCAGAGTAGAAGATGGGAACTCTAGTCTGAAGCCCTGACTGAAAGGGTCTCTGGGCAGCATTCACAGGACCATAAGTCACAAGGGTTTTGGAATTTTGTGGGGTCCTGGCTCCAGAACAATGTGCCCTCCAGTAATGGCTCTTTGTGTGGCATGAGCTGTGACACTAGTCTTTGTTTCTCATTAATTCCCAACGATCTCCCTCACTTTCTCCCTGGGCATTACACACTGCAAAATGTGAGGACTGGGCTTTACCACAGCACCTTCCTCACCAGGCGGTGGACCAATTTTCTTTTCTCCAGATGGTCCTCATAGACTAGCCAAAGAGGAGACCAGGCTGGCCATCTGTTTCCTGTTGCCTTTTTAAGTTGCCTGGCCACTCAGCAAGGCTGACATAGCCCAGGGCACCAGCTGTCAGCCTTAGCTGCCCCCAGTTGGCCTTGCACTTTGTCATAGTAGGCTGGATAGGTCAGGGGCTTTGCTCAGAACAGTTTGACACTCATGAGGAAAGATGGTTTGTTCCTTGTCCGTTCCAACCAGCTTGCCTTATGGCAAATATAAAAGATGCTTCCATGTCCTTAATGTCCACAAGCTAGGGATGATGGTGGTGATTTGTGGGAGGGAAAAGGCAAGGATTGTGTGGGTAGGCAGAACAGATTGTAACATAATTCTGAATTAATGTATCAGTAAGCGATTTGACCATAATTTACAATTTACCCTTCTGCTTTTGGTTTGCCTCCTATTTTTTCTAATTATACATGTATTTATTTACAGACAAAATAAGGATATAGTCTTGGTATAAGTTTTGTACACACAGCTAGAAAATTAAGACGATCACCTACTATCCTGCACACCATAAAGAAAACTACTATTTATTTTGTTAAGTCTCTGTTTGTTAAGTGCTCTGTATGCAGAAATGCCTTAACTACACCCTCTATATTGTTTCCTCTGTGGGCTTTATTTCTTAACATCACAATATTAAACATTAAACACTTTTGATGGGTAAGTGACATCACTGTGCATGACTATAGCAGAATTCGTGTGGCTATTCTCTAATTGTTGGATGTTATTTTTTTTCCCATTTTGTTTTTATGTTAGATCATTCCATAAGGAATAGCTACATAAAAACCACATTTAAAGTGTGTCTACTTCCTTGGCGTAGGATGAAGATATCAGTTCTAAGGGACTGGTTACTGCACTGTTAAATTGCCTCAGTATCTTCATTGCCTTCAGTGGATTACATCGCCTTCAACAAGAAATTGCCTGTTTGCCATCTTTCTTTCTTTCTTTCTTTCTTTCTTTCTTTCTTTCTTTCTTTCTTTCTTTCTTTCTTTCTTTCTTTCTTTCTTCCTTCCTTCCTTCCTTCCTTCCTTCCTTCCTTCCTTCCTTCCTTCCTTCCTTCCCTCCTTCCCTTTTTCCTTCCTTCCTTCCTGATGCATTTTTTTTTTCTTCCACAAGAGCCATCACGGTAGGATAGATGTGAGCTAAAGAAGCCAGACACTCATTTCTGCCAGGTTCCCATAGTGACCTGGAGTGTAATCCGAACCTGACTCAGCAGGAGGAAAGGATGGTGATAATGCTTCATCCTGTGCCTGAAAGGGATCCACAGAGCTCGGCATTCCAGGAGGTGCTCCCTTTTGAACAATCTCCATTTCCATTAGCCAACTCTGTGGGTATCATGGCTGGCTCTGGGTCTTTAATGGCTCCTTTCAGTGGCCAGGTGGTCCCACCTACAGGGAAGAGCACAAGTGCTCCGCAGAGTGGAGAGTTGTTAGCCCAAGTTGGGCATGGTGGCTGGCTCTCAGAATAGAGATTCCTCAGGGGTACTGGCATCTCGTTGAGCATCCAGGCTGCTTCATGAGTGAGGGTCACACACCAGCCTTTTGTGAGCTTGCAGAGACAGTTTAGAATGCCCCAAGTTGATGCTGTACAGTCATGTTAGACTGTTGTTACAACACTCACCATCTTCAGATTTATGTTTATTGAGCCTTTCAGGTATCCAACCTATCAGTATAGCCTTTACACCTCCTGCCTGGCATTACCGTACTGTCTTCCCTGTGGGACAAACCAATTCTTGCCAGGCTAGCTCTAGTCTAGTTCCTTCAAGTCACATTCATTGGCAATCCTGGGCTGCATTTGTCTTTGTCTTTTTTTAATATCTCTATAAAATTCCAAATGTTAGGTCCATAATAATTATCACTGATGCCAAACATTTTGTCACTTGATCATCTTCACTTTTGTATTTTCTCCCTAACGTGTGTACATAAGCAAGTCTGGGGGCTTCAACAGCATCATAGTTTTGTCAAAAAGAAGTTTGAGTCTTTGCTTTATGTTTCTATTCCATACCTTTCCTTGAGCTCTGGCCCTTCATAGCAAAAGTCCACTTCATTCTCTAGGCAAAACATGACTCAAAGTCTGTCCTATCCAGATCTGAATCTGTTCTAGTGTTCCCTGTCTACACAACACCCTGTGACCTCCCTTCTTCTTATATCAATCCCAGATCCAAATTTTCCATTGCTCTGATCTGTCTGCTTATGTCTATTTTTCTAACAGTTTTATCTGTGTCCTCCTGGACAGCTTAGGTGCCTTCTAACCTCCTTTAATCGATACCATGACTAAAATAGTCTTTGCAAAACCCAAGTTAAACCATGCCATGCTCTGTAGTCTTCTTCTTCTTCTTCTTCTTCTTCTTCTTCTTCTTCTTCTTCTTCTTCTTCTTCAAATAGATTTTTAAAAAAAGATTCATTTATTATCATATCTAAGTAAACTGTAGCTGTCTTCAGATGCACCAGAAGAGGGCATCAGATCTTATTACCGATAGTTGTGGGCCACCATGTGGTTGCTGGGATTTGAACTCAGGACCTTCGGAAGAGCAGTCGGTGCTCTTAACCACTTAGCCATCTCTCCAGCCAGTCTTCTCTTAAATTAATGTGTCTGTTTATTAACCCCCATAAAGTTGTAATATTGTGGCAAAATATATAGAGAATTTACCTTTTAATTCACTCAGTGGCATTAACTACATGCATGTCGTACAGTCATAACCGCTGGTTCTAAAACCTTTCATGCCTCTAGATAAAGCTCTGTAACCATTTTCAATTACTTTTCCTCCACAGCCCCTGTAACCTCTAATCTATTTTCCTTCCTGCCTATGAATTTGTCTCTTGTGCCTATTTTGTGTCAATAGACTCATAGCATATTTAAACGTTTTATTCGGGTGTCTTTGCTTAGCATTTTTCCACGGTCCATCTTTGCTGTAGTATGTGTCATAAAATCATTGTTTTGATTACCAAATAGTATTTAATTGCATAAATATACAGTATTTGTTGATCCAACCATTTGCAGATGGACGTTTGATTGCTCCCTCCTTTCAGATCATGTGAATAATGCATTATTGATATTTGGCATACAAATGGCTGAGTCTCCATTTTTAATTCTCTTCCCTCCAAGTTAACATTTTAAAAGCAAATTTATGAGCCTATGCTATCAGGTTTTGCATTGTCCAGCCACTGCCCCTCTGCTTCCCAGGATTTTCTTCTCTCTGTACTCTCTTCTTCAGAATCTTCACGGGCAAGGCTCCTTCCTAGGTTGGAGTCCTGACTCAGCTGTTGCCCACTTTCCTGCAGCATTTCATCTCTGTTTCTTTTTGTTATTTTGTCTTCTTTTTTTTTCCAGAACTGAGGATCGAACCCAGGGCCTTGCACTTGCTAGGCAAGCGCTCTACCACTGAGCTAAATCTACAACCCCTCATCTCTATTTCTTATGTCCACATCTTCATTCAAGTGTTGTTTCTCAGGAAAGAAAACTTCCCTAACCCCTCCCTTCCTTTCCTCTTCTTCCCTTACTTATTTGATCAGAATGGAAATAATGTTTACCCCAAAGCAACATTAGTTACTAAAACGTTGGTATCATACAATTATAATACAAACTTGGAGACTAAAAATCTCAACTCAACTGTCACTGCTTTGGAATAAATACGATTTTTTTTTTTGAAGTCACAGTAACACCTAGAAATGGTAAAGACATATGTGTTGAAATTTGGTTGGAAAGCTAATTAATCCAAGCTATTCAGCAGAATTTTGAAAAGTGGGGGGTGGAGTTGAATTCCTGTGAGATGCAGTGTTCTGGAATCCCCAGCACTGAGCAGAAGACATTAGAATAGCTAGAGTGGAGATGCAGGAAGCCAGAAGTCCTTCGATCAGGTCTTCTGATCTGCAAAGACCTCTAGATGTGTAGGGTGAGTTCTACCACCAGCACCCATAACCGTTGTTGAGAGTCCAAGTGTCTGTCTCCACGAAGAACACATGGCAAGGTTAATGCACTTGACCGTTAGGTCTTCTGATTCATTTCCTGCCTCTCTCCATATCTGCACGAAACTCCAGGATCGTGGCGCTGCACACCATGGCAGTCCTTTCCACGGGTCTGTGGCTGGTTGACCTGACTTTTAGTTTCTATGAATACAGCCCAGGAGGAACTATGAGGCTATAGTGCTCTGCCAGGGAGAAACTGCTGCTGCCTGGGTCTTTCTAGTGCTCAGCCTTCCCACCAGCCATTTCAAGTTCTTCTAAAGCTCATACAGACAAGGCAGGGGAAAAGAAAACCAGTCAGATGGAGAGGTGAGCCAACATCTTTCTCCCTCATCACTCTGTAACCCAGCTGCCTTAGAAAGCATCTTCTGACCTTGAAGTCCAGATTCCCACTGTGGTGTCTCAGAGCACTGTGCATTTTGCTTTGATTGTTTTTTTCCACAATTCACCTTTCCAGGCAGCTCTTCTTCAGATTTTCTTCAAGTCCTATTTCAAGGCTTTTCAACCCCTGCTTGAATTCTTTCTACCCAGCCCTGGTGAGTGCCTCTTACTAGATTTTCAAGTATTTGTTGAAAGAAGACAAGGTGGAAACACTATTTTTTTTTTTCTGAATCCCTAGTATATCTCATAAGGACTCTTGGCACATGGTATATATTCAATGATTTTTTTTTTTTTTACCTAAGCTTACAATTATTCATGTTCCATTTTATATTGTAAGAAGAATACATTAAGCCAGAATAATGAAACTAGAGATTCTAGAATTCTAGAGACATTTGTTAATAGCCTGAGTATTTTTCCTTGGCAATGATTATATCATCATAGCTTCCAAGAAATATCCTTTGTCAGGTACCAGAAGATGCAGTGATTAAAAGTATCCATTGCTCAATATGTTAAACACTGAGTTACCTGATGACATAGCAATTCCACACCTCAGTACAAACCCAAAAGGGATGAAAACATATGTCCTCCCAAAAACTCACACTCGAGCACTCATAAGAATCTATTTTGCTTGTGAGCCTACCCTTTAATAGCTGAGACAGTTCAGAAGAATCTAAAACTGAAGCAACACAGATGCTCTCTACAGCCAGTAAATGGATACATAAAATGTGAATACTCATGTAATGGGATGTTATGAAAGAAATGGATTACCAACTCATGGCCCATCAGCAGCAAAGGACTATGTATTGTACATTTGCATCCACCCAAAAGGCCCCCAAAGCTAAATATGTTCAGAGATAGATTAGTGGTTCTTAGGGTTGGGCAGCTAGAGGAATGGAGAGTGAAGGAAATGGATATGGGGTTTCTTCCGAGTGATGAAAATGTTCTAAATTTCATGATAGTGATGATCACACAACTTCAAAAATACTGAGAATATACTCAAAAATTTAAAAAAACACACAAAAAACTAAAAAAAAACATTGAATTTTGTGTTTTTAAAATAGCTTCCATTGCCTGCAATATATACCAATAATTTTTTAAAAAAGTATTTAAAAATAACTGAGAATGTGCTTCAAATGAGCTGTCTGGGTTTAAGTCATGGCCTTCTCCCTTCCTAGTGATGTGGTCACAAGCATGTTGCTTTGTTTTTCAGAGATAATAATGATAGCTACATGATGTGATATGTTACGAGGGAGTGACTTAGATTGGGCGTTGTGGCATACACTTGCAATCCCAGCACTCAGGAGGCCTAGGCAAGAGAATCACACGTTGAAAGACGGGCCTGGGTTACAAACAGACAAAAACCAACTAACATATAGCAAATGAATAGACCAGAATGTTGCTAAGTCTTTGAGCACGTACCTGCCATGTGTGAGGCCCTAGACAGAAGCCCCTGTGCCTCCAAATAAATAAGTAAATAAATAAAAGAGTAAGTGTGCACTTAAAGCTTACATAAGGATCTGGTACTTAGCAAATGTTTAAGAATCGCAAGCTTTCGCTTTTCTTATATTTTCTTTTCTTTTCTTTCTTTCTTGCTTTCTTTCTCTCTCTCTCTCACTTTCTTTCTTTTTCTTTTTTGTTTAAAAGATTTACTTATTTTGTGTATACGAGTACACTGTTGCTGTCTTCAGACACACCAGAAGAGGGCATCAGACCCCATTACAGATGGTTGTGAGCCACTATATGGTTGCTGGGAATTGAACTCAGGACCTCTGGAAGAACAGTCAGTGCTCTTAACCACTGAGCCATCTCTCCAGCACAAGCTTTTTTCTAAGACTGTTTGCTCACTGTCCCGGAAGGATCCTTTTGCAGTTACCCACGTCTTCCTGTATAAGCACTATGTTCATCTACTGGCTTGTTTTGTGTCAACTTAACCCAGCTGGAGTTATCACAGAGAAAGGAGCTTCAGCTGAGGAAATGCCTCCATGAGATACAACTGTAAGGCATTTTCTCAATTAGTGATCAAGGGGGAAGGGTCACTTGTAGATGGGACCATCTCTGGGCTGGTAGTCTTCGTTCTATAAGAGAGCAGGCTGAGCAAGCCAGTGATGAACATCCCTCCATGGCCTCTGCATCAGCTCCTGCTCCCTGACCTGCTTGAGTTCCAGTCCTGACTTCCTTTGGTGATGAACAGCAGTATAGACATATAAGCCAAATAAACCCTTTCCTCCCCAATTTGTTTCTTGGTCATGATGTTTGTGCAGGAATAGAAACCCTGACTAAGACAATCTGACTGTGCCTCAGGGAAGGGCTCAAACATCACTCATTGCTGTCTTATCATTTATCTTGCTAGTTGTTGCTCTCTGGTTCCCTCTTTCTTAACAGAAATTTCTTTCCCTCTTGATTTTAATCTGTAAAATAGATTTTTCTTGTAACTACTACCCTTATTTATTAAGTTACTGATCTCTGCAGGAAATTTCACTTTGCACAGGAATGCTTTATCACTTTTCCATGGGAGAACTTGACAAGCTCCGTGATGGAGATCCAGAGATAACACTGAGGGTTGAATTGGGTTTGTGGAGGCGGGACAAACCATAATCAGAACATAGCTGTCCAATAGTAAGTACACTCAAGCTAGAACATGTCCTAGTCTTGACTAGCTACCTCCAGGCCACAAAGGATATATGGGGTGAAGGCTGAGTACACTTGGGTGAAGATCTGACACAGTAGATACTCCTGAATGTTGTAAGACTACAATGAGTGCCTGCATTTGTTAACCATGCAACCCTGTAAAACTCTTTTTCCTGTAGTAAAGCTTGCTTGCTTCCTTCCCTTCTTTTTTGTTTTTCTCTTCCTTCCTTCCTTCCTTCCTTCCTTCCTTCCTTCCTTCCTTCCTTCCTTCCTTCCTTCCTCCCTCCGTCCCTCTCCCTCCCTCCCCCTCTCCTCCTCTTCCTCCTCCTCCTCCTCCTCCTCCTCCTCCTCCTCCTCCTTCTTCTTCTTCTTCTTCTTCTTCTTCTTCTTCTTCTTCTTCTTCTTCTTCTTCTTCTTCTTCTTCTTCTTTCTCTCTCTCTCTCTCCCTCCCTCCCTCCCTCCCTCTTTCTTTTAACAGGTTTAACTATGTAGCTCTGGTTGTCCTGGAACTAGCTCTGTAGACCAGGCTGGCTTTGAACTCACAGAGATCCCCCTGACTTTGCACCCTGAGTAATGGGACTAGAAGCATGAATCATTACGCATGGCAAATAAAGCTTAATTTATAAATTAGGTAAAGGATAAAGTTCAAACAAATAAAATGATTACAATAATGTATTAGTAAGTTAAGAGAAAATTATTTCTCTGTATCTCTATCTATCTGCCTGTCTGTCTAACTGTCTGGGGTGTAGCTCATTATAGCATTTATTTAGTATATACAGAACTGTGAGTTCAGTGCCCCGCATTGAGAAGAAATCATTCTTATTGTGCTGTATGCACAGCATTGTATCAGCAACACAATGCTGGTGTACTGAGGAGAATGTGGACTAAGCACTTCTCATGCATCATGCATTTAACTCTTCCTGCCAGCTTATTTTATGTTGACATATAACAATTTTATGTGCTTATAGGCTGCAGTGAGGTAATACATATACATAATGTGTAAGGATCAGATTAATTTAATTACTGTTACCATCAATTTACGTTTTTTTGTTATTTCGGTGTACTGAAAAACCTTGAATTTCTCTTAACCAGTTTATAAAGTATATATTAGTTAAATGTGAGATATAGAAACCATACTGTGATACAGGACATTATAAGTTAATTCTTACAGGTATACTGGCACATGCCTGTAACCCCTACACTTGTGAGGCTGAGATAGGGAGATTACATGCTCAAAGGCAGTCTGGACTACATAATGATTTGGAAGTGAACTTGGGCATATAGTAACACCCTGGATCAAAACAAAACACGAAAACAAATGAACAGTCTTCTTCCTCTTACAAAACTGTCTTCTGGTGCCCTTTACCCAGCCTCCTCTAGCATACCGTTTCCTACTCTTTAGTGATCACTCTCCAGTTTTATGTAAGCAACTTGATTTTTGCTTCTGCACATGAGGAAGCACACACAGTTTTTGTCTTTCTGTACTTGGTCTGTTAACACAACACTTAACATAGTGTCTTCCAGTTTTTCTTTTTTTTAAAAGATTTATTTATTTATTATATGTAAGTACACTGTAGCTGTCTTCAGAACCACCAGAAGAGGGCGTCAGATCTCATTACGGATGGTTGTGAGCCACCACGTGGTTGCTGGGAATTGAACTCAGGACCTGAGTCAGTCAGTGCTCTTAACTACTGAGCCATCTCTCCAGTCCATGTCTTCCAGTTTTATCCATGTTGCTACAAAACACAGTATTTTATTTTTAACAGATGAATAATGTTTCAGCGAACACATATACCACATTTTAAAAAGTCAGTTTATGCACTGATGGACATCTTAATGATTCTGTACCATGGTTATCAAGAATGGAACTTCAGTAAGCATGAGTCTCTTCTTTCTTTCCTCCTTCTCTCTCCCCCTTCCTCCTCCTGCTTTGTGTATGAAGGCTGGGCCTGAACTCTATATGTAGTCCGGCTAACTGCAAGTTCATGATCGTCTTGCTGCAGCCTTCCAAGAATTGGGATAACAGGTACATGTTACCACCTTAGTTTGCAGGTGGTATAATGATTTTATTTCTTTTGAATATATAACTACTAGTAGTTAAGACCTATTATACTTTTAGTTTTAACTTCTTGAGAAACTTTATATTTATTTTCTATAATAACTGTCCTAATCTATTTTTCCATCAATTGTGTATAATCATTCTTTTTTCATGGCTGGGCATGCAGCTCAGTAGGTGTTGGAGTCTGTCAAAAGGCCCTCACTCACAAAGACCACAGAGACCACCATTGCTACAAACTGCAAGAGGTCTTTTTTACTAATCCAATGCGTTGGCGACCCTCCCTCTCAGCATGCAGGCCAGAGGAGAGACCCAGAACAAAAAAAGAACACACTTTTTATACCTTGAAAGGGGCAGATTTAGGCAACAGGGCTAGCTGGCTTATTCTAATTTGTATAGCAAGTAACCTTTTCAGGCATTAGTTGGTTTGCATAGTGACTCACTTTGCCTGCCCTTATGGTGGGTTATTATGATTTGGTCAGCAAAGCAGTAGTACATTTTGAACTTATGGGTCAGCTATTAATGTCACAACTATTAACGTCATAGGGAATTCTAGCAAGATCAGGGCAGTTTGTGGTCTTTCTCAGAATTCTGTGTGAGGCGGGGTAGGGGAATTTCTCTGGGAACTGCTAGTCTTGTTATGGTTATTTTTTTTTGAGAACAGCTCATTTTGTTTTGGCAGCTATAGATTTAGTCATTTTGACTGCTATGTTTTTGAAAGTCCCTTCAGAGGGGAAGGGGCTAGGTGGTCTTGAATTTATTTTAGATTCTACATAGGTACAGTGCTACTTAGCATGCATAAGGCCGTGGATTTTCTCCCTATCACCACATAGATCAAGTGTGGTAGCTCACAGCTCCAATACCAGCACTTAAAAAGTGGGGGCAGAAATTCAAGGCCATCCTAGGCTATATAGGAAGCCTAAGCTTAGCCTGAGCTGGTTGGTGGTCATATTAAAAACATTCTTTCCCTACATCTTCATCTGAGTTTATTTATTTTTGATTGTAGCAATTCTAATTAGGGTGAGATGGTATCCCATTGTGATTTTGTAGACCAGGCTGCCCTTGAACTCAGAAATCTGCCTGCCTCTGCCTCCCAAGTGCTGGGATTAAAGGCATGCACCACCATGCCCAGTGTAGTTTTGATTTTTATTTCTTTGAAATTAGTATTGAGCACTGTCTCACATGATTGCTGACAGAAGAAAAAAGGGATCCAGCGACAGAGAAGAATCTCCAGTCAGGAGGACAGATATCTTATACTTTGAATTATGAGCAAGCAGAGGTGTGAGCACAAGTAGGCCAGCAGATGTGATTAGGAATATATGGTTACCTTGTTAGTGGTTCTATTTTTAAAAATATTTTCATTCATTATTATTGATCGCGTGTATCTGAGTGTATGATGTGTGAGTGTGGGGGCTTGCTTGTGCCAGAGCATACCTGTGGAAGTCAGAGGACAACTTCTGGAGTTGGTTCTCTCCTGATGCTGTGAGCTGGTGTGGTGCTTTGAAAGGAATGGCCCCCATAGGCTCATATACATTGAATGCTTGATCATTAGAGAGAAGGATTCAGAGGTGTGTCTTGCCACTGGAGGAGGGCTTTTGAGTTTCAGAAGCCCCACCCAGGCTCAGTGGCTTTCTCTCTTTCTTCCTGATGTCTGCAAATCTGGATATAGAATTCTCAGATACCTCCCCAGCACCATGAGAGCACGCTGCCATGTTACCTTCCATGCTGAAAATGGACTAAACCTCTGAAATGGTAAGCAAGCCCCAATTAAAGGCTTTCTTTTATAAGAGTTGCTGCTATGGTCATGCTGTCTCTTCACAGTAATAGACACTGACTACGATGGTTGGGTTCTGGGGACTGAACTGTCAGGATTTTGTGACAAGCATTTTTCACCCACTGAGCCATCACTCCAACTTTGATCTTATTTTCTTTGATCTTAGAGGAAAAGAAACTAAGGTCATTGAACAAGAGTGGGGAGAGAGGAAGGGTGCCTGCCAAATACTTGTCAAAGGGGAAGAGGTATTGGCGAAAAGCTGGTCTATAAGGAAAGAGCTAGGAAAGTTTGTTGAACTTTTTTTTTTTAAGTATCAATGGTTCATGGGAGAGATTTTAGGTCACAAATTAAAGCAAGATTCTCTCTCTCTCTCTCTCTTAGCCCTTCCCTCCCTCCCTCCTACTGTTCCTCCCTCCCCTTCTCCCAAGTGTGTGTGTGTATGCCTGTGTGATATGCATGTGTGTCTAACTCTAGCATAGTTACATCATGAATCAAGCTAAGTACTAGCACTAGGTTAATCAGTACCTAGGATATTGTCTTTCAGGGTTGTATTCCTGCACAAAGCATCATAACCAAGAAGGAGGAAGGGGTTTATTCAGCTTACATTTCCTTTCATCACCAAAGGAAGTCAGGATAGGAACTCACACAGGGCAGAAACTTGGAGGCAGGAGCTTATGCAGAGGCCATGGAGTATTGCTGTTTACTGGATTGCTTCCCTTGGCTTGCTCAGCTTGCTTTCTTATAGAACCCAGGACTACCAGCCCAGGGATGGCACCACCCACCCTTGATCCCTAATTAAGAAAATGCGTTACAGCTGGATCTCATGGAGGCATTTCCTCAAGGGAGGCTCCTTCCTCTGTGCCAAGTTAAAACACAAAACCAGCCAGAACAGATATCTAGAATTGCAGTTGTGGATGTTTACAAGAAACTCACAATAAAGGACCATGTCCCTTCTGCTCCAAAAAGAGGGAAGGAAAGACTTGGTGTAAGAGACAGTGAACTGTGGTGGGGTTTCTGGATTTCAGACTCTCACCAGCTTCCCTTTTTCTTACAGGAGTAGCAGCTGAATGAGCATTGGCCTTGCTTGGGGTCAGGAAAGTTGATGACTAAGTTTGTTAGTGCTTAAAAATGTTCCAGGAGTCAATATTTAGTTAACAAATTGCCATGCTGATTTCACAGATGGCACATACGAGAGGTCTATGTATGGAATAAGAATTAAATGGATCCCTATTTTGGGAATCATTGGAATTAAATATATATTTATAGGTATACAATCCCTCTAACCAAAACCACAAATTGGGAGAAAGTGACAGATCTGGGAGCAGCCTGTAGAATATCCTTATATAACAATTGCCAAAGAAAGCTGCTTATCCAAGGCTTAATCAAAAGCACATCTGCTGTTTAACTATTTTTTCCATTTACTTATTTATTCATTCACTTTACACCAGGATTGCACCCCCTTCTCTTCCTGGTCCCCCACTCACACACACCTCCCCCATTACCTTCTCCTTAGAGAAGGGGGTGGGTCATGGGTATTGCCCCATCCTGGCACATCAAATCACTGCAGGACTAGATGCATCCTCTCCCACTAAGGTCAGACGGGGCAGCCCAGATAGGTGAATGGAATCCACAAGCAAGCAACAGATTTAGGAATAGCCCCCTACTCTAGTTGTTGGGGACACACGTGAACACCAAGTCTCACATCTTCTACATATCTGGGGGGGGGGCATCTAGACATCTTCTACATATCTGGGGGTGGGGCTCATCTAGGTCCAGCCCATGCTTGCACTTTACTTGGTGGTTCAGTCTCTGGGAGCCCCCAATGGCCCACATTAGTTGACCCTGGTGGTCTTCTTGTGGAGTCCCTATCACTTTCGGGTCACTCAATCCTTCCCCTAGCTCTTCCCCAGACTTTCCGAGTTTCATCTAATGTTTGGCTGTATGTCTCTGCATTTGTTTCCATGGCTGCTGTGTGGAACCTCTGAGAGGACAGTTATGCTAGACTCTGTAAGCATAACAGAGTATCATTAGTCGTGCCAGGAATTGGTTCTTGCCCATGGTATGGATCTCAAGTTGGGGCAGTCGTTGGTTGGCCATTCCCTCCATCTCTGCTTCATCTTTGTCCCCACACATCATGTAAGTGGGACACACTTAGGGTCAAAGGTTTTGTTGGTGAGTTGGTGTCCTTATTCCTCCACTGTGAGTCCTGCCTGTGTATTGGAGGTGGCCACTTCAGGCTCTATATCCCTCACTTCTAGAAGTCTCAGCTAGAGTCACCTCTAAAAACTCTTGATAACCCAAATGCTTTACACACAGTAGTATTTGTTCGTGTAGTTGAATGAATAAGTAAATGATGCCACCCAGCTATCTCTCCATTAGGATGTTTATGCTTAGTAAAATCTCTCCCAATATGTCTGGGTGACCATGGTGCAGACCACTCTTGGTGTGTGCTCCATGAGTCCTTGCCCGGTGCTGCTCGCCATTCCCTAGACTGGTTATTTTATCCTCTTTACCTTTCAAAATACTATTCCTACTCTGAAAATCATTCGCTGTTCCTTTGTTAATCATCTATGATAGCCTACATCCATCTTCCAGCTGGTCTATTTGCAAATTCCTTCTTCCTTTTCTTTCTCTCCTTTTTTTTTTCTAATAAAAACTCAAGCATCATTCACCCCTTTTGTTTGCTTTGCTCCTAATTTGTGCAATTTCTCAGGCTTCTTCTGGAGCTTAGAGCTTGTTCAGTAAAGAGAGAGTCATCTGATACACATACATGGGTAATGGGGACTCTCACCCTTTGTCAAAGCAATATGCACTCTTTCTTCTTCTTCTTTTTTTTATTAGATATCTTCTTTATTTATATTTCAAATGTTTTCCCTTTTCCAGGTCTCCCCTTCAGAAACCCCCATACCATCTCTCCTCCCCTGCCTCTCTGAGGGTGCTCCCCAACCCATCCACCCTCCAACTCCATCCCCCTCCACCCTGCATTACCCTATACTGGATCATCAAACACCCAAGGGCCTCTCCTCTTACTGATGTCTAACAAGGCCATCCTCTGCCACATAAA
Source organism: Mus caroli (assembly GCF_978045245.1). NCBI lineage: Eukaryota > Metazoa > Chordata > Mammalia > Rodentia > Muridae > Mus > Mus caroli. The sequence goes on from NW_028227272.1 coordinate 45,352,031, forward strand.
CGTCCAGAGCCACGGGTCCCTCCATGTGTACTCTTTGGTTGGTGGTCCAGTCCCTGGGAGCTTCTGGTGGGGTCTGGCATGTTAACATTGTTGCTCTCTCCATGGGGCTGCAACGCCACCCCACCCCAGCTCCTTCAGTCCCTTCTCCAACTCCTCTATCAAGGATCCCACACTCAGTCCAATAGTGGGCTTCGAGCATCTGCCTCTGTACTTGTTAGGCTCTGGTAAAGCCTCTTGGGAGACAGCCATATCAAGCTCCTGTCAGCAAGCACTTCTGGGCATCCACAATAGCATCCGTGTTTGGTACAATATACACTCTTAACTACTGAGCCATATCGCCAACCCAATCACATTTTAACTATTTAAAAATTTTCTTAGTGCATTTATACTCCCAGTGCTTTATGTAGTGCAGATAATTCTTATAGCCACCTCTATGTTCAGTGCCAGGAGTCCAATGCCCTCTTCTGGACCTTGCAGACATGTGCACCCCTGTGCACATACATACTTGCACATATAATTAGTAAGGACACAAATAGGACAACAATTAATTAAGTAATACAATAATAAAGTTATTTTAAAGGTAAATACAAAATATGATGCAGAGACCTATATGACATTCAATGTTAAAATATTTATATTCCCTTCACACAGAGTTTGTGAAGGCTGGGGATGTAGCACAGTTGGGAGAGTGCTTGCCTAGTGCACACAAAGCTCTCCCTTCTATCCTGAGCACTGCCTAATCAGGCATGGTGGTGCTTGCTTGCAATCCCTGTACTAGAAAGGTGAAGGCAAGAAGATCACAAGTTCAAGATTATCATTAGTTAAATAGTGAGTTCAACAATAGGTCAACCTAAGCTACAAGAGTCTTGGCTCAAAACCACCACAAAACAAAACAAAACAAAACAACAACAACAACAAATGAAAGCTCACTTCTCCAATACCGAACTTTGTGTACCCTTTTATTAGAAGGACAAAAAGATGTATTTATGGGAAATAAGATTATAAAAAATGAACTATGTAAGTTTAAATGGCAAGTCAGATTTTGTTTTTGTTTGTTTGTTTTTGTCATATAACTGTGTGCAAATCTTGCAGTTTGTATGGCACAAACCAACCAAAACACAGAAAAGTCAATGCCTTCATGTAATGACACATTTTGACCATAGAAGATGGTAGATTGTACCTCCAACCATGCAGCCTGAAGCTGCTCCAAGTGCCTGGCCCTGTCCTTGCAGTATATGCCATTTCCCTTTTTTCTGTCTCGTTATTCCAACCTAATGAGAGTGTGTTGCCCATGTCATTCCTGGAGGGACCGAGAGTGCCATGTGCAAAGACTCTTTGGAGTGTTGGGTCTCCAGATCATTGCCTGTTGTGAAAGATGAATGGATCTCCAAGTGAACATCCCTTAGACTCAGATTCATACCCCACCACATCTGAAAATAGTGCAATTAAAAAAAAATTTATCTCTGCTCTGCTTGGAATAAAGCTATCTATCTATCTATCTATCTATCTATCTATCTATCTATCCGTTCATCCATCCATCTATCCACCCACCCAGCCACCCATCCATCTATCATCTATCTATCTATCCATCCTTCCACCCACCCAGCTAGTTATCTATCTATCTATCTATGCTTCCTCTTTGATACACACAGCTTTTCTTTCAGTCCTGATGTAAATGTGAATCATAATAAAAACTTGGAAATGAGAGGGTGATTATTTTCAGTGCATATTTTCTTTCTCTTTGAAATGTAAATTGTTGTGCCCTTTTCAGCTGGCTGTTTGCTAGCTCATTGCTGCTAGATAAAGGTTACATATGCCAGGAAGTATTCGAAGGTGCCAGAAAAACAGCATATGCATTCAGGTGGTGTTGGTCATTGGCTCCTTGGAGCTCATCACCCCACACCTGTCTTTCAAGCATCAATTAAAAGTAGCAAGAAAGTAATGGCTAGTGTTTTGTTTGTTCGTTCATTTTGTTTTTTATCTAAAATTCATTGCTTTAAAAGAACTTATAAATTCAAGTAGAAAGTACTGTTTCATTTTGGCATGTACACACAATACTTGCTTTTGCATGTCTCCCCCTCCCATCATGAATCTCCATCATCTTCCCCAGACCCCTTCTACTGTTCCAACCTGTGGTCTCCTAGCTGTGTTCATGCCACCCATGATTTATTTTCTTCTTTCTCTTCTTCAAAAATTCCTTTCCTTCTCTTGTGTTCCTTTTCTAGTCTCATGGCTTATGCCCATAGTCCCCCCATATATGTGTATATGTGTATGTGTGTGTGTATATGGGTATATGTGCTTACAAATATTAAAGTCTAGGATGCTCATGAGCAAATTGGCTTGAGTCTGGGAGTAATCTTTTTCTTCTTCTTTTTCTTCTTCTTTTTTTCTTCTCCTCCTCCTTCTTCTAAAGGAGCTCCAGCGTTCATTCTATTAGCTGCTCTTATTTTATTGATGTTATTGACACAAACATGCTTAAATTTATCTATGTGTTTGTTCTTCTGAGGGTTCTTGTAAGAGCAATAGAAAGATAATTTCTATTGCAGTAGGTCCAGAGACTAGTCTACCAACCTAAAAAATATATTATTTGAGAACTTCATGCAATATATTTTTGACTATATATAATTCCAACTTGTCTTCTCAACTCCTCCCACATCCACACCACCTCACTACATTCCAACTTGATGTCCTTTCATGTTGTTTTATGAACCCATGGCCTCCAGCTTGTGCTATCAATAAATTCCTGGGTTTGAGTCCATCCATTGGAGTATGGTCAATCTACTAGGAGGAGCATATTCTTAAAGAAAAAAGAGGATCCTTTTTCATTCTGACTTTATCAATTGTTTATAGCTCTTAAGTTAAGGATGAGGCCAGCAATCTCTTCCCACTTCATGGTAGAAAGATGACTGACTTGGCCTTGCGCAAGTCTTCTGCAGGGAACACCAACGGCTATGAGCTTACGAGTAACGTAATCCTTTCATGTCTGGAAGACACTGTCTTGCTCCAGGCTTCCCAAATCTCTCACTCTTACAATCTTTTTAGCCCTTGAGCTTTAGGGAGGAGATGTTGTGTAGATGTATCTTTTGTGGCTGAGTCCTTCCCTGACATTTATCTTCTACACTTTGACCAGTTGTTACATTTCTGCATTAACTACCCTCCATTGCACAAAGAAACTTCTGCAATGAGGTCTAAGAGCTGCCCTAATCTGTGGGCAGAAGGACACAAATTTAGAAGGCAGTTTGATACTATATCCAATTAGCAGAATAACAGTAAAATGTTCACCTGTGGGCATCTATGAGCTCCACAATCATTTGTATTTGTCTATGTTTTACAGTACCAGACAAGCATTCAGTCTGGCGCCCGTGGAGTAGGCTATAAATCCCATCAGAAGGTGCGTGGTTACCCCCAGAACATTAAAGCCACCATTGCATTCTTGGGTATATCTTGCTATTCTGGTCATTTTTGCATTTCACAGAGTTCACAGCTTGGTAGGCTGTGACTAGTTTCTCTTAGGAGCCTGCATAGCACCTTCTAGTACCATGAGAGCTAGCCAGGGAGGGACGTCCTAGCCAGTAGCAACTTGATTTCTCCATGCCCTGTGATCAATATGTATGACATCTTTAGCAAAAGGGTCATGTTGGGAAGTTCTGGTGCCAGCTCATCAACTTGTTACTTATCATGTAGTCTTTCATAAGCTAATTTCTTCCTCAAAGCCTCAGGCTCTTTCTGCTGAAATGTAGCTTGAAGGGCTGGGGAGATGGCTTGGCTGATAAAGCTGCTTCCTGTTCTTGAAATGTATCCTGGCTTCGTTCCCAGCAACCAGAATCAGTAGCTTTTAATTGCCTGTAACTCTAGTTCCAGGACGTTTGGCGCCCTCTTCTGGCCTCTTCGGGCACCTGCTCGTGTGTGGTGCACATACAGACAAGCATTGCAGTGTTACTATTTATCCTTTTCATAGATAATTTAAAGAATGAATATTATAATGTCTATGAAGCATTTCACTAGTCTTTGGTGAGAAATATGTTTAAGGCCATATGTGATGGTAACTCTTTGAAATTCCAGCTTCTAGTGGCATAGGCAGGCCGATTTCTATGAATTCAAGGCCAACCTGGTCTACACAGTGAGTTCTAGGATATCCAGGGCTGTATAGAGAGATCCTGCCTCAAAAATCCAAACAAAAAATTTAAAAAGTTGCAGTATTTTATTTTTATTTTAATGCATATGACTGTTTGGTCTGCATGTATGTATATGTACCACCTGTGTGTCTACTACCCATAGAGGCCAGAAAAAGGAATCAAAACCTTTGGGACTAGAGTTACAGACGGTTGTGAGCCACCATAATTGAACCTGGGTCTTCTGGAAGAGCATTCAGTGCTCTTAACTACTCACCTACCTCTTTAACCCCAGATGCAGTATTTTAAATATGAATTTTCTGAAAGACAGGAGCATTGATGTGAGATGTACTGGGCCCAACAAGAGCACACTGGGTAAACGAACCCTCTGAATGGTGTATGGTCATAAAAAGGCAAAATCTTCTATTGACTGCCTTTTGGTTTTTCAACTATGATGCTAATCGCTTTAGAAAATGTTTTTATTAGCATATATTAATTATACACAATAATGGGTTTCATTATGATATTTTCATATACATAACAGATTCCAATCATATTCACAGTCCCAAGTGTGTCTTGTCCCTCTCCTGTCTCACCGCTTCCTCTCCTCATTCCCAGTTATCCCTCCTCCTGCTTCCATATTTTGGTTTGGTTTTGTGTATTTGACCCAGTGAGTTTCATTATGGCTGTTTGCAGGAACATGGATGCTTTATGAGTGGTTACATCACTCAAGAAAATGTCTTCCCCCCCCCCCCCGCATACATTAACTGTATGTATATCTTGAGGGAAAAGTGTGTGGGGGGGGGGTGTGGATTTTCATGAGCACCTCCATGCTGTGGCAGGATGTTGATGGTCCAAACCTTGTGTAGCTATCGTGAAGGCAATCCCTGCTGCTGTAAACTCAAGAGTGGGATAGCCATGCCGTGCCTGCAACTGTGCATGTCATACTGCCTTCCTTCTGGTTATGCATCCTTTTCACCCCTTCTTCTGGAGATGATATAGATGTTCCTCTTATAGACAAAATATTCTATCACAAACATTTCAGAGTGTGCATGAGCCTTTGTGCATATAGTGTGTGTATTTATGGATGTAAGCATACACACATGTGTGTATCTATGTGTGCATTTACGTGTGGTGGGGGAGCCTGTGGATGTGAGCCTATGGATGTGAGCATGTGACAGCTTCTGTGTGTACCTATAAATGTGAGTGCACATCCATGTGTGTGTGTACATCCATGTGTGTGTATCTATAGATGTGAGCACCCCCACCCATATACACAGACATATATACCTGTGTGTATATACCTAAGGATATGAGCACATTTATGTGTATATGTGTACCTAGTGATGTAAACACATGTATGTATGTCAGCATGTGTGTACCTGTAAATGTGCACACATGTGCATTCCAATGTGTACTCACACATATCATGTTCCACAGCAAAGCAGTGAGTACTTGCCATGATTTTGGCAAGGTCATATACTAGGTAGATCACATGACTTGGATTTCCTTCTAGAGTAAAAAGAACTTATTAAAGTAGTTGGAGTCCCCAAGGAGACACAATTTTCTGAACTCGGAACTTATTTGACTTACCAGTTGGAGCCCACTAGTTTTGTTATCACAGAACATTTTGGTTGATAAATTAAAACCTAGATGTAATCTCTAGAGAGTATCTTTGTCTTAAAGATGAGGCTGGGAAAGAGGCTTGATGAGAGCTTTCTTGTGTTTACATCAGCTTCTCCCATCAATCCGTGAACCCATTTTACCCCTATGCATTGTTATGGAGAGCATGAGCTGAAGCCCCATTGGAGATGACTGAATCACCTGAAGGGATGGCCCAGTCACTTAGAGCATTTGTTGCTCTTGCAAAAGAAATGGGTTTGATTTCTAGCACTGACATGGTTGCTCACAACCATTCCGGACTGCAGTTTCATGAGATCTGAATGGCCTGCTCTTGGGCTCCAGGCATGCATGTGATACACATACATGAACACAGACACAATATTCATATACATAAAATCACATAAGTGAATAGAAAGAATTGTCAAATCTGAGGCAAGCACAGGACAAATACTCTCACAATAGACTAAGACAAAAGCACTCCTAAGTTTTTAGGGAGTATCTTGGTCAGGTCCTTTATTTCCTGCTTTCTGACCCTTGACATCTGATGTCTTGCTGGTCCCAAAGAGAACTCCTTTATTGGGTTTTCATACTCCAAACTGCTATTCACATGCTCTGGAACACATCATTTTTGAACCAGGTACCAGACATCACAGTACATCCTTCACACCCTATAGAACTGACTGAAGTTACTCAAATTAGACAATTCCGAGTCTACTTAGTCTTACGGGCTCCTTTCCCATAGCAACCTTATCAAAGGCTGTTGCCTACAGGTTCCCCCTTCGTCTCCGTCCTGCTGCTTCAGTGCATTCTCACATACCCCGTTGCCTTTGGAGAATCATGCTCTACAAACTAACTTTCCAGCACTAATCTTTTCATCTGTCTGCCTTATCACAGTTAAACTGAAATAAAACTGATTAATACAGGGAAGGAAAATCATCGTAAGGATTGATGAGCCACATAGGCTGGGGTCAGCAGAAGCAGGAAAATAAGGGAAAGCCTTCCGGAAAGATTATTATGCAACTCAGCTAGATCGATGTTCCTGGACTAGAGCTGCCATGTAGAGAAGATGACAAAGCAAGGATGGAAGAATTCAGATCTCATTTGGTTTCAATCTGTGCACTAATGAAATTGGACATTGACTGATTCATTTGAGCAAGAGAAAGCATTAAAGCAACCTCTTTGAATGAATCTTAATTGGTAGTTTGGAAGCCAGGTGTGGTGGCGCTTACTGATAACCCTGGAGCTTGTATGGTAATGCAGGAAGATCAGGAGTTTAATGACATCCTTGGGTACATATTGAGTTTTAAGGCAGCTTGAGCTACATGAGACCCATCTCAAACAAAGAGTGATTTGGGAAGCTGGAGGAAGGTCCAGCCTAAGGACCTGGGTTTGATGCTTCACAGCCTATAACTGATGGTTTGAATGAGAAATACTTCCCGAGTTAGTCAGTGTTCTATTGCCAGGAAGAGACACTGTGACTATGGCAACTCTTATAAAGGAAAGCATTTATACCGTAAAGGGCTTGCTTACAGTGTCAGAGGTTTAGTCCCTTATTTTCATGACAGGGAACGTGTCAGCACACAGGCTGACATGGTGGCTCAGAGTTTTATAACCAGACCCTCAGGCAACAGGAAGAGAGAGAGAGACACACACACACTGGGACCAGCTCGAGCATTTGAAATCCAAAAGTCCACGCCCTGTGACACACCTCATTCATCAAGGCCATACCCACACCAACAAGGCCACATCTCCTAAACCCTCTCAGGAAGCGCCATTCCCTGGAGACCAAGCATTCAAATATATGAGCCTATGGGAGCATTCTTATTCAAACCCCAACACGTTCCATAGGTTCATGCTGGCGAGCACAATCATTTACTAAAAAGAAAAACCTCCCAGGGCAAGTACATCACTGGATATGAGTTTTACATTTAGGCCTAGCCGTTCTCTCTCTCTCTCTGTGTATCTATCTTCTTTCCTTCCTTCCTTCCTTCCTTCCTTCCTTCCTTCCTTCCTTCCTTCCTTCCTTCCTTCCTTCTTTCCTGTCTGTCTGTCTTTGTTGGTCTCTCCATCTGTCTACTTGTTTGTCTGTCTCTGTCAGTCTGTCAGTCTGTCTGTTTCTCTCTCTCTCTCTCTCTCTCTCTCTCTCTCTCTCTCTCTCTTTCTTGTGTGCTAATGAAATGCAATCTCTCTGCTTCTTGATTGCCAAACCAGCTTCAGGTTGAAACTGTAAGCCAACATAAACCCTTTCTTCCCTAAATTCCTTTTGGTCAGTATTTTATCTGCCAAAGAGATGAAACCACAACCCAGTGTAAAGTTGGACAATATTAGATAGCCAGTATCTAATCCCAATGCTTCTATAGCAAGATGGAAGGAGGAATCAGGAGACTGGCCAGTCATTCACAGGGCATTTAGGCTCTTGTTCACAGCACTGAACTGAGCAAGACATCCTGTCTCAAACCAGTAGATGGCAAGGACTGACACCCAAGGTTGTCCCTGACCTCCAGGTGCATATCATAGCATGTGTATGTCTGCAGTCACACATGAATACACCTGCATGTGTATATACATATATCATACGTGTATACAAAGATTAATAATAGTAGTGAGCTGGCTACTTTATTTTTTTTTTTTTTTTTTTTTTTTTGGTTTTTCAAGACAGGGTTTCTCTGTGTAGCCCTGGCTGTCCTGGCACTCACTTTGTAAACCAGGCTGGCCTCGAACTCAGAAATCCGCCTGCCTCTGCCTCCCAAGTGCTGGGATTAAAGGCGTGCGCCACCACGCCCGGCTGAGCTGGCTACTTTAAAAGACAAGTTAGATAGAGCAGCCTTATGAAACAGTGAGCACCTGTGATTACAGCATCCAGTGCAGGTGGGGATGTCACTTGGTTTGAAGTGGCATATTGCAAATGAGCAAACAACCCAGAGATATTGGTAAAACATAGAGTCTGATTTAGCAGGTCTAAGAAGAGACTTGAAATCCCACATTTCCAGCATGCTGATTATGTAGGTCTCCGACCACACTGATATGCAAGGAAACGGATGACCTCTACTTACAATCTATTCACTTCTTTGATCTTTGGTACTACCATGCTGAGAAACAGCAGGGTGACGATGTGCATCCGATATTAGCTCGAGCTATTCTGCTTGCCCTTATTTGAGAAACCGAATTCTAGAACACCATGTCAAACCATGCAAAAAAAAAATATATGCACACAGCCACTTGTCTTGAAGTTACCTCACAACACAATAGATTCATGGGAGCAAAGAGAAAATAAGCACCAAGTTCTACAAAGGTTAGAACTACAGGGAGTTGAGAGGGGATATGGAGACAACATTGGAATCTCTAGGAACATACAAAGGAAGAGCTGTGGGTCTTAATAATGGCTTAGGAACATAACTTGACCCGCTGGTGAGAATATGAAATTCAATTTCACCACATCATGTAATTCTTATGAAAAATTGAAAAGAAATATTAATATTGTCATGTGGGCTCATGTGTGGAGGTCAAAGGACAATTGCCAGAATTCTGTTCTCTCTTTCCACAGTGTGTTCCTGGGATGAAACTCAGGTCATTAGACTTACAACTAAGCACCGTTGGAAAAACACTCAGTGCTCTTAACCACTGAGCCATCTCTCCATCCCTATTCCTCTTGCTTCTAGTCCTATTTCAAACTATGCACTTGTGGGGTAATTTTTCACTGTGGGACACAAGAACCTGCATCCTAATTAATGATTTCTGCATGGAAGAAGGGAGAGCTCAGAAGATCCACTTCTCATTGAGGAGCTCCTGGCAATAAGAAAGGGATTTTTCTTCTGGGGTGTGGACACTGGAACCTTGCCTGCGTTCAAAAAAAGCAGCACTAACTGGATTCAGTGGGTCATTAAAAATCACAATAAGACATGAATATGAGAGGGTACATATTGGAGGGTGTAGGTATAATTGGGGGTACTTTGAGTATAGATATGATCAAGATGTATTGTTCATTTACATCAAATTGCCAAATGAACATATTCCTAAAAAGGAGCCCAAATTATTCTGCAGGTGGTCGGGGACTCAGATCCTTACCTATCACAGCCATCAGTTGACTATCCAAGCCTTAATTTTTGTTTAATAAGGTAGATCATGCATGGTACAATGTATAGCAAAATCTATATCATCATGTTATTTCTTCACTTTTATCAGTGAAAGGTCCTTAAGGAAAACAAGTTTTGAGCATGTTATACAATAGCTAACTTGAGAACCACACTTTTTGTATCATTAAATGAAGACGTGGAATTGTTCTCTTGGACTTGCTTAGCATTGGCATGTCCAACCAGAGAGAGTGTGACTCAGCCTTACAGGAATTCTAGAGGGTGGAAAGTCCAGAACACCATTAAGGGTCAAGCTGAACTTCGGCCTCTTTGTCTACTCACCCTATAAAAAAGGTGGAGATGCATAGGCAAAACTCAGGGTGTATAGTAAGAACTAACCAGTACCCTCAGAGCTCCCTGGGACTAAACCACCAATCAAAGAAAACACAAGGTGGGACTCATGGCTCTAGCTGCATATGTAGCAGAGGATGGCATACTCGGTCATCAATGGGAGGAGAGGCCCTTGGTCCTGTGAAGGTTCTATGCCCCAGTTTAGGGGAATACCAGGGCCAGGAAGCAGGAGTGGGTGAGTTGGGGAGCAGGGGAAGAGGGAGGGGATAGGGGGTTTTCGGAGGGGGAACTAGAAAAGGGGTAACATTTGAAATGCAAATAAAAAATATCTAATTAAAAATCATTAAAAAAAAAGAGTTGGTGAGCCTCAAATTTGGAATCAAGGCTCTGGGGATTTTGAATTTAATGAGGACTGTCACGCCCTGTCACTTCTATTGAAACAATGGGCTACTTTAATTAATCATATGAAGAGGCCAAGCAAAGATGACTCCCTGAAGACCTTAGAGCAGACACCTTCTACTTCAGAAGAACTCAGTAGCTGCGATATTTACAGTCTGAACAACACAACGTAATAAATACACCACCATCCATACCACAGAGGCCACAATCAGCGAGTAAGTGACAAACAGGTTCTTAGTCCCCAGTCCCCTCTGCTTGTCCTCAAACAGACTTGGACCTAGGGTTTAAAAATTGCTGTCAGAAAACAAACCGAAGGTTCAAAATTATTACTTATGTCATCTCACATGTCATCGTGAGAGTCATCCATAAAATCGACCCTGCCAAATATTGACTCCTGAAGGTGCTCAGCGGCCTGAGTGCCGAGTTCTGAGATGTGCTGCGCAGTGTATCTTTTGTGTTACATACACTCCTGATAATGGTGCCTGGGCACCTCACAACCTGCCTAAACATCCGGATACACCTTACTTCTTACTCCGCTCTGACGAAGTTGTCTATTAGATTGCTAAAGGAAAAAAAAATATATATATATATATTGCCTAGGTTGCTTTTGTTTTGCTTTCCTTTGATTTCTGATTTCCTTTGATTTGATTTCTGTTGCCCTCTAAGTTTCCGAAAAGAAAAAAATAAATTCTCACAAAATTATATTTAGGTAAGAAGTCTTGGTGTGCCTGCTTGATAGCTCTCTAACTGCAGACTTGCTTCTTGGTGTTACTTAAGTCCTTTGGTAGCTAACTCACAGGTTCGCCTCCTTGGTGATCTGCAATTTTACCCAGCTATCGCTGAACAGAATGAGGACCTCAGAGGCCTTCTTCCTTCCTCCACTACCACAGCTAAATAATAGGTTGTAATAATTTATTTTATGTCTTATCTTGAATGAGTGACAGTGCCTGATAATGAGGGAGGACCCCTTTTCTGTGTGTGTGTGTGTGTATATATATATAGTGAGAGGATCTCCGTGTGAAATTTACTTTGAAATAATTGAAATTTAACTGATGCAGACTACCCTTTATAAGCCAGGCCACCCTCATCCAGAGGCTGTGAGTAGAAAGATCTGATCTTCTCTGGTCTAAAGGGACTTCTGCTAGCATACAGCCCTGAACTTTGCATAGCTTCCCTGACTCCTCTCTTCTCCCGTGTTGCCCTGCGCTTTTGGCCTTCCTAGCCTCCAGAAGCCAATTGCAGAAGCCAATACCTTAAAATAAAACAAGAATAAGCAAAAATACTCCACTCATATTCTACTGGCTTTGTTTTTCAAGAGAACTGTAATACCCTAGTGTTTTGTAAGTTTTTATTAACTCCTCAAAGTACAGAATTCTTAAAACAGTGAAAAATAGGTTCATAGAAAATTCCATACTTGTTAACTATAGCAGAAACCAACATCTGTGTCCTTTGCTTTGCCTGTCTGTTCTGTTTTTCTTTCTGTTTATTTTTCTTTGTGGTGTTGGGGAAATCAAACCCACAGCTGTGCCTTGCTCATGATTAGAAAAGATTCTACCATGTAGCTAGGCCTGGAGCCCCACTCTGTTGTGTGGATTGAAAAGGTACAGCAGTTACCATCGTAACTCACAAATCAACCTCAAGTTTCTCCTGGAGGATGTGTGCACTCAGACCATGGGCAGGCTGTAGGGCATAAGGAGCAGCTGCCTGTGTCCTCTACACCTGGGGAAAGTCTTAAACATAGCTTCTTGGCATCTGGCTGTTCTGAGTTAGTTACCATTCTGGCAACTGCTTAGAATGGCTATACGACCAGAAGAACAACTATAATCTTAAGAGGATTAAATGACCTGGAAAGGCCAAAAAAAAAAAAAAAAGTCCCAGGAAACAATTGAACTAAGAATATGGAGAAAATCAACTTCTAGAGACAACTGTCCTACTTATCTATGATTTAGAAAAGCAATCTTGGCAATTGGTTATAGCATTATACCTAACTGGGGAGGCATTCCAGAGACACAGGCAAGGTCAGAAAGGAAAAAAAAAAAAAAAAAAAAACAGTCCACTTTTCTCTTGAGTCAAATTTTCTGCACCATTGAGAAAGATTAATAATGTACCCAGAAAGCATGTTAAACTGTTATTTCCTACTAAAACAAATATAAATACGTTTTGGAAACAAAGAACAAAATTTTCACATTTTCCAAGACTTCCATACATGAGTGGCTTCTAGTAGGTTCCTAACCACTAATGTCAGTCAATATTATATTTGCTACTGCCCTCAGCAGGATGCCCTTGATGGAAAAAGTTTCAAATGCATGGACAGAGGACTGGGTAAAGAGAATGTAGTATATATATACACAACGGAATTTCAAATATCTGTAAAAAAAAATGAAACCATGACATTTGCCAGCAAATGGATAAAAGTAAAAATCATTGTGTTAAATGAGATAAACCATACTAGAAAAACAAAGAACTGGCTATTTTCTCTTATTTGTAGAAACCAGATTTAAATTGGTTGTGTGTGTGTATGTGTGTGTGTGTGTGTGTGTATGTGTGTGTGTGTGTGTGTGTATTTCACAAAGCTAGAAGGAAGAGCATAAGAGTGTAGGAAGAAATCTTGAAACAGAGAGGATAATGGGGAATGTGTAATAAGAAATCAGAAAGGGAGATTCACAGGGATGAAAGGGAATGAGCTAGAGAGCAAGAGGGAGTGCAAGGGATGGACCAATGAGTATAGGGACACATATGTATGGTGATGCCCTAGTTGAAGCTGTTACCTTGTATGATAATATAAAAATAGTAAGATAAAAATAGAATGGTGCCGGGCGTGGTGGCACACACCTTTAATCCCAGCACTTGGGAGGCAGAGGTAGGCGGATTTCTGAGTTCGAGGCCAGCCTGGTCGACAAAGTGAGTTCCAGGACAGCCAGGGCTACACAGAGAAACCCTGTCTCGAAAAACAAAAAACAAAAAACAAACAAACAAACAGACAAACAAAACAACAACAAAAAAGTGAATGGCTTTAGGAAATGACAAGCGTTGGGAAAAAGGGCTGGGTGTCAGCTCTGTTTGAGATGACTCTGCTTTGAGTTAAACCAGAAGAATGAGCTATAACTCTCTCAAAGAAGAGGCAAGAAAACCAAGAGCTGGGGGCTGGTGAGATGGCTCAGTGGGTAAGAGCACCCGACTGTTCTTCCAAAGGTCTGGAGTTCAAATCCCAGCAACCACATGGTGGCTCACAACCATCCGTAACGAGATCTGACTCCCTCTTCTGGAGTGTCTGAAGACAGCTACAGTGTACTTACATATAATCAATAAATAAATCTTAAAAAAAAAAAAAAAAGAAAACCAAGAGCTGTGAGCAGAAGGTTTTAATGGCATTAAATGTTACGTTAGTTGAATTTTGCATCCTATTTATCAGAAATGCCACTCTTTGGATACTTTTACTTTAGTCTTTATTTTCATTTTCAAGAGTGGGCATTTACAGAGAATTTCCAGTTTCATTCAGGTGTCTGCAAGGGTTTTCACCATTGCTCCTTTCAACGTCTCCATGAACTGGGCATAATACACAATGTAGCAAAGGCCATATTTGATCTTCCTGTTTCTCCAAGCCTACCACACTACTGTGCTAACTTCTACCATATTTGTTCTTTCCTTTGTAACACTCAAGTCCATTTACTGGGCAGTAGATATATCAAAGGCCAATGTGTCCATGTCAAAATTGCGGCGTGCACTTGCTTTCAAAGAACTCCATGCTTCCCAAACCTGCAAAGGAAACACAAGTCAGGATGTCTGAACAGGTGGGACAAGACTGCACTGGTCATTCTCTTTACCTAACACTTGTACTAATCTGTTTATTCTAGTGCTCAGATGTGTTACAGACTTTCCAGGGGATACTGAATCAACATGGCTGCCTTGTGACATTACAGAACCCATCAGTTGATTACTGAATTGGTCTATGGTAACAAGCAGAAGCACACTTGAAAATTTTAACATCCCATAACGAAGGCACCGTGTATCAAGCCGATATACTTATTTCATTTGCCAAAACAAACAATGTTGCATAGTAGTAATTGTAAATGATGTCTGCTGGAGAAGAGGGAGCACCAAACTACGCATTATCCAGCTAGTGGTTTTCATCAGCAGCTGCTGAACAAAAGCAAAGTGGTCCTGGAGGACCAGTTCAGACCTAGCCATGCAGAGAAGGCTAGGATTGGGGCTATGCAAAAACAGGGACATTCCATCTTTTTTGTGTTTTTGTAATGCACTCATGCCTGATGATGATGATGACACCCTGAGACAGAAAGAAATAAAGAAATAGAGGGGAAGAAGGGAGGAAGGGAGGAGAGAAGGAAGGATGGGAAGAATGAAGGAAAATTTCATAGTTGGTCATAGACATATTTTCAAGTTGTTAAATTGTAAGAGGGCAATCATGTGTAACGGGCACCCTCAGGTAAGTTAGCAAGTTCACTGGGTTCAGACTTCCTTTGTTTTCTTCTATCAGAAAAGTAAACAGGAAAGACAACATGCATGCTGATTTTACTTCTCTTGGAGCTGGAACAAATGAATAGGAAAATGCACAAAAGGTAAGCACATGAAAGGGCTTCAAAGGCACAATGATGCTCACAGAGGAATAGCACTTACCACTTACCACTTATCCACTTTCCCAAGCATTCAATAACGTATTAAGCCAGGCTGGTGAGATGGCTCAGTGGGTAAGAGCACTGACTGCTCTTTCAAAGGTCTTGAGTTCAAATCCCAGCAACCACATGGTGGTTCACAACCACCCATAATGAGATCTGATGCCCTTTTCTGGTGCATCTGAAGACAACTACAGTGTACTTATGTATAATAATAAATAAATCTTTGGGTCAGAACGTGCGGGGTTGACCAGAGTGAGCAGAGGTCCTAAAATTCAATTCCCCACAACCACATGAAGGCTCACAACCATCTATGCAGCTACAGTGTGTTCATATACATAAAATAAATAAATAAATCTTTAAAAAATAACCTATTAAACCTTGATTGTGATGCAGTAATGGTGTATGTCCAAGGAATGCTTAAGATACCTTGATGCATAAGACACAGTCCTGGCCTTTGTAATTAGTGAGGTTGGGTATATGTAACTAATAAGCCCCATATGATGTTTTGAGAACTGCTCAAATATAAACAGCATGCAAAAGGAAGGGAGAAGAAAGTACACATGTCCCCTTGAAATGAAGAAGAGGATATCAAAAAGGAAAGGACGTTTGAGCTTAATATTTCAGCAAGATGTGGCATTTACTAGGTAAAAGTCACTTCATGGGAAGAGAGAAGTAACAGCTCAGAGAAGCTAAAAGGGGAACCACGAAGCAAGGCTGGTATCATCAGAATGCCGAGGGGACGCAAGCCCCACTTACAAGATTACAATAAGTGACTTGTATCAAATACCAGTACCTCGTCAGCCAGTGATGTTCCTGTCCCATCTGCATGGTGATCTGGGTCCCAGAAATCTGGCAAGTGTACCACGTGTCTTTTCAGGCGTAAAAACTGGTTTGCTGGGTCCTCCATCAAAAATGGTGCTCCCAATACTTCTGGAAGTAGACCAAGGGCACAGAAACTTAGGACATGCGTTATGTCTCTATGCTTCCTCTAAAACAGGCACAGCTCTGGTGTTTGGGCAACCAGGTTTCTATGGTGGGGCACTCCAGGAAAACTAAGTCCTGGGGGATATGACAAGCCCTTTGTAACCTGTGTAGCGTCACCACCAAGTATGGCAGACTTAGGGTACATGTATGGGAGCCTCACAGTCTGGATTAAAATACCAGCTATTCTGAAATTCTGCAGAAATTATTACTTAATTCTAAGCTGTAGTTTTCTCATAGGTAAAGGGCTCTAGTAACAACACATAATAAATTGCTATCAGTGCTGCATAAATGAATAGATACTGGCTTGGGACCTGATACCAGCCAGTCGATATTTGTATATCGACTGCTGCTCCATAGAGACTTTGAAGCCAATGAGGGTTACATGAGATCCTGTCTCAAAGACTAAATGACAAAGCACAGGCAAAAAAAAAAAAAAAAAAAAAAAAAAAATCTCAAGGGACGAGAGAGTAGTTAGAAACACTGATTGTTCTTCCAAAGGACCTGGGTTGAATTCCCAGTACCCACAAAACCATCTGTAACTCCCATTCCAGGTGATCTTATACCCTCTTATGACTGCTTCTATCTTCGTGGGCATCAGACATGCACATGGTACACAGACACATTTGCCAACAAATTACCCATACATATTAACAACAACCACAAAACCAGACTTTGTTAAAATATACTTCACAGGAGGAAAAATGAATATACTCTAAACATCTCCACAGCCTGAATTAAGCTTAAGAATAATGTTCAAATGATATAAAACCAAACCAGATAAAAGTGGAAAATATTCAGAAAAAAATAGAATATATTTTTAAAATTACTGCTTACCTTGTTTTTTGAGAATTTTTTTCTGTGTAGTGTTCACATTATTTTTATTTTCACCTCTATTTCTCACCCTTCTAACTTCTCCTATGCCCCGACTTCCTCTCAAATTTATGACCTCTTCCTTTTAAATTATTATTGTTACGTATGTACATGTGCATGCATATTTAATATTCTCAGTCCACTTAGTGTTCCTTATAAGTGTGTGTGCTTAAAGCTGACAAGGGATGGCTTAAATATCTGGGGCTCCTCCCTGGGAAAGGCTGATTCTTCTCCCTTAGAAGTCATGATTTGCATGGAGTCCTTCATCTGAGAGTGGTGTCCTGTGAGATTCTCCTCATCTTGAAATCTGCATGTTGATAGTATTTTGTTTTGAGTATAACATCCCTGCTCAGAAATGCAACACAATGTAATGAATGGTGGGGGTGGGGGGGAGTGGAACTGTGCCCTGCCTTTGCAGTAACAATATAGTCTGTGCCTAATGTTTTATAGATATTTCCTACAAAATGCAACGCTAAGGAATGCTACATGAGTAGCTCTCCAGCCTCGAAATTAACAGGGCATATGACTAACACTTTGCATGGAGTTATGGTGAGATACAGCACTCTCCGGTAAGACTTGCTGGTTAGTTGGGGATCAAAGGTTAATGATATGCACCAGAATGAGACACCACGTGATCCACTTACATTGTTCTTGAGGATGGGGCATAGGGCACAAACAGTTGTTTCAATGGTTTATGAAGAAAAGACTAGATTAGAAGAGGCTGGGGTTTTCAGTTTAAATTAGAGGAGTGATGTTTGGAAATGAATGTTAATGGGAATCTACAAATCCTACATCTGAAAAAAGATGACTAGAAATAAGTAGAAGGAAGAGTCATAACTGTTAATATTTAATTTCCTGAATACTGTCATGACAGGTGCAAGGGTAGTACTGTCTTAATGTAGCTAATCCAGTTTCATGCAGTGGAGCTGGGATGTTTACAAAGTCTCTCTAACAGCTCCCAAAGCCCTCTGCTTCCTGATATTTGCCTCTTGGATATTTGCCTCTTTCAGTTCATAGGGCTGTACTGTGTCGCTTAGGGCACTGCAAAAAGTGATAGCAAGTTCCTCTTTTGTGGCTAGGGTAGAGTGTCTTCACTGAGTTCCTTGCTCTAAGAGAAGGTAGATGCTATGATCTGAAAACATAGGAGCATTTGTGCATACTACCACCTCAGAACCTGATGCCTTTGCTCCAGCCAGGCCTTAAGATGACTGTATGCCCACATAACTTTTTAATATATCATTGTTAAAACAACAACAACAACAACAACAAACTGAGCCAGAACCAAGGCCCGAAAACCACTCACAAACTCCTGACCCTGAAATGGGAATAATAAATAAATTGCTTTAAGGTGTTATGGTTTGAGGCAGTTAACTACATCATAGTAGATAAGTTCCAAAGTAGGCACTTGCAGTGGTAGGTCCAGGAGCAATGTTGCTCACAAGGGTTGATGTATAGTGAAGTAAGGAAGGGCCTTAAGAACATAACACCCCAAGAACACATTCTCACAGTTATGTAAATTTTGTACCCCAAGACCCTCATGTCCCCTTCTTTAGTCCCTGTTCTGATAATTGTCACTGCTTGGTAAGATATCTTCTGATAGCCCTGACCTATAACCTTAGTATGTATTCAGTGACAGGCAATAAGCCACCTGTGCCATGTGGGAATTCATGTCAGAGTTAATGGGTAACTTGAAGAGCACACATTGAGACCAGACCATCTATATTATATGTAACTACTTTTTTAGGGATACTTTGTTTTATTTTATTTCTTTTACTTCTTAGACAAGGTCTTATTGTGTAACCAGGGCTAACCTGGTACTGACTGTGGACACAGGTGGCCTCAAACTCTCATCAGTCCATCAGTCCTTCTATCTCACCCTCCTCTGTTTTGTAAATTGAAGCACTCCACAGGCTAAGCAGTTTTAAGATATAAATAATTTGCATACTGCTGTGGAGATCTTGCAGAAAATCTGGCTTCGTCAGTTGACACAGAGATCTCCATAGCTTGGATAAGAGTGCAAGACAAAACATGGACTTCAAGTTGCAAGGAGAAGAACAGGTTCAGAGACTCCTCCCTTTGCCAATGTGATAGAAAGGAATGGCTGAGCTGTAGACATGCTGAGACAGTGTTGAAGGTTGATTTGGACCTGGAGCCCAAGGTATGTTGAATGCAGGGCTAAGGGATTTGGATCTTAATTTGTAAATGCTTTATGATAATATCTGAACAAGAAAACAAAAGAAGAATTTACTTCCAGTTGTTTTTATTTTGATAAAAATGCTATGTATGAAGCATAGCAATGATCGTTATAATTTTTTTTTTCAGAGACATGCTCTTACTATGTATCCCTGGCTGGCCTGGAATTCAGTACCTAGACTAGGCTAGCCTTAAATGCATAGAGATCTGCCTGCCTCTGCTTCCTGTGCATTTGGGATCAAAGTCTGTGCTATTATCAACAAACATTTTAGTTATTTTTTGAGATTACGATTCAGTGGCATCAAATTCATTTGTATGTTTTGTAAACACCATCTCTGTCCATTTCCAGGACCATGTCTTCATCTCATACAGAACGCTGTAGCAATGACTCCTAACCCTCTCTAAGTTTCTGGTAACCACTGTTCTCCTTCCTATCTTGTTGCAGATGCATTCCAGGCACCTCGAGTAAGTGGACTCATCCTGTATACATGCTTTATGTCACTTAGCAAGCTGTATGCAGGGTCCACCATGCTGTGAAGGGTCTATTCTCTTGTAAGGCTGAACAGCGTTGAATAAACATGCCATGTTTATCTTCCCATTCACAGCTCTACTTTGTCAGTGGAAAGGCAGATGGAAAAAGGAGAAGGCAGATCGAAAAGCACAAGGTTAAGACTCTTCTAACTCTCAGATGTGTTACAATGACTGTGGAGATGGGAAGTCACCACTGACGTGAAGATGCTCAGAAGAGCCCTCACTCTTTCATAGTATGGACCAACCAGCACTGATTTCAGTTTCTCTAAGAGGTGCTCATGGGAACGCCTTTGATGTCTCATTTATCCTTCCTGAAGAAAAGGCAGTAAGTCACGATGTTCCATGCCCTGGGCCTGATAATCCTGTTTGAAAAGATATTTCCCGGGGCTGGTGAGACGGCTCAGTGGGTAAGAGCACCCGACTGCTCTTCCGAAGGTCCAGAGTTCAAATCCCAGCAACCACATGGTGGCTCACAACCATCCGCAACGAGATCTGGCACCCTCTTCTGGGGTGTCTGAAGACAGCTACAGTGTACTTACATATAATAAATAAATAAATCTTTAAAAAAAAAAAAAAAGAAAAGATATTTCCCAAACAAGGTGAATTGCTATGCAAAGTGGACCAAATATTACCAGGGAATAATAACATTGCTAGATATTGGTGCTTAGGTTATTCCAGGTAGAAAGAGAAAATGTAGCAGTTGCTTGACACAGTGTTCCTTAGGATCATCCAGAAGTAAAACTCATATTCTACAGCACAATTATCCTGGTGCGTTGTACAACCTCTGAGAACAAAGGAGCTATTACAGAAGCCCCACTAGGGAAGCGTGATTTAAAATATATGCCGTTGCTATTTTAAGCTTTAATAACTCTATCTTTGGAACTCTGCTCCCCTTTTCTTCATGGAAAATGTTTTACTGATACGACCCTCTCTTCCTTCCCAGGGCAAAGGACCCACCTCAGCAGAACAGGTCCAAGAGGCAGCCAATAAATATTAATTGGTGGTGATAATAGCATCACCCAGGAGACAGAGGCAGCAAGTGTTATTTATTATCTGGCATTACAAACGGGAAAATTGACCCTGGGGGATGAGATGACTCAAGGTCGCATCAGAAGCTGGTGGCCAGGCTGGAAATAAAGTCTAAGTAATGTAGTGGAGCACGCGATTACCCTCTCTGCTTCAGAGATTTCTCCTCCCTTTTTCGTTTCACTTGATCAACCTTGAAAGTTACTGAAAGCAAGAGCAGGGTTTTGAGTTTGTGGGTCTATTTAATGTGGCTAGGGTCTGGAAATTCAACCCTGAGTTTTATTGCTTTGTTGGCTTTCCAAAGGGTATTTTGTGATTTTGTTCTCTTAATGCAGTTAATATCAGCCAGGTTAATGCCTTCCTTATAATCTTTATAAGCCACAAAAACCATTTCTCTCTTTTTAACTCTTTATAGCTTATCCTTTCCTCATTCCCTATTTGTCAGACTTAATAAGTTCTGTTTATGTTCTAACAAATGTTCTCAAATACTCTCCAAAGAAATGCTAAAGGCAGAGATTTCAGGCTGGACAGCTCACCAGGCACAAAAGACCCATGCTTTTCTGTCCCTGCTGGTGACAGCCTATTTTACAGAGCCACTTCCTAAATGCCTCCCCTTTGTTGTCAAGGGAGGCAGAATTGCAGGCTCTCTAGGATGTACTGGAATAAAGGACAAAGAGTTCCTAAGAAGCAAGGATAAAAGAGGATGGTGTAAAAATGATATACAAACTTACCAATAATGCCAAAAAAATTAAATCCTATAGATGTAGGGGGAAAAGATAAGGTATTCTCTGTTAAGTTTCTATCCCCAGCACCCCTCTCTCCTCCCACTTGCGAGACAATTTAGCTTTATATCCCAAGATGATCTCTAATTCACTGCTGTGTTCCCAACTCAGCTCCCTAGTGTTGGTATCCCAATCATAAGCAACGTGCTACCTTTAAGTTCTTTTATTGTTTTTCTTTTTTCTATTTTTTAAAAGATTTAATTATTTTATTTATAGGAGTACACTGTAGCTGTCTTCAGACACACCAGAAGAGGGTATCAGATCCCATTATATGGTTGTTGTGAGCCACCATGTGGTTGCTGGGAATTGAACTCAGGACCTCTGGAAGAGTAGTCAGTGCTCTTAACAGCTAAGCCATCTCTCCAGTCCTTTAAGTCCTTTTCTTAAAGAATAAGTAAACCACTTATGTTATTTTCTTTTTACACTTGACTTTGGTCATTGATTCAAGGATTTGTGATGAAGGGATGGACAATTTGGTATTTAGTACAAGAAATAAGTCAGGTGAAAATGGAGCAGGAGGCTGGGGAGGGGGAAGAGGGAGGATAGAGAAAAGAGGAAGGAGGCAGGGGGAGAGAGAGTAGATGAATGAATATGAGAGAAGAGAGGTGATTTGTGTTATGAGTGAAAAAGTGAAGAGAAAGAAAATTAGAAAGAAAAAAGGTAAGACACTATCTTGATATAGTCACATGTGCCTATCTATAGTCCTGGACCTGGGGAGACTAAAAATTGGAGGCCAGCCTGGGTTAAGTAGTGAAAGTTTGTCTCTAAAAAGAACTAAGAGGAGAGTCTTGCTGTGTGTCTGTAATCCCAGAACTTGGAAAATGAATGGAGATAGAGCCAACTTGAGCAACGCAAGATCTTAATCTCAAAGGGAAGAAAGAATTAAAAAACAGAAAGAAAGAAAGAAAGAAAGAAAGAAAGAAAGAAAGAAAGAAAGAAAGAAAGAAAGAAAGAGACAGACAGGAAGGAAGGAAGAAAGAAAGAAAGAAAGAAAGAAAGAAAGAAAGAAAGAAAGAAAGAAAGAAAGAAAGAAAGAGTAAAAAGAATCAAAGGGAAGAGAGGAAACTGAAGAAAACATTAGGGGGAGAACAAAGGGCAATCACAGAAGGTGAGAGGCCATTGGGGCAAAGGAACGGTGTTGGAGGATAAAGAAAGGATAACAAGGGAGGAAGAGAGCTGGAAAACAGAAAGGTTGGCTAAATTCTTTAATTTCGCCTGGCTTTTCAATCCCATGTACTGAAATATTTAACAAGATTCTTCACGTCTGAACCTTTTTAGCTGCGAAACCAGCTTTATTGGCCTGAGAACTGCTGATGGCTTCAAATTCACAGCTGAGCCCCTGTCTCCGTTTAGAGAGCGGCGATATTATAGCATCTGTGGAAAATCTCGCAAAGTCACATCTTATGAGTTTAAATGAAGTCTGCTGCAGCTTTCAGCACATACATAGTGACACACAGATGCAGGCGGACATACTGCGCAGGTCTTTGGCTATGTCTTGGGAGCAGCAGAGACTTCAGTACTTTTCAATCGCATGGACAGGAAAGTTGAGACCCCATGAAAGGCAGCATTTCAAATGATATGACAGTGACCAGACAATGCCACTTCCTGGCTGTGTTTATGATATGCATATCCCCAGGGCCACAACACATAGTGCCACAGGGACAGTTAAACAGTTTTGCTAGCCCATCCACTACTCAGTGAATCTGATCTTTAGCAATACCACCTTTTTCTCCAATCAGATTCTTTCCTGTCAGTATCAGCCAACCCTATTCCAGAACAGGCCCACACCTGTAACTCTCAGCATTTGGGAGGCTGAGGCAGGCAGATCTCCTGAGCTTCCTAGACAATTCCAGGTCACCTTAAGCTACATAAGACACCACCATCTCACTCATTCTTAAGTATGGGTGAAACTATAATAACAAAATCTCATAAAATAAAAGTTGTATCATGAAACACCAAGTCTCCAAAGGATTAGAGCCTTTCAAGGGGTGGCTGCAAAGAGTCACTCCTACGGCTGAGAAGAAGGCTGGCAGAAGGGGCACTGAAGGCACAGACAAGCTTCTGAAGAACGAAGCATGAGCATAAAAGTCCTTGTGAAAAAAAAATTCAAACTGAAAGTGAAAAGTCCTTCAAGAATCACGGCTTACTAACTGGGGAGTGGGAACTAAAGGTTGGAATGAGCAGAGACAAACAGGCCAAAGGTGGTCGATTTTTCTTCCTGTCTCCAGCTAGCAGAGACCTTGTACTTTATGGATAGCCATGATCACAGGTCAACAGCACGGTCATGGGCCTCCAACGTTGTTTTATACACGTGGCTCATCTCCAGCTGCTAAATCTAAACTGAAACGAGTAAGTGCCGAGGGAAAGAAAGCAATCTGGTTTGTATGTTAGCAGGCTAGCCCTGAAAGCCACCCTTTACAAAGCAAATGAGAAACAACCCAAATTCTGTTGTAGTCTTTCTGTTTCAGACAGGGGCTCACCATGTAGCCCAGGTTAGCCCCCCCGCCCCCCTTACGATCCTCCTCCTTCCCCAGCCTCGTCAGTGCTGGGATGGCAGATATACACTATCACTCCTTACTCCACTTGGTCCTCAATAATGTTCCTTGCAGCCTGGGCTGGCAACCAGCTCACTCTGTAACCAGTGAAGACCTTGAGCTGCCTCTGGTCCTCCTACCTCTCTATCTCTTAAGTGCTGGGATTACAGGTGTGCACTACAATATCAGGTTGACGTTGTTGCATACTCAGCAAACACTGCACCACCTGAGCCTGAGCTACAGCCCCAGTCTCCGTATTCACTCTCCCCCACTCCAACCCCCGGCCTACAGTACCTACACTATTCCCAGAAGGTTTCCCATTCAAGCACTAACCAGGCCTGACACTGCATGGCTTCGCAGATCAGATAAGACCCAGTGTGTTCAAGGTGTCTTGGCTGTAGATCCAATATTTACTCTGTAGGTTTGGTTTTTTTTAATGCCCTCTTGAGATAGACACTGTTGAATTTAGCACTACTCAGAGCAGCGATAGAACGAGGAACTGCCTGGAAAAGCTGCTGACTGGGCCCTGTTACCTTGTCAAATATGGGTAACCAGCTTGCTGGCTTCTATTCTTTTGGTGAGGAACCAATGGCCACCTTAGTGGATCTAGTTCTCTAGGACAAGGTTTTGTCTGTGTTCCAATGCCCATGTCAACTGACTGCAGTGCAGCAATATACAGATTATGCAGCAGGAAGAAGGGGCTGCTTTCAGCTGTACTCCACATACAATGTGAACCGCATCAACCTCCACCAGCTCACGTCACTTCTCAAAGCTCCCAGTTTTCTTTTGCTAAAACGGGGCATGGAACTGATTTTCAGATTGGTCAGGAGACTTGAATTGCAAGAATACGGAATGTCCCTGACACATAAAAGGAACTTAGCAGGCAAAATTAATATTTGCCGACTTTAATTTAGGGAACGGCAGTTCTTGACCTAAATGTTCAAAGGAGGTATAATTATTTTTTGAAATCAAACTGTGGCACTCACACTTCTAATTCCCTATCCAGGGAGTGTCTATTTTGAAAACAGAATCAGTGAGATGCTTTGGGATCTCTGCTCTCAAGTTTAATGACTCAAGTGAAGCCAGCAATCATTTTTTGAAAATGGGTAATGAGGATCTTTCCCTATCCACCAAAGTCAAGTTGCAGGGGAGAGTCGCATGTTGCACACAGAGAGATCTGTTGTGGAGAAAACTTCGTAAATAATATAAATAAACCTTTAAATTGTTTATTTTATGATAAGAAGGGCCCTGGGGTTGTACAGGTGAGAAAATTCTGTTCTTACAGGAAAAAGGAAGCGAGGGGGAAGCAAAGTTGATTCCTGCTCTAGAGCTGTCTAATTTAGATGACATGGTTAAACTTATCATTAGCGCAAAGAATGAGCCTGATTCTATAGACGTCTGCTTCTACAACTTGCAAATAGAACAGGCTCCTTCCCTGAGGTCTGAAGGGCCAACCCAGGACAGCAAATGATTCTCTTGTCTTTCTTTCCAGTTCTCAAATTGTTTTTTTTTTTTTCTTGAGCTTTAGCTACACAGCTTCATTTTCTTTTTATTAAAGCAAGGTCAGCCAAACCAATTGTCCTGTGGTTAGGCATATTTGTGTCTCAGAGCTTCCGAATTAATGGCTAAATATACACAAAGGCACACACAAATTAATGGCTAAATATACACAAAGGCACACATAAAGAGTTGCTCCTATCAATGGGAAGAGCTTCATGCAAGAATAATTTTCTGCATACGTCTAGACCTTATGAAAGCAACAAATTTATTCTAGATTATGGATCTTTATCAGAAATATTTATAACTCATATAAGCTTAACTAATAAGTTAACTTAAGTATTTTAGGTTTGGTTACAAGGAAAACAAATGATTGTTCAGTTCAGTTCTGGAATATTACAAGTTTCCTGAGTTAGTTTGGCAGTAAATTGCCTGGATTCTGGTGTCTTCCTTGATCTGTCTTTAAAACATAGAGCTCAGGGAAGGTTAATGAATTCATGCTTCCAAAGTACTCTGAGGTCTCCTCATACCACTCTGTGAGCGTTACAATTCTGAAAAGATATTTTAATCTTTCTTTTGTTCAAGGACACCAGAATTCTCCTTTGGAAGAAACAATTAAACCGGAATGCTAATATGTTACTGTATAATTAGGAATAAAACAACCACACACCCACTACAGTACCGGCTTCAAAAACATATCGTGGCAAGTTTCCTTGGCTCCCTCAAGGATTTTGAGATCTACAGATGACACATATTTATTCATATCCTTCAGAAGTCAAAAGGAGTTACCACCCTGATAGTTGTAAAAGATATGACAAAACACGAAACAAACCAGTCTCTTACCTATTAGCAAGGTGGAGCACACAGCTGCTTGAAGCAATTTATAGGCCATGATCCTGTTTTAGAAAAAAAAAAAGATGTATTTACTTTAATTTATCCCAGACAAAGCTTTAGGGTACATTAGATATTTTCCCCAGGCATATAAAGTATTTGCTGTGTACCTGAATGCCTGAAAGGAGTCAGGGAGAGGCACTTGCTTGACGTCATGGTTTTATATACCTCCTGCCCCCTTACCCTTTGGACTTTTTGAACTGATTTTACAGGCTGTACTTACATGAACCATTTATTTACTTACTGATTTAACTATCCACAAACTTACATAATATGTCAAAAAGAAGGAGGAGAAGGAGGACGAGGAGGAGGAGAACTACCACCATCACTCCCTCTACCACCCCTCATCCCCAAGGACACATCCACTCTAAGTGGAAACATTTTTAAAATGTACAATTGGGTCTGAAAATAGTTTGACAGTTTCTTATAAAAAGTCACAGCACACAATTAGCATTCAACACACAATTCCAGTACTGGACATATATCTAAGAGGTTCAACACTCATGTCTAATAAATAGCTTTATTTATGCTATTCAATACCAAATGTTAAGTTGTAGGACACATGAATTATGGAGTTCTGGTATCAATAGATATAGCAGTTTGGATGAATATCTGGGTGAATATCAGTGAAATGGTTACATTCTTTATGGTTCATTTGTTTAATCTTTTTGAAAACAACAAAATCGTGGCTATTCAGAACAGATTAGTTGTTGCCAGAGATTAGCAATGAGGAGGGAAAAGAAGGTCAACGTGAATTACAGATGGGAAATGTGTGGGTAGATCTCCTCTGTGTCTGAACAGTGATGAGGCTATAACATAAAACAGTGTGTTCAAATTAAATTGAACTTGTTGTGGATTGACCTGGCAACTGTTTGCATTTTGATGTTAATTCTGTTTCCTCAAGAGAGGTTGCCCTGATGATAAGTGGATCACTGCACTCAGATGATTTCATGTGAATCTTTTCCCCATTTTATCTGACCAAATAAAGGCTAGAGCCTGTGATTGGGCAGTGGAATGGAAATGGGGGGCTGAAAGTTTTTGAGAGGGGGGAAAAGAGGAAGGAGGGGAGGAGATGAGGAGAAGGAGGAGACAGAGGAAAACAGAGGAAGAGGAGGTGGAAGGAAGATAGAGCAGAACCATGTGGCCCAGAGAAAATGGTTACATTCTTTATGGTTGATTTGTTTAATCTTTTTGAAAACAACAAAATCGTGGCTATAAGTAACAAGGGGTCTCATATCTGGAAATGGAGTATTTTGGTGGTTTATCTGCTCGATCTAGGCCTGCAGTTGAGTTGTGTGATCTTTGCACAGGCTTATTGGGGTTGAAGATTTACTACAACAGGAACTTACTACACACCACATACAATGAGCCCATGCAGAACCAGGGAGATCTGCGACATGCAGTTATATCCCTGTTAACATCCCCCTCTCTGTGTTAGAAGGCTTTACTCTACTTTCAAAAGATTCTCCTATTGGGAAAAGCTTAATAAAGGGCACATGGGACCTCTCTAGGTTAGTTCTTACAAGTATGTACAAATCCTCGAATCTCAAAATAAAGTTTAATTAAGAGCAAAGTGTTTAGCTACACTGTAATGTTTCCAACCACAGAATGCAAAGCAAACCAACACCCCCTTCTCATTTCTCCAACAATTGTTTATTCCTGGGTGTGATGAGCAGTTAGCTAAGTGAATTCATCATCTGATACAATTTGTTGTAATTGGCAAATTGTACATCTGTTGCCCAGTCTCACCAAGACTTCCAATCTGGAATATGTATAAAGATATAAAAGTGGTGAAAACATATTTCTATTGACCATCTGAACTGTGTAGGGTGTTGGAATATCTGGACTGTGTCTCTACAAACTTGTAGATGAAAGGCTTGGAAGAATCTGAAAAGAAATATGGTAACCATGGGAACCCATCACAGGTGCCATTTACACCATATCTCCTAGGTGTCCACCCACACCACACCTCCCACATGTCACCCACACCACACTTCCCAGGTGTCCATCCCTACCAGCTGTTCTCAACCTTCCTAAACCTGCCACCTTTAAATACCTTTCCTCTTGTAGTGATCCCCAACCACAAAATTAATTTTGTTTCCACTTCATAACTGTAATTTTGCTACAGTTATGAATTGTAATGTAAATATCTGTTTTCTCATGGTCTTTGAGAATCCCAGCCCTCAGGCTGAGAACCACCCTGATCTACACAACACCTTTCAGGTGTCCATTCATCCCACACCTTCCAGGTGTCCATCCACCCCACACCTCCCAGGTGTCCTGAAAAAAAAAAAAAAAAAAAACAGAAAAAAAATAGTACATCGTCCTGCTACAGAGGAGTGAATACAGGCTCACAGTTTGTCCCAACAGTGTTCAGAATTCAGACCCATCTTCACAGAGCAGTCCAGATGATGCTCATGCATATAGGAGGAATGTAAGTGATATGTCAAATCAGATGTTTTCAGTCCCATTTGCAAATGTGGCTTGAGCAACAAACTCAGTTTCTTAGAAGTGGAATAGATAGAACACACTATCCTTTATGGGCCAGAATATGGTCTTTCCTGTGAGTAAAGCTTTCTTTGAGCTTCAAGTGTGACAGGGTTCCTCGCAAACATGTGCTTCCCTGTTGTCCTCAGGCCAGGCTTCCCTGCATTGTGATATTCCCAAGTAAATGACAAACCTTCTCAAGGCCATTGCTGCACCCTACCCTCCCCCACCCCTTGCCTTCAGTGCACAGCAGGCACCTGTCATATAACAGTCCTTACTAAGCATTACTGAAGTTAATGGAATCAATTGATTCAACTTTAATTAAACTGCCTTACATCCAGTCAGGATTTTCTTGGACAGGCCGCCTTGTCAGCTTGTAGCTGTATCTGGCCACTTACACAAAATAAGCATCATGTAGCTGTTTTGTTTTTGTGTTGAGGCTTGGGTTCTTGTCTCCTCTTGTGATCTGTGAATGAAAGATGCTAGAATCCATGAAAACTGGCAACTTTAATTCTAAAGAAATGGAAGTGGTCTCTGAAATGAAATTGAAGTAACTATCTTTGGGGAAAAATGATATGAAGTAGCATGGATTAATGAAGCCCATCCCTGGGTTGTTTATTATTGAAGGTTCCCACTTGGAAATCGCTGCTTTTATGATAGCCCAGACCCCTGTCAGCTACCACAGTCTCTTGCATACCAATGGCATGCAAATGTGGGAAGAGAAGAGGGTGGATCACATCCAATATCATCACAATGATCTTTTTTAAAAGTTTCTTCGCCGGGCGTGGTGGCGCACGCCTTTAATCCCAGCACTCGGGAGGCAGAGACAGGCGGATTTCTGAGTTCGAGGCCAGCCTGGTCTACAGAGGGAGTTCCAGGACAGCCAGGGCTATACAGAGAAACCCTGTCTCGAAAAACCAAAAAAAAAAAAAAAAAAAAAGTTTCTTCTACAGGGAAGAAAGATGAACTTGGTGTTTGTATAGAAGAGGGTGGATCACATCCAATATCATCACAATGATCTTTCTTAAAGAAGAAAAACAGAGAGAAAAGTTTCTTCTACAGGGAAGAAAGATGAACATGGTGTTTGTGCTGCGTCATGCCACCAATGCCTCAGACCTCATAAGCTGCAAAGCAACTAGTGCCATGCGGCTTCTTAAAACTGCAAAGCGATCAATGACTTTGGACTTCATAAATTGCAAAGGTATCAGTGTCGCCAGACTTTGTATACTGCAAAGCCACCAATGTCAGAAGACTCTGCAAAGCACTGGAGAGCACAGTACTCCTTTATAAGGCTTTGGTATTGAGTGTTGAAGGGCATAGTACAGCCTGGGCTGATTCAACTGTCACAGCATCCGGAGATGGGGAGGGCCAGCCTGTGTTCCAGGAGAAGATGGAAACATTGCTGAATGTTGTACTGAACTTTGAATTGTAGGTGCGCTCTGGGAATGGAACTGCTGATGGTACTCGTTTCTGTGAAGTTAATCAAGGTATTCAGAGAAGCTATAGGAGACCAGCACTTCCTCACAGCACCTTTCAAGGGGGCATTTGAAAACCGATTTGATAGCAAGTATAGGTTTACCACAATTTGTATTCTAAGTATCCTACCATGGAGGGCATCACCGTGGGAGTTACTGCCTGATATTTAGGCAGAGAATGACATAGCAACAAATGAATAAGGGCTTCTGTCTAGCCTTCTTACCTGCAGAGCAGCTCTTCACAGAGGTGCACAGTCAGATTGAGGCCCACCTGTGTAATACAGAAATGACTATTGAATTATCATATGGAATATCCGTTAGCCATGGAAGGTAGTTTTTTTTTTTCTTCATTTTACTCACAATATGACTTGTGACAAATGGCAGACGACACTGTTCCTCTTCATCCCTCTCCTTCCATTAAAGAACAGCACCTTCTCAGCACTTTGTTCATCAGAATTTGATTGCTGTTCTTACCATAGTGGGGCACACTCACCATAGGTCAGAAGTGGGAATGGGATTAGTTTGAAAAAATCAGCTACAATCTTGGCGAGATGTAATTTTGCCCTTAGATTCGTTTTGGTATTCTTGATGCAGATTTAAAACTTTGCTACAGCCCAAGAGGCCTAAGATTTAATAGCATCTGGACATTACTTTCAGGACTGTGAAATGAACTTCCCTTTGAGGCGGGACAAGCTACTTATCATGGTTGAAATACGGTACCAATCCTACTTGATTTGAGGAAGAGGGAGGAGTCGTCCTTGGGTCTATGTTGTCCAGGATCTTTCTCTTCCTCTCCCCCCATTTGTGTGTTAACTTTTTAAAAAATTTTAATTTAATTTTTTTTTTCAGGACAGGATTTCTATAGGCCT
This sequence comes from Mus caroli, assembly GCF_978045245.1. Taxonomy (NCBI): domain Eukaryota; kingdom Metazoa; phylum Chordata; class Mammalia; order Rodentia; family Muridae; genus Mus; species Mus caroli. The sequence goes on from NW_028227272.1 coordinate 45,383,359, forward strand.
GGTTATTCTGGAACTCATTCTGAAGACCAGGCTGGCCTCAAATTCACAGAGATCCAGCTACCTCTGTGTCTCCAGTACTGAGATTAAAGGCATGCACTGCCGCCACCTGATTTTGTGTGCTAATTTGTATGCCCCCAAAGAGTATAAAAATAGAAAAAGTGGGGAACTTTACGATCTGTTGTAACTTACTCCTCCAACAGCTACTTTATGGGCATTTCCTATGCTTTAGGTAGTTTTCAAAATCTGTCTATTCTAGATATATTCTAGATATATAACCAATATAATCCACATATATTTGTTTCAAATACTAGAATTACAAAAGGACAATAATACTGTTCCCATGGGGAAGAAAACCCTTTCATGGGTATTTGAGGGAACAGTGGTGCATTGAGTTTTCTGTGAAAACAGATAAAAGCCTGGGAGAGGATTACAGGGAAGCAAAGCCCACGATAAACATATTGGATCAAAAGCCAGGTGCACCCTACACATTAGCAGGGCATACACTGGGGTATTCATAACAATACTTGTAATTATTCCATTGGTGGAGCTAAAATTTTTTTTGTTGTTGTTTTACACACACACACATACACTCACGCATGCACTTTAAAACAATAACAACAACAAAATTCTTGTTAGCTGAGCTTGGTTGGTTACCTGTACAACTCCAGCTCTTAGAAGGCTGAGACCAGAGAATCATGGATTTGAAGCTAGTCAAAACTATCCAGCAAATATGAGGACAGTCTTCTAACGTTTTCAATTATTGTTATAGAATAGGATTTGTATGTGGGGTTGTGTGGACTTTTGTGTAACAGAGTACAAATTCAGAAGTTGGTTCTCTTCTACTCTGGGCTCTGGGGATAAACCCAGGCTCATGTTGCAAGCACTCATTAAGCCACCTTGCTAACCCATGCCACTGTCTTAAAACAAAAACAGCATAAAAAAAAATCAGGGCACAGGGTGACTTCCCTGTTACTGATGTTTAATAACATTGTGACTTCCGCCAATTGCCATTATAAACAAATTAGAGTAATTTGAAGGCATGCCATTAATACTAATGTATACAGTCTTAAAGTTTAAGTCAAAGCGACCATCTGTTCTGTGATACAATGCTGGAATTCCACAGCTTCCCAGTTAAGTTTTGAAGGAAATGCCTGCTAAGGCATTTTTCTCATTACACACTGAATAATTGATAGTTGACAAATGTGACATTTATTGAGCACCAGCAATGTGCTGTAAAGTTCACAGAGCACAGAACTATCAAGGATTGCTGTCCATTTGGCTCGCTATCAAATCGAAGTCTGTCATTTGCTAAGTCATCCACACTTCACTAAGCCAAAAGCAAAGAAAACATTGCTGGAGATTCCGGATATAAGTGAATGGGGCCGAATTTTCTCTGTAGGTATCCCCTTGGGGATTAGAATTAGTTCTGTGGGGAGGCAATTTGCTCCCAGGGTGCTGGTAATCTCACAAGATAAACTTGATACGGAAGGAATAGATTTGAAATGTGGGCTGTGGGCTACGCTGTCATTTTATGATGGCCATTTCCTTCTTCAACCGGTGGTTGAGCCTTCAACAGCAACAGGGTGAGGTAGGGGAGAGAAGCAGACTGAGAATTCTCAACAGGCAGGAAGAGACAGGAAGTTAAAGGGACAGCAGAAGCCTGGCTTGGTGACCCATGCCTGCAATTCCTGCACTTGTGAGGCTGAGGTAGGAAGACCCCAGAAGCTAGCCTGGGCTATGAAGAAAGACACTATTTCAATGAGGGTCAGGGTGAGAAAGGGCAGAAATTACTTCCTATTGACTCCTACTGATGCCTGTTGGGTAGTGGTATTGATTTTCAAGGACTGCCCTAGTGAAATGGCACAGATTGTGTGGCTTAAAAACCCAGAAATATATTCTTTTCAGTTCAAGGAGATTCAAGTCTGAGATCATGGGGTTGGAAGACTTTGTCTTCTCTGAGGTCTTATTGGCCATTCTCCTGCTGTCTCTTCATGTCATGGATTCTCTGTGCACCAGTGTCTACATCCCTGATGTCTCTCAGTGTCTGAACCATCTTTTCTTAAAGGAAACTAGTGAGAGTGAATCATAGCCCATTCTAACAATCTCATTATAAAATAATTACTTCCTTAGAAGCTCCCTCATCAAATACAGCTACAGTCTGAGTGTTGGGGGTTTAGTTATGATTTAACATTCAACCTATGACTTTTTTTTTTCTTTTAATTTTGAGATAGGTCTCACTATGGATCTCTGGTTAACCTGAATCTTGCTATGTAGATCAGGCTGACCTCAAACTTTCATAGGCCTCCTACCGTGGCCTCCTGAGTCCTGGGATAATGGATTTGTACCTCAATGCCCTACTTGATATCTAAAATTTGAAGAGACACTTTAAAACTTTGCAATCAAAGCATTCGATGCAAGGGATCAAGGAACCCGTAGGTGTATCTTGATAGCTTTGTCTCCTGACAGTTAAAATAGCCCATTGTAGTTAGTCATCTCAGCTGCACGTGGGTTCTTCACATTATGTAGAAGGTAAAGGCCACCAGGGGCTTTCCAAATGGCCACACATGCAAACAAACAAAGGTCTGTATCCTCAAAGGAGCCCAGCTGCTTGGAATACCATTTGTAGTGTGGTTGTGACCACCTCTGACCTTTTCCAGGAGGATCATAGTTATGAAGTACTCTAAAAGGGAGATGGGTCGACCAAGGTTTGGGAGAAGAGGTTTCCTTACTTCCCACTCACCTCATACATATTCATACAGGCTGTAGGGCTTTACAGTGCAAAACCCCTTTAGGTCAGCTGACTCTGGGCTTTGTAGCATTCAGTGCTTCACTGTGCTCAACTCTGTTTTAATTGTTTGTCTTTGGCTGAATTCTTTCCTCCAAGAAGACAAGAACCAAGGTTAAAACTTTCTCCTGGGAACAGGTTTTTATTCTGTAACCGTAGCAAAGAGAAGAACCTTCAAGTGTGAGTAGCTGTGCTTCTCCCACAAGTCATTTCCACATAAGAACTGAGTGGAAGGTCTGTTGAGATGTCTGAGGGCAGAGCTACAGTGAGACCTGCCTAGGACGCAATGGTTTTGTTTGGTGAGGCTGCTGCCCCTTGGTGGCTAGAACAGAGCTTTAAGAAAGATAAGAAACACTGTCCTGCCATCTTCCCTAAGAGTTGTTCCAATTCAGTTTCTTTCTTAGGATTCCAAGGTGGTTAAAGTATTTCTCTCTGTGTCCCTTTTCAACAGGTCAAAGTTAGTGTACAGTTTTAGCTTGTGTTCCTATTGAGGTTGGCCAATGGATCAGGATGGATAGTCTTTCTGAAGCAAGGACAGGTACAAGGGGGCACTAGTGAGCTAGGGATGCTAGACTGGGCTGCTTTTACCTATAGGAGGTTATTCAGAAACAAGTGTGGGAATGTGTGTGTATGTGTGCAAATCAGAGAGAGAGAGGAGAAAGAGAAAATGTATGTTTGTGCATGTGTGTGAGTGATCCTTAAAATTTTGTTCATTCCTGACCTTGAAATAAGGAATAAATGAACTATTGTAGTCATTTTTCTTTGTTTTCAGTATTTAACAGACTTTTCAAGACCATCAAAAACTTATCCTTTGGAGCCAGAAGATCAGATTTAGTACATATTACGTGGATGGCTCTTGAAATTATGAAAAATCCCAAACAGAGAATACCTGCAGAAGACATTTAGGACTTTTAACTTTTAACTGATGTCTCCAGGTCCGTTTTGTGTCTCAGTACCCTTTATGTAAGACCGGTGCCTTCTTCTGCTATTGGAGATTCCACTAGAACAACAGTCCTCTGATTACTTTAGATGAGAATTATGATACCATGAATAATGACATTTTCAGTGGAGACACTGAATATTTGTTTTATAAAGGAGAATGAGAAAAAGAAATGATAAACCCAGAAAGAATAAGCAATATTACAATGACATAAAGCCATCGCCATTACATGATCTAGTTAGATACAGCCACACAAGCAGGAATGTGAGGGAGTCGCATTGGGTTGATGTACGAAGAAAAAATGAGAGACAGAAGATAGGCTAGTATATGATCAACCAATCTCCCTCCCTCCCTCCCTCCCTCCCTCCCTCCCTCCCTCCCTCCCTCCCTCCCTCCCTCCCTCCCTCCCTCCCTCCT